>NC_077227.1:34656971-34972170 GCF_027887165.1 Monodelphis domestica
TGAGCAATGGAAGGATAGTGGTGCCCTTTTTAGTAAGAGAACAAAGGAAGTGGAGAGGGCTTCAGGGGAAAGATAATGAGTTTTGTTTGGGACATGTTGAGTTTTAGGTGTGTAGTGATCATCTAGTTTGACATGTCTGAGAAGCATGTGGAAACACAAGATTGGAGGTCAGCGGAGAGAGGGAGGCAGAAAAGGTACTTTTGAGAATCATCAGCATACAGATGATAATGAAATCCTGGTGAATTGATGAGATTACCAAGTGAAATTGGGTGGAGGGAGAAGAGAAGCAGACCAAGGACAAAACCCATTTCTTTCTCCCCGTCATTGTTAAAATGGTCCAGTCAAATGAATGGTCACTACAAAATGAAAATTTCTCCTTGGAGATGGGAGTTTGGACTAGTTGCCTTCTGGAATCACTTCCAAACCTCAATGTGATTCCACTAAGAATTGTGAAAGACACAAAGAGCCACCTTTTGGGATATTTGAAAGATCATGGAAAATGGGAGAGATACTGTGTCCCCTTCAATCAGGATATTGATAAGTCTTGTATCCATAACATGTGAAGATTGGCTGAAGAATTGGGCATGTTTAGCCTAGAGAAAAGGAAACTTATGATATATGATAGATGTCATCAAGGGAGGTGAGAACTGAGAAATTAGAAGTCTTCAAGCAGAGACTATGTGAATACATTTTGATTAGTGATCATAGGAATTCTATGGGATGTACTGCGTTGCTGCTGAGGTCTCTTCCAACTCTCAAGCCCTATAATACTGTGTGAGTCCATGAAATATGGTCAACTATTCATAGAGAATGGTAAAAAGAGAAAGATTGCGTTTAGCCAGAACTAAAAGGATTGTAACCCAATTAATCATAAGATTAATAGACTGATAAATTAAGAGGTGGAATAAACATAGGATCATATAATTTTATAGCTGGAAGGGACTTTTAAGTATCATCCAATTTTACACCAATATAAAGAGAATACGTATAAAGTAGTTAAGTACAAAATAGTTTGGGAGGGAGGGCAGCGGGGGGGATCAGAAAAGGCTTCATGTAGAAGGTAATGCTTGAGCCATATCTTGGAGGAAGAGAAGGATTCTTTGAGATGAAGGTGAGAGAAATGAACTCAAAGACATGAAGGTGTGGGAGATGGTGTACACTGTGAGATACAAAGAGGCTGCCAGTTGCACTGTCAAATTAGGTTGAGGCTAAGTTGTGATGGACTTTAAGAGTTCAAGAGAAGAATTGAATCCTAGAAGCCACTGAAATTGAGTAGGAGGGTTCCATGATTGGATCTGTGCTGAGGGAAAGTCACTTTGACAGCAGTGCCTGCAGGAAGGATCAGGATAGGTAGAACCTGGGGTGGAGCATGGAAAGCTGGAACCACTCTGAGAGTCCTCTCCAGCCAACCTTAAAATAACATTTCAAAACGAATACTGGAGTGACAGAACCAACAAGGGGACAGAGTGAAGCAACTCTCCTACAGAGAACAATTTGGAAGATAGGTAGAGAGGGTGTGAGAGAGGAATACAGCTGGCAGCAAAGCCATAGTGGGAGCACAAGCTACCCATCCCACACCTATTGCTCCAAGTTCTGAGCCAAACCAACTATGAGACTCTGCCCAAGCCAGCAACAGATACCCCCCATCCCCCACCCCTTGAATTCCATGCTCTAGAGCAAGCCTACACAGAGGTCCCCAAGCCCTTGTGCAAGAGATCATGATTGCTACTTCTGCTTTGTCTACTTCAGATAAAGCACAACAGATTTTTGCTCCATCCCTTTATGTCAACCTTCACCTCTCAGAACTAGATCAATCTAAACAAAAAATAAACAAGACAGAAGTGAAGGAATTCCATAAATGAACTTTTAGAAAAATTATATTTAATAGATCTCTGGAAAAAATTAAGTAGAGATAAAAAAGTAATATACATTGTTTTTAGCAGTTCATGATAAATACACCAAAAATTGACCATGTACTAGGACATAAAAGCTTCACAAGCAAATGTAGAAATAATAAATGCATCCTTTTCAGATCAAAATGCAATGAAAATTATAATCAATAAGGTTCCGTGGAAAGACAAAATAAAAATTAATTATGAACTAAATATAATTCCGAAAAAGCAGTGGGCCAAAGAACAAATTATAGAAATAATTGCTAATTTCATTAAAGAGAATGACAATGAGGAGACAACATCAAAATATATGGAATATAGCCAAAGCAGTACTAAGGGGGGAAATTTGTATCTCTCAACACTTACACCAATAAATTAAAAGCAAATCAATGAATTAGGCATGCAACAACAATAACAACAACAAAACAACTAGAAAAAGAACAAATTTAAAATTCCCAATTAAAGACTAAATTGGAAATCCTAAAAATCAGAGGAGAAATTAATGAAATGAATAAATAAGGCTATAGGAGTTGGTTCTATGAAAAAAACAAATATAATAGAGCATTAATTAATCTGATATAAAAAAGAGAAGAGAATCAAATTACCAGTCTCAAAAATGAAAAGGGTGATTTCACCTCTAATGAAGAGGTTAAAGCTCTATTTTGCCCAATTATATGACAATAAATCTGATAATATAGGTAAAATGGATGGATATTTACAAAAATATAAATTGCCTAGATTAACAAAAGAGGAAAGAGAATACTTAAATAATCCTATCTCAGAGAAAGAAATTGAATAAGCCATCAAAGAACACCACCCTAAGATAAAACCCCCAGGGCCAGATGGATTCACAAGCAAATACCTTCAAATATTTAAAAACAATTAATCCCAATAAAATGTAAACTATTTGGCAAAATAGGCAAAGAAGAAGGCTTATCAAATTCTTTTTATGACACAAGTATGGTGCTAATAGGTAAGCCAAGAAAACCAAAACAGAGAAAGAAAATTATAGACCAATTTCCTTCATGAATATCAATGCAAAAATCTTATATAAAATACTAGCAAAGAGAATACAGCAATATATCACACGGATCATTCACTCTGACCAGGTGGAATTTATACTAGGAATGCCAAACTGGTTTAATATTAGGAAAACTTTCAGCATAGCTGAACATAACAATTATCAAACTAACAGAAATCATATGGTTATCTCAATAGGTACAGAAAAAGCCTTTGACAAAATACAGCACCCGTTGCTCTTTAAAACACTAGAAAGCATAGGAATAAATGGGCCTTTTCTTAAAATACTAAGTAGTATCTATTTAAAACCATTAGGAGGTATCATCTACAATGGGGGTAAGATAGAAGCCCTTCCAATAAGATCAGCAAGCCCATTAGCACCACTATTATTTAATTTTGTACTAGAAATGCTACCTTTAACAATAAGAGAAGAAAAAGAAATTAAAGGACTTAAAGTAGGTGATGAAGAAACCAAACAAACACTCTTTTGCAGATGATATGATGGTATACTTCAAAAATCTTAGAGAATCAACTAAAAAACTAGTTGAAATAATAATTTTAGCAAAGTTGCAGGATACAAAATAAACCCACACAAATCATCAGCATTTCTATATATTTCTAACAATGTCCAGTAGCAAGAGAAAGAAATTCCATTTAAAATAACTAGACAATATAAATTACTTGGAAATCTACTTGTCAAAACAAACATAGGAATTATATGAACACAATTACAAAACATTTCACAAATAAAATTAGATCTAAACAATTGGAAAAACATTAATTGCTTATGGGTAGGCTGCGTAATATAATAAGAATGACAATCCTACCTAAATTAATTTATTTATTCAGTGACATACCAATCAAACTACAAAAAAATTATTTTATAGAACCAGAAAAAACTAACAAAATTCATCTAGAAGAACAAAAGATCACGAACATCAAGGGAACTAATGACCAAAAAAAAAAAGTGAAGGAAGGTGGTCTAGTAGTACCAGATCTCAAACTGTAGTATAAAGCAGTAATCATCAAAACAATCTGATCCTGGCTAAGAAATAGAATAATGGATCATTGGAATAGATTAGGGGTAAATGACTGTGGGAGTCTAGTGTTTGATAAACCCAATGATCCCAGCTTTGGGGATAAGAACTTATTATTTGGCAAAAACTTCTGGGAAAACTGGAAAACAGTATGACAATGAAAGTTATCCACCTTGGAACCAAGTTAGGTTTAGATGACATAAAAGACTGGGCATGACTCAGGCCCTGGTAGTTTAGGTCTAAATTTGCAATGAAATGAGGCACTTGTAATCTATATAATGTTAACAAAAATAGTGTTTCACCGCAGCAAGGAATGATATTCAGAGCAGGTTAGGAATGTTCCTCTGGGATAAAGATCCTGTTGAGCTCAGCTGTACAGTAATGTCCATCTGGCTCTCATATTGTATTTGAAGCCACCGAGAGGGTTTCCAGCCCTTCCTGGCCTTGCTCTTCTGTACTCAGGTGACCAGAAAGCTATGTCAATTGCAAAAGCTTTAGTCTCCAGAGCCAATCAAATCTCAAGGACAATTTCAGACCCTCTTAAGGAAAAAATAGCCTAACTTGGGGGGTGGGGGTAAGAGTGGTGGTTAGGGTAATGCTCCCCTCTGTGGAGCAAAAGATGAGGAGCTCTTTGTTTGATGTACAGAATTTGAGAGGCCTTTGGAACATCTAGTTTGAAATGTCTAATAAGCAATTGTTGATGTGGACCTGAAGATTCTCAGAGGAGAGACTGACATCTGAATATCAGAGATGTTAGTTGCATCCAGGGGAGCTGATGAGGTTAATGAATGATTTTCTTGAAGAGGCTGTAGAAAAGAAATTTAAGATGCATCTAGAATTAAGGAACATCATGTCGCTATGAAGAAAACAAAAGAAGTTGAAAAGGAATATGGTCAGCCAGGTTGGAGGAGAACCAAGAAAGAAGAGTGTTAGGAATCTCAGAACATAGAGATATCCAGGAGAGAGAGAGAGAGGATTATCAGCAGTGTCAAATGCCACCAAGAGATGAGAGAGGGTGTGTGTGTGTGTGTGTGTGTGTGTGTGTGTGTGTGGGTGTGGGTGTGTGTGGGTGTGGGTGTGTGGAGGGGGGAATCATCAAAGCTAGCAATTAAGAAATACTTGATATCTTGGAAAGAGCAGTTTCAGTTGAGTGATGAGTTCAGAAACCAGATTTCAAAGTGTTGAGAGAAAAGAGAAAATAGATAGCAAGTGTAGACAGATATAATAGATTAAAGCAGTGGTTTGGATCTTAGGCAGCTAGGTGGTACAGTGGATAGAGTGCTGTGCCTGGATCAGAAAGACTTTGGCCTAAGACACTTTCTTTGTTACCCTGGTTAGGTCACTTAACTTTGTTTGTCTCAGTTTCCTCATCTGTAAAATGAGCTAGAGACACAAACCACTCCAGTATCTTTGCCAAGAAAACTCCAAATGGAGTCAAGGAGAGTCAGACACGACTGAAAAACAACTTAAGAAAAAGATCTGGTGAAGGTTTTTTAAGGATAAGGGAGACTTGTGCATGTTTGAAGGCTATAGGCATGTGGAGTTGATAAAAAGAGAAAAATCTATGAAGACCTCCCTTTTGTGAATTCAGATAAAAGTTTGGAGACCTAGGTTGGAGCTAGATTGTGGAAAAATTTAAATACCAGACTAGTAGTGTGTATTTTGTTCCATAAGTTTAGATGCTTCAAAAGGTGACCTTGTCAAACCTAAGGCTCAGGAAAGTTATTTTAATACTTGTAAGGAAGGGAGATTTGAAAAGGCAGAAATGGGAGTCAGCTAGCCTGTTTGACTGCTAATGTCCAGGCCAGAGATAATGAGGGCCTGAACTAGGCAATGGCGACAATAAGGAGGTAAACTTATCTATGGCTATTATATCATCTAACATCCTATTCACTATAAAGCTGCTTTCCTGTAACTGGTCATTTTCTATTGGGGCCAAAAACTGAGGCAGGTTTTTCTTCCCTCCAATCATGGCAGTTTTACAAGTAGGGCCCCCTCCTTAGCACTGAAGAGAACTGAGGGATCATTCATTTAATCCTCTTTTTTTTTTTGGCTTTTAACTTTACATCCTTGTAAACATGCAAACTGTTATTTAAGAATAAAATCTTCAATAGCACATTAATCAAAAATTGGCTTTGAAAGACTTTTTTGTGTTTTTGGAATTGGTTTTTACCTCACACTGCTTATTGTCCACTCACATCTACATGGTAAGCCTTTCAAGAGGTCATATCCCATGTTGTTGGCACAACATAACAGGCTCGGTGGATTTTTTCTAAAGACATGAATGTATACATTAAAATGGTCTGCTTTTCCTCACTCATGCTCCTGTGAATAGTGACCCAGTTTTCTTTCACTGTGGGAAGGCCTATTGGAACAGCTGTGGTTCTGTTCTCACTTCCCTGTGGACAGATTGCATCAGTTGGTGCATCTGGTTGGCTTGAGTTATGACATTCCCTTGTCTTCTATTTCTCATTCAGTCAGTAGATGTCAACTCTGTAAATGTTTTTGCACTAAAATAGGAGTCAAAGTTGTTTCCATGATGATGATGAGGTTCAATCATTTCCTTCTGCCTTACCCAGTTGAATTGTGTTCTTTGGTCATGAAGTTTACTTCAGGTACAAGTGTGATCCCCAAAGCCAGTAAAGGCAGAGACTGGCAGGATCCTATTTGTGTGTGGAACAAGAGAGATCATGCTGATAGGTATTTTCACCGGGGTACAGTCACCTAAAATGAACCATGTAATATCGAGGACTGCTTTCTGCATCTGTCGAGGGGCACTTGGTGTGTAATGTACTGGTCTACTCGGGGCAGCTTGGATTCACTCTCCACAGAGAATGCCCATGACCCAAAGGATTCCTTGGCCCATCAGGCTCCTCCCCCAGACACTGACCAGCTCCCACCAGCAGGAGGGTCATGGAGGGGATCGTCTCTGGACCCCCCATCTCCTGGCTTTAGTTCTGCATTTACAAGTGATCACCGCCTGCTCCACCAACAGGAAATCTCCCTTTGAGGGGCTGGGATGCAGATTTAGGTTCACTCCTACAGGTGCCAAGATAATGAGCTTTTTTTTATCTAAAAGGACAGAGTCCTACTTCTAGAGAATTCTAAATCCTCCCTCCTTAACCCAGCCTGGGGAAAGCATATGTCTGTCACTGCCATTGCTTCCTGCTAGAATTCCTAATTACTTCCTGAGTGTTATGTGTGTGAGAGAAGGGGAGGGTGTAGGCAGGAAAAGGAATTCCCTCCTGCCTAGCTTGCTGCACTTTGGAAGAAATCTCCAGGTAAAAGCAAGGAGGTCTTAACGACCCTGGAGGATCCTGCCCCTGAGTCCATTGCATCAGAGGGATTCCTTGTGTCTTCTCCATCTCTAGGTGCTCTTGAGGGGTCAGCAAACTGCAGCCCACATGCCAAATGGGGCTCACCACCTGTTTCTCTATAACCCTTGAGATAAGAATGGCTTAACATGACAAAATAATACTTTCTAGTAGATAAAAATACAGAAACCATTCTTAGGGATCTGATCATACAAAAATAGGTGACTGTTCTGTCCGTGCTCTGCAATCTGATCGGCTTGCCTGCAGAATTATCAGATCGATCATGGGCTCTCTCCCAGTGGCCTTGACCTGGGAGGAGGGCGTTAGCTTGGATCAGTCTTTCAGAAGCTCTCCCAGCATGCTGACTGGTTTGCTTCAACTCCAGATTAGTTAGTTGCCGCACTCCCATACTTGACTCCCACTCCCCTTTCAATCTGAGCCCTGGGATAGCTCTACTGGGAGGCCCAGCCTCACTGGTCACCCACCACTACTGGTTTAGTCTCTGGCCTGAGCCTGAGCTACTCCTTAAAGATGAGCCTCCTTCCACATTGCCATGCCCCTCCGTTCCACTCTATCTTGATACAAACTCCATTCCTCATGGCCTGTTCCCTTCAACCCATCCCCCTCGGGCTGATTTCTCCCCAACCTCTCACTGGAAATATGGCCACCCCCTCCCCTGGGTCCTCTGGGCTGTCTGCTCCACAGGTGACACACTGGCTTCTCTTTTAGCCCTTTTCTTGCTCACTTCATCTTCTTGCCCGCACTGTAACTGAGCTCCCTGCTGACAACCCAGCCGTTCTGGCCACTCTTTCCGGGAGTCTGTGGCAGACTCGGACTATTCTTTGTCTCTTTCATACACCTTTCTTACACCTCATTTCCCTCCATGTATTCTGTCTTTCTTCTCTGGCTTCCTTGCTATTCCCCTCACAAGGCACCCCATCTGCCAGCTTCGTGTCTTTTCGTTGACTGTCTCCCATTCCTGGAGTTCTCTCCTGCCTCATTTCTGCCTCCTGGCTACCCTCCCATCTAAAGTCCCACCTTCCGTGATGGCGCCTGCCCTCTGAAATCACTTCCCTTTTCTCCTTGATGTAGCTTGGAGTTGGTCTTTGTCTCCCCCGTTAGACCGTGAGCTCCCCGTGGGCAGGGTCTCTTTCCCCTTACTCTGTATCCCTGATGCTCAGCAGTGTCTGACATATAGGAGTCGCTTAAAAGCTTGTTGACTTGACTTGTCACCTCCCTTCAGTAACTAAAATGAGAATCCTATTTCTTACGTCGTGTCAGAGCTGAGAATCGGAACCAAATCTCACTCCATTCCCACGTGTACTAGATTGCTGCTCAGATATCCTATTGTAAAGGGAAGGATGTTTCAGGAGGGTGGTACAAAATGCTATGGGCTAATTAAGTTAATTGGCAGAGGATTCATGGGGTAAGCATGAGATATGAGCTGGTTATTCAAGGATGAGTGGGCAGAGAAAGGGCCCTTCCCATCTGGCCATCTGCCCTTTTGGTTGTGGGTGCCCTGATCCCTCTCCCACCCTTCCCCATGGTTATAAGCACCACAGACTGAGGTCTGGGACATGTAAGCAAGGCTTATTTTTCCCTAAAAGACGAAGAAACAATCCTTAAGATTTGATTGGTCCAGAAGACTCAGTTTTTATTAATCATATATTATTGATATATCTTCCCGGTCACTAAGCCACCATAAAAACCCAGCCAACAAGCAGTGATAAGAAATGAGGCCATCACTAGACTGGACATTTCCTTTTGATCAAGCTTGACCTGGCACATGTCCAGCCAGGAGTCCTGGGTCCAGCTCAATCAGTGACATATCCTGATAGAATGTTCTTTCTGATTGAATGTTCTTTCCAATCTATTTTTAACCCCTTACCTTCTATCTTAAAATGGGCACTAAATATCAATTCCAAGGCAGAAGAGCAATATGGGCTAGACTTGCCCAAGGTCACACAGCTTGGAAGTATCTGAGGCCAAATTTGAGCCCAGCCTTCCTGTCTCTAAGCTCTCTATCCATTCGGCCAGTTGATCCAGGGCTATTGGTAAATACAGATTTCTTGTTTTTGTTAAACATTAGATGGTCTTCAGGTATCTCATCTTATTCTGAGCTTGAACCATCAAATTGCACTGCATTCAGCCTAGCCCAGAACTGTCTTTTCATCTCTTCAGTAATCAGATCACTCCTACCACTGCTTCTGGAAAGAGCATGTTAGCCAGTTGCCCAGTGACTCTGCTGACCAACCCGGGGACTTTGCAGATCAAACTCTTTTCCCTGGTCATTGCTACCCAAGATATGTGCAGTCACTATCTAGCACACTTATTATTTATTTTTTAACCCCTTCCCTTTCATCTTGCAGAAGAGTGTTATGGGCTAGGCAAGCAGGGTTAAAGTGACTTGCCCAGGGTAACACAACTAGGAAGTGTCTGAGACCAGATTTGAACCTAGGACCTCCTGTCTCTAGGCCTGGCTCTCAATCTACTGAGCCACCCAGCTGCCCCCTGCCTAGCTCACTTTTTTTTTTTTAATTTAAAACCCTCACCTTCCTTCTTGGAGTCAATACTATGTATTGGCTCTAAGGCAGAAGAGTGGTAAGGGCTAGGCAATGGGGGTCAAGTGACTTGCCCAGGGTCACACAGCTGGGAAGTGTCTGAGGCCAGATTTGAACCTAGGACCTCCCGTCTCTAGGACTGGCTCTCAATCCACTGAGCTACCCAGCTGCCCCCCCCCCCCCCCCCCAGCTCACTTTTAACATTTGTTTCCCTGATACTTAGCACAGTGTTTGGGCATCTTATGCATTCAGTAAATGCTTTTCAGTTAAAGGGTGAAGAGAACACCCCAGAAAGAGGGGGTGGACTTAAGCAAAGGCACAGTAGTGAGAAAGAGAAGGCATGTTTGTGAAGGAATTCTGAGGGGTCCCCATTTGGCAGTGGGAGTACAGAGGAACAAGTCTGAGTTGAGGCAGGCATGGGCCTGATTTGTAGAGGGCCCTGAGTGCTGGACTGAATTGTTTGTTCTTTATCTTGTAGACCATGGATAAAAAACTCCTATTAAGTTCACATCACAACTTTAGTGAAACCAAAAGTTATGAAAATCCATAGAAAGAATGCAAAGTATTATTGTCCCAATTAAATCCTAAATGGAGGCAAAATAGTATAGGTGAGTTTTCAAATCACTGAGCAACTATTTGGGCTTTTCTTAATAACTTAAGTAAATTAAATTTTTGTGTCAATCCAAAAAAACATTTTTTCATTAATCATGGAAAAAAAGATGTGGTGAAGGGTGAGTTGTCTTGTTTTGTTTTGTTTTTCTAACTTAAGAATGTTGGACCCTTGGACAACTTTCAAAAGGAACTAATATTCTCAAGATGTGCTGTGAGAATTACAAAGAATGAACAGTTTGATATTGGTGCAGAATAGCCAGCCTGGGCCCCTTTCCTAAAAGGGAGGAGAGAGAACAGGTAGACAGAAGCAAACAACCAAGGAACCCCTGGTTCAGGCCCTGACCCAAAACCATTCTGTTCACTCTTTTGTGGGTCCTTATCAGGCTTGACAGATATACTCAGAAGGGCCTGAAGCTCTGCTCACCTGATATTGGTGCATTCACACATTTTTCAGCTTCCTTTCCAAGTACTCTTCTCTCTATCCTGAAGATCTCTTAATGGCCTTTTCTCCATCCTCCTCAGTTTCTTGGCAGCCTTGCTTCTTGATCCTTTTTTCTCTCTTGGTTTTTGTGATGTGACTCTTTCCTTTTTCTGGGTTCTTCATCTAGGCCGTGCCCACTCCCTGTATGTATACCCCCAGGCTCTGTCCTAGACCCGCTTCTCTTCTCCCTCTGTTTTGCTTGACTTGTGACCTCACCCACTCCCCTGAAGTCAGGTATCATTCTCAGAGCCACTTATCCAGCCCAGCTTCTCTGCTGACCATCACCCTCATCTCCTGCTGGCTACTGGATGTCTTGATGTCCCATAAACATCACAAATCTGATGTCCAGATCTCAACGCATTCCTTTTCCTCCTATGTTTTGTCCTAATTTCCCTATTACTGTTGAGTTTTCCCTGGGCTCACAACCTAGGCTTTATCTCAACTCTTCACTCTTTCTCACCTCCTAGACCTGTCCATTTTACCTTGGTTATATCTCTCTGTCCTCTGATGCTGACAAAGACTCTCCTTACCTCCTGCTTGGGCTATTAGCGGGAGCTGGCTGCTTGGTCCCCCTGACACGTCTTTCCACTCAGAGGCTGAGAGGACCTTCCTAAAGGAAAAGAATAACTGTGTCACCCCCTCACTCAGACTCCACTAATACCCCATCACCTCCTAATAGGAATTCTTCTAGAGTTCAGATACCTTCAAAATCGCCCCCCACCTTTCCCCCCCCCCACTGTTCCTTCTCCAAGACATGCCATCTCCTGGCTTTGTCCCGGTGCTTAGAATTCTCTCCCTCCTCATCTTTCCCTCCTGGTTTTACAAGCTCTCTTCAAATTCCCACTAAAATCCTACCCTAAAGGCTTTCCTGCTTCCTCTTAATTTTAGTGTCTTCGTTTTGTTAATTATTCCAATTTATCATGCATATATCTTATTTGTATATGATTATTCATAAAAATAGTTGTATCCCCTGAGATTAACAGTGTCTGGCACATAGTAGGCAGTAAATGCTTAGTGTCTGCCCTACTGAGTCTTTGCCCTCCTTAGTACAAAATAATTATATATCACTCCCTAATGAAATTTATTTGGGAAAGCAGAGGATTTCAGAAGGGTATGCCAAAAAGCAGATGAAGGTGGTCTCACATTTCTCAAACTTTAAAATGTTTCAAAATAATTGTCATCCAAACTAGTAATGGGAGGGGGAAAAACTCAATCCTAATTTTTTACGTTTAGAATTAGACCTGAAATGTTGTTGGAATAGAGAACTCCCAGTAAAGGCATTCCATTCATAATACAATTCTGCAGTTGTGCAATTTATAGCCATAGAGAGTAACCTCAGTGCCACTGAGATAATGGGACTTTATTTAGATAACAGAGGTTGCCTTGGGTTCCATGGCCAGTAGATGACAATGGCAGGACCACATTTTCCTGATTCTTGAGACCAACAGTGCACCATCCTGCCTGTTGCAAATCGAATAAAACAAATACCCAAACTCAAAGCACTAAATCTCCTAGTTGAAGAACTTCAGGTTCCCTAATAAGTGGATTGCAAAAGAATTTCTGACTCGAGAGGTGGAAGCCAATGCCCTCCTCTTATTAAAATGACTTATCCTGGAAGACAAACTGCTAACTTGACTTGCAGTTTTCATCGCAGTTTGCTGTACTAATTCCCTCATAGAAAACTAAGTGGTATTCTACCCCAAACTTGGTATTATTATGCGGGGAAGGTGGGGTTCATCTGAGCCATCAAACTTTGCCCTCCTGCCTTTAGCAGTCGAAAACACATGGCAATGAAGTGGTCAGTCAAAGGTGTGAACCAAGTTTGAACAAGACCTAAGTAGCAATGCAAAGGTATTTCAACTAGACGAGGCAGGAAGTTTGTTCACTTGGCTGTCCCAGGCATCTGGGTCATCTCTAAAATAGCAGACCCAGTTAAGAACCCAAGGGATTCGGGCATCTGGAAACCCAGTGGTCAGGCAGGTAGCCAAGAAAGCTTATTAAGTTCCTACTATGTTCTGGGTACAGTGGTAAGCACAGTAGTGGTAGCATAATGGTAGAAGTCTGCACCCTGAACCTTTGGAGGAAGAAATAGAGTACCCACCACCTTGGCTCTGTCTCCCAGGGGCACAATGCATTTCTAGGCCTCAATCAGCATTATAAAGCAGCAATCATATGAAACTATTTGGAAATGATTAAAAAACAGAAAAGGAAATCATTAAAATAGACAAGTAAGGAAGATTTAGAGAGGAAAATTGAACTCAATAAGTTTAATATTCAATAAACTTAAATACATAAATTACTTAGGGAAGAATTCCCTATTTGACAGGGACTGCTAAGAAAATTAAATGAAAAGCCATTTTAGATGGAAACCTTGTTCTATCTGTTACAATAAGCTCAACATTGATATATAACTTTAATAGCAGACAGATAAGCTTTTATTTAGTGCATAGTATGTGCCAAGCATTGTACCAAGAGTTTTTACAAATATTAGATCATTTTTAGCCTCACAACAGCCCTACAAGGTTGATTCTAATATTATCCTCATTTTATAATTGAGAAAAGTGAGGCAATTAACAGTTAAGAGAGTTACCTAAGGTCACACAGCTTGTGGCTAAAGAAGGATTTGAACTCTGATCTTCCTAATTCCAGGTCCATTGTTCTCTCCAGCTGCCTCTTTTTTTTTTTAACCCTTACCTTCTGTCTTGGAGCCAATACATAGTATTGGCTCCAAGACAGAAGAGTGGTCAGGGCTAGGCAATGGTGGTCAAGTGACTTGCCCAGGGTCATACAGCTGGGAAGTGTCTGAGGTCAGATTTGAACCCAGGACCTCCCATCTCTAGGCCTGGCTCTCAATTCACTGAGCTATGCAGCTGCCCCCAAGCTGCCTCTTAATATTAAAGGTCATACCAGTTTAATATTAAAAAGAACCTTAAGGAGGTCTCTTTCACAGCACTTGGTTAGGAGAGAGTGCTTAAGCAATAAAAGACAAAATGATTTCAATTACATACACCATTACAAAAACCAAGTAATTTCAATTCCATGAAATTTAAAAGTTTTTATAGACACACATCTATACACATACACATGAAGGAGATCAAACACAAGAAGAAAAGTCCCTTATTCCCCCAAAATTTCTGGTTCCAAATTAAATTATTGATCAGAATATTTTTGTGCTGTCAAAGAAATAACAATAAAGTGTTTATTAATTCGGATATGACTAAACACACTGGAACGTAGATTATCACTGTGCTTTTTGAAATTCTGATGATGAAGAATCCAGAGAAGCATGGGAAGATACATATGGATCAATGGAGAGCAAAGTCCAGAACTAGGAGAACATTTTCTTTCTTTTTTTACCCGTCTGCAGGGGATTGAATAAGTATCAGGAGCAGAACAGACCCTTTTCTGAAGTGTATGGTATTGGAGAATTGTTTGGGGATGTGAGAGGCCTGGGGACTTGCCAGCACCACCTTGCCAGTTCTCTGTCCAGTAGGTCAGCCTTGTCTAAACACTTAATAACCGCAAAGCGAAGAACAAGAGAAGTGAAACTGACTAGTTTATATTGACAATGACTGCTCTTGTCCTAAAAGGGAGGAGAAAATGCAGAGGTGGGAGACAGCCTGCCTCGATCAATTGGTTACTTTTTCCAAAATGCCCCTTTTCAATCTTTTTAATTTTTGTTGTTGCTATAAGGGATGCCTTATGGGGTAGTGGAAATGTTAGAAACTGAAGATGCAAAAAAAAAGTAATAAAAGTTGTTTTCTAAAGCCATGGGCAGTTGATTGGATATGGGTAAGGGAGGTAAAGGAAGGAGTCCAAAGTAACTCCAAGATTTCTAACCTGGGGGCCTGGGAGTGGGAGGGTGTTGGTACTCTCAAAAGCATTAGGGAAATAAGGTAGGTTTAAATTTTTCTTTTAATTAAAAAAGTTGATTTTCCCTCTCTCTCATAAATCTTCATTTAAAAAAATAAAACTCATAATAAATATGTAGTTATGCAAAACACATTCCCACATTGTCCAAAGAATCTGCTTCATTCTGCCCAAGCCATCACCTCTGCCAACAGTGGATAGCATGCTTTCTCATGGATTCTCTGGAATCATCGTGAGTCATGACATTGATCAAAGTTCTTATGGCTTTGGGTATTATTTAGAGCAAAAGGGAAATCTGAAGGAGGGAGAGTTTAGGGGAAAGATGATGAAGTGGTCAATATTGGATAGACTGAATTTGTGGTTTCTGTACCTGGCAGAAATGTACCAGAATTGGAAATGTAATATAGAGTTCAAGAAAGATTAATAATATGACAGAAGCCAACAGAAAGACAAAATATTTTGGAACAGGGAAAGATCAGCAGTATCAAAAGTTACAGAATGATCAGATAGGATGAGGAGGCCTAAGAAAAGATATCTCAGGAAGTAGTAGGTTCCTCATTCCTAGGGATTTTCAAGTTAAGGTTGAGGGCCATTTATTAGGTATATTTTATAGATCCTATTCAGAGATGGATCCGACTAAATGAACTCTGAGTTTCCCTTCTAACTCTGAGATTTTCCTTGAAGCTAATATAAATACTATGATTTGAATAAGTTTTTAGACTTTTAATGATCAGTTATAGATTATCTAGAGAATATATGATTTGGAGGAAAATATTGGGAAATATAAATTAAATTCAAACCATCTGTATCTGGTACTCATATACTAAGTGATTTGTATGTAATAAACCATATTTCATTCCAAGTTAGTTTTAATAAAACTTACTTAAAATAATGTTAATCAACCATGTAAAGAATCTGATGGAAATTAGGCTCTTATGAGAAAGAGCTTACATTAAAATAGAAAATGTGAATGTTAATATTAGAAGCACATTTAGGCTACCATTCTTTTTTTTAACTTTATTTATTTTTTAAAATATTTTTCCATGTTTCCATGATTCATTTTCTTTCCCTCCTCACACCCAGAGTCAACAAGCAATTCAACTGGGTTGTACAAATGTTGTCACTTGATACCTATTTCCATATTATTCATTTTTGCTATAGAGAGATTTTTTTAAAGCCTAGACTCATACATACATGTGATAAGTGATGTCATATGTTTTACTTTTGCATTTCTACTCCCATAGTTCTTTCTCTCACTGTGCATAGCATTCTTTTACAGAAGTCCTTTAGGAGTTCCTGGCTTATTGCATTGTTAATAGTAGCAAGGTCTATTACATTGAATTTTTCCACAATGTTTTACTTTCTGTGTGCAATGTTCTTCTAGTTCTGATCATTTCACTCTGCATCAGTTCATTGAGGTCTCCCAATTCATATGGAAAGCCTCCAGATCATCAGTCAATAAATAGTATTCCATCACCATCATATATCACAATTTGTTCAGCCATTTCCCAATTGAGGGACATCCCCTCATTTTCCAATTTTTTGCCACCACAAAGTGTGCAGCTATGAATATTCTTGTACAAGTATTTTTCCTTATTATCTGATAAAAACCCAGCAGTGTTATGGCTTGATCAAAGGGCGGACTAACTTTTAAAACCCTTTGGGCATCATTCCAAATTGCCTTCCAGATTGATTGGATCAATTCATACCTCCACTAGCAATGTATTAGTATCCCAATTTTGCCACATCCCCTCCAAGGAAAATTTATTATTTTCCTTTACTTTCATATTGGCCAATCTGATAGGTGTAAGGTGGTACCTTGGTGTTAATTTTGATTTGCATTTCTCTAATTATGAGAGATTTACAATACTTTTTCATATGCTTATTCATAGTTTTGATTTCTTTATCTGAAAACTGCCTATTCATATCCCTTGACCATTTGTCAATTGGGGAATGGCTTGATTTTTTTTGTGCAATTGAATTTGTTCCTTATAAATTTGAGAAATGAGACCTTTGTCAAAGGTTTTTGTTATAAAAATTTTCCCCAAATTGTTGCTTCCCTTCTAATTTTGGTTGCACTGGTTTTGTTTGTACAGAAACTTATTAATTTAATATATTCACAAATTATTCATTTCACATTTTGTGGTGTTCTCTGCCTTTTGCTTGATCTTAAATTCCTTCCTTTCCCATTGATCTGACAAATATACTATTCTATGTTCACCTCATTTGTTTATGATTTCCTTGAGCCACCATTAATTCACTGACTCTTACTGTTATGTATTAGAGACTGTGCTCATAGTCTAGCAAAAGATGGCATACAGTAAGAGGCTAAAAATGAGTGGAAATACTGTGCTGTGCTTGAGGAACATTTATAGTAGTGCATCATGAGGCAAAGGCCTAGATTCTTCACTCCTCCTACGGGGAGTGGCCAAATGAGGATGTGATGGCAAGAGAATGGAGTGGGAGATTATTATACTATGAGAAGTGATGAAAGGGTGAATGTAGAGAAACCTGGAGACATTTGTAGGAACTGGTGCAGAGTGAAGTGAGCAAGACCAGGAGAGCAATTTATGCAATTACTATGATGTAAAAATAATAATTAATTTGAGAGATTTAAGTACTCTGAGCAGAGCACAGAACACAGATGGGAGTTAGTGGCCAGTTTCTTTAGTTAAGCATAGTCAATCAACAGCCACTGGGCCTGCTGACAGACCCAGGACTGAGGACTGAAACCAAAGAACAGTGGAAAAAAGGAAACAGTCCCTACTCACAAGGCCATGAGAAACTTCCCCATGATTAGAGCTGTCCAGAAATGGAATGGTATTTCCTATTCCTAGAAGTGTCCAAATAGAAGGGAAAAGACCAGTTGGTGAAAGGCCACCGGCTCAGGTACAGGTTGGACTGACTAACCTCTGAGATTTCTCTCAAATGTGATATCCTGAGATATGGGAGTTCAGGTGAAGGAGAAAAGGGCCCCCTTCCCTCCCTTCTGACCTTTCCATCCCACTGAAGGGTAAGAACTTTATTCTGAAGCCATCATTTGAGCTGAGGCTTAATGGATGCAAAGGAATTGAACTGGCAGTTCAAACTCCTCAGACACTGATGGACTCCTCAGGACCCTGACTCCAGAAGCCTTGGGAATAGGAGTGCTCCTTGAACTCCCAGACCTGCTTCTAGTCCAGGCACAACAGCCAAAGTGTAGTGAGAAATGATTGTGGAGAAGGGTCCCTCTTTCAGTAAAATTGCCAACCAGATTCTACCTCCAAGTAGATGAAGAAGCACAAGCTCTCTGGGAGTGGGAGCACCCCCTTTCCCATCACAGATTCCTGCCCCTCCCCCAGGCCATTTCCAGCCTAGCCCTCACTGCCATCCCATAAAGAAGGAGCTAGCCACCCTCTTCACCTGCCAGTTAAATCTCACACAAAAGAGTGGCAAACTACCTTAACTGAAGTGGCAAGGAGCCCTAAGGAAGAGGAAGAGATAGGAGGAAGCATGGGCCAAGCAAGGTAAGCCACTACCACCGCCACCACATGGCCCATCATCTCCCTTCACCCCGTCATGGCTCTAACCCAGGATCCTGAAGCCAAGAGCCCAGGGAGCTTTGATGCTTCTAGGCCAACTGCCCTCAGCTGGCTTCCTGGGAAGCAGCCCCTGTGGAAACAAGCCTGGCCAGTGCTCCTGTGGTGCAATGCAGAAGAAAAGGAAGTCCCATGGCTCGGCATCTGAATTGGATATCATCTTATCAGTGGAAGTGACCTTCTGACCATATGCTAAGAAAACCCTTCTATGTGGCTGGTCTCTAACAGTCAGTTAGGTGACATTAACCACCTACCATGTTCCAGAGACAGTGCCTGAGCTCAGCACTGGGGGCACAGAGAAAGAAAAGAAAGCCCCTCCCCTCAAGGAGCTCCCCAGGCTACTGGGGGCCCACAGTGTGCAAAAGCACATGGAAAAGCAGGGCTGGTGGGGAGGAAGGAAGAGCCTCCACACAGGAGCACGAAGAGAAGTCCAGAAGGAACAGCCAACTGGGACCTGTAGGCGACTAGCTTAACGACTGGGGGGGGGGGTGCTGAAGAGGCCAAGTTCCAGGGCTTTTTTTTTTTTGTGAGATGGAGAGGTTCCTGGATGTGATGGAGAATTCCAGGAGCCTGCTTGAGAGCAAGGTCTATCTTACTTACTTGTGTCTTCACCATTTAGCAAGCATGTGCCACATTGGTGGTTGGGGTGGTTGTTCAGCTCTTCATGACCTCATTTGGGGTTTCACTGGCAAAGGTGCTGGAGTGGTTTACCATTTTATAGATGAGGAGCTGAGACCAAGAGGGTTAAACGACTTGCCCAGGGTCACAGCCAGTAGATATCTAAAGTCAAATATGAGCTCAAGTCTTCCTGATTCTAGACCTGGCACTCTATCTGTTGTAACACCTATCTATCTGTGTTTTGCACATAGTAAGTAATTAATAAAAACAATTTTCCATTCAGAGGAAAGAAAGGGAGCATTCAATGCTGTGGTAACAATTTGAGAAAGGTAGGAGTATGTTGGAACAATTACAACATCATGATGTCTGTATACTTCGATGCAGTGTATGTTGGTCCTAGTCTTGACAATCACAAGTTCCTTAATTAAGGCTCTTGTTCCTGTTCCTGTAGTCAGCCAGCTTGGTATGTTGTACAGGGCACCACATGGGAAAACAGAGGGCCTCCATCCAAATCCTGCTCCTGCTGCTCGGTGCCCATGGGATCTTGGGGTCAATTAGCCTCTCTGAGCCCCTGGTTCCTTATTTGGAAATTAAGAGAATTTAACTCAATGGACTTTAGTGCCCCTTCCAGCTCTAAATTCTACAAATTCTGTCTTTAGGCGGGATTTTAAGATTTTCTAGAGACATGTTAGGGGGACATGAGGCTAAAAAGATAGTTTGGGGCTAAACCATGGAGGGTATCATTTAAGAGCCATTATGAATAGAGGAATGATATAATCAGATCTAGGTTATCATCAGGAGTGTCACTGCTATTGGAAAGTGACCAGAAATGACAAATAATCAGCTGACAGAAGCAGCTGTATGGTACAGTGATTAGAATTCAGGCCCTGCAGATGGAATCCTGCCTGAGATACTAGCTTTGAAACCAGTATAAGTGGTGACGATAAAAGAAAATGACATTCTAAAAGTACTTTGTAAACCTGAAAGTGCTATATTTAATGCAGCCCACCAGATGTGATGATGATAATACTTTAAAGTTTTCAGGTGATTTTACTCCTTAGTGATTCTAGTTTAGTATTTATATTTGTCATCCATTATTTAATAATTTAGGAAAGACCACTGATGTCTTTTTACTAATACAATAGTTGCAATGTGTTGTTGTTTGATATTCAGTCACAATGAGTTTTGTTTGATATTCAGTCACAATCCTGAGAATAGCAAAAATTCATGAAATCCTACCTTTTTCTTTTTCTCTCTACTTCTTCCTACCAGTAAGGAACCACCATGCTAAAATGGAGAGGTTGGTCCAGACTGGAAATTCTGAACTGAATTAGGATATGAGCTTTGCCCACTTTCTAAACTAGTACTGCAATCCTAACTGGGGCTTTTGCCTGCTTCACTGACGCCAGGAGCCTAGGCAAAAATGCCAGGCTTGACTTCTTATCACCTCTCTTCTTCCCCTTACTTCTAGTAGTCCCGTGCCCTCCTCTCTGCACTACAATCCATTCCTCTACCCAGATTTGTATGCTCACTCCAACCAGTAGTTTCTCTATCTCCTTCCCTTCTGACCTCAATCAAAACTATTTTCTGAGTACTTAGCAGTGCTCAGGTGTTCGTTCATCTTTAAGATCATCTGATTAATGTCATTTCCAATAAAGTCCTAGAAGGCTTAAGGTTCCCAGAGGACATCTACATTTTAAGAATCATAACTAGCTAACCCAAATGAATGAATAATTGGTGAACTGTGTGGAGAAGAGATTTCTAAAACCTTACCCATCCTCTTTTTCGGTTTCCTTCACCATTCTTCCAGGAAGTGAATTAGTTGGAATAATCAGTCAGTATAGCCATACACCACTGTCTTCTTTTTCTTCATTACTCCTCTACAAATACTTTTGCCAACAGAATTTTTAGGACCTAAGAGAAATATGCAATCCTTGCTTGAGGAAAGCTTGGAGTATGGGTTAGCTGTAAAAAACCTGTAAAAAAACCATGAAGCTATTCTTGGAATTCAGAAGACCTTCTCTGCAAGCTAGTTGTTGGGTTACAGTCTTATTAAACGCACAAAGACAACTGTCATTCTTGGACACCAAGAGACTACTACTACACTATACTGCCATGACTGAGGATTGATCTACTGTCTTTGTGTTTCCAGATTTTGCATTTGAATATCTTTGGGGGTGGGCAGGTTAGGGATGCTGTTCATGTTTTAAGAAGTAATTTGCATATTTCCAGAGACAAGTCTATTTTTTGACATCAAAACTGTCCCCTTCCCTGCTTCCCATGGAACCCCTATGTGGGCAGGCTTTGGCCATGTCCAATAAGGAGTATGCTTTTGACTCGTGAAAAAGACATGCCCAACAACAGTCTGAGATGGTCAGAGTACAGGTCCTATATTGCATGAGAAGTCTTAGAACAAATATCACAATAAGTTGCCATGTGTGCTACATGGGATGGCTGCTGGTACACTGGCAATATGACTATTACCTTGAAATATTTCTTTACTAGTCTCTGTATATGCAGCAGACTGAAAAGTTATCAACTCCAGGATCTTCTTGTCATCAGCAAAAGCTTCAAAAAACAGATGCTAACTTTGAGGGAGAGGGAATGGATCTTGACAGGAATCCATTTCCAGACTCATTTCCAATGGACATCTTCTGCCTCTACCTTTTGACTTCCCTGACTTTCTTCAAGTCCAAGCTAAAATCCCACCTTCTACAAAAAGCCTTTCCTGGCCCCACCTTATTGCTTATCTCTCCTTTTATTGATTATCTTCGATTTATTCTGTTTATATTTTGTTTGCACATAGCTATTTGCAGATTGTCTCCCCCAGTTAGTATGTGAGCTCTTGAGAGCAGGGCTTACGTCTTTTGTCTTTCTTTGTATCCTCAATACCTGGCACATAAATGATTATTGACTGACTAATGGGAAAGATTCATTAGGTGAGCATCCTTTATTTCTTTTAATGCTTGTGGATTTTGATTAATGTCATCTCTGTCTTTAGAACAAAATGGTTTCAGATTTCAACCACATATACCATTCCCTTTATAAAACACATGTTTTCAAAACTCAGCTAATTTGCAATTTATCTTTCCCTCCAGAATGTGGCAGATCAGATTGCATTTCAAGTTGCTGGAGGACTAACAGCCCTTGAACACATCCTTCAGGTAGTGAACTCAACCACAAGCATGAATGCAGTTTCAAGACTTCCTCCAAAGTAAGTATAATTGGAGTTGTCTGCCTTTATGATTTATTTTTCTAGTTGTTGGTGCCCTTGTGGCTCCAGTTGGGGCACATTTGAGAGAACCAGCCTGAATGAGATTTTACTTTTAAACATTGGTAGTAGACTTGCTTTCCCTGCAGGGAGCAAAACAGGCAGCTCTTTGCTTCATTTCCTGAAACCAAATGGAGCCTAAAGAACTTCCCTAAAGGAAATCTCCTTAAATCTATAATCCTCACCTTGTGCTAACTCAAGAAGAATTTCTGAGACACCAGGCAATTCCAACTGCTCATTGCAATGGGACAAAAATGAATTGTAGCACAGAATGCTTGTAGCACAGAATGCTTACTCTTTGTAGTCTGAAAAATGAAGGGCCTGAAGGTAAACACCATAACAAAAGCCAGAGCAGAGTTTGACTGGATCCCATGTGTGCACAGAGAATAATCTCAAGCAAAAGCTGTCATGAGGGAAGAGTGCCCTCAAATTCATTAGGCATCAAATTATTTTATCCTTTGATACAGATTGCTCTTTATCCTAACCCTCCCTTCCTTGTAGACACTCCATCTGCCCTTCAGGTACCCTCTGATCATTGGCCACTAGGGAGGAAATGCTAACTTTTATTCCATAGTTACTCAGGTATTTTAGACTTTGCTTTGGCAGAGCCTTACTGAGAGGTTTGAGAAAAGTGGGTTTTCATTGTAGAGAAAATAGAATCTGTAGCTCTGTGGAAACTACCTCTTTGTCTGAAGCAGAGAGAAAGAACTTCCTTTTTCCCCCCTTTATTTACATTAAACCTGCTCACGTCATATTCTTTCAACCCAGTATTATTAGTTCTGTTTTTTTTAAATGTGCTAACTTGAAATTAAATATTACTAAATATAAAACATTTGATAACTATTGGTGGTTTCCTCTACAACATGATCTGTCTGCTATACTCATTCACAATGGGAATAGTTTTAGTAGGCAAAGAAAATATGTTAGACTAAGATCAGGTAGGCTTTGACCTAATGAAAAAATGTGAAGGATTTACTTTCCTTCAGAAAATCCAAATCAGATATACAGATAGATAAAATCAGATATACAGAAAGACATTTTTAGATTTTACTGTTATTTCAAATTTTTTAAAAGCCCACATTGTTCTGCTCCCCCTTTTTGCATCTGTCTCCAAGATCTACATATAAGGGAATGACCCTTTCTGATATTAAACCACTTTGATCATTGAAAGTGGCAAAGACACAAACAAATATGAGACAATGTACACTGAAAAGGCATCTACCGAGACTCAGGGCAAAACCTGATTCAAACTTCTGTGTTTCAGTTCCTCTTTCTATGATACAGTGGAGAACTTGGAGTTTATGACTGTAGAACCCAAACCTAGAACTGTTTTGTGATTATTGAACAGATGTACTTTGCCTGGTTATGTTTTAGCCAGCAGAGATGAGAATTTGTTATACATGGTCATCTAGAACCGTGATGGTGTACCTATGGCATGTGTGCCATAAAGGGCACTAAGTGCCCTCTCTGTGGGCACACGTGATCACCCGCCAGAGTTTGATTACTAGAAAGCCAGAGGGAACATGTGCCTGAGGACATTCCTCTCATCCCCAGTAGCCAATGGGAGCACTTCCTCCCTCCCCTATTGGGGGGAGGGGCACAGCACTCCATCTCTGGGGTGAGGGTGCTTTCTTGCCACATGCTCCACTAACAGATGCTCCATTGCCCTAACAACTTCAGTTTGCACCTACCCTCCCCATAAACATGGTGTGCACTGATGGGCGAGTGTACATCATGTTTATAGGTAGAATATTATATAATCCTTATTCTGGAATTGTCATTTGTTGAGTAAATGTTTTGATTAAGAGTTAATGGAGGGGGCAAAGTCAAGATGGCTGCTTAGAAGCAACAAAATTCCAGACCTCCATGAAAACTCTTCTACACCAATCAAAAGCAAAGTGCTTCAAGGGGACAGAAAACAAAATCTAACAATAGTAAAGAGCTGGGGGACGCTCCTGCTCAATTCAACTTAAAAAGTATGCAGAAAAGGCTGAATTCTCAGGTTTAAGGAAAAGGAAGAAGGAAGGTTCCAGGACCCCTCCCCCACATACTGTGCTGAGTTTCCAGTGGTCAGGACACATCTAGCTCAGCAGATAAGCTGCAGATCAGTTCCACCCCAACTTAATCTAGACTATTAATATGGCAGATAAGCCTTCAGAGGGCAGGGAAGCTCAGTCTCCAATACCCTTCCCCCACTGACCCAGCTCCCTTCAGTCCCCACACCTTCACCTTCACATTCAGCTTCTGCTGCTAGCTGGGGAAGATCTGACCTCAGGGCTCATTAATACTCCATCAGACTAATCTAGTCAATTAGCACAGCAGAGAAGAAACCCCTTCAGGGCTTCTTCAGATCCAGCAAATAATCAGAGGGACAAGATTACAACCAGTGAGGGGGGGGGGAGGGAGGAAAAAATATGAGTAAACTACAGAAAAAGAAAAAAGAAATTACAACCGACAGTTTCTATCCAGGTAAT
This sequence comes from Monodelphis domestica, assembly GCF_027887165.1. Lineage (NCBI taxonomy): Eukaryota > Metazoa > Chordata > Mammalia > Didelphimorphia > Didelphidae > Monodelphis > Monodelphis domestica. Next base: position 34,681,700 of record NC_077227.1, read on the forward strand.
GAACAAAGACCAAATGGAACAGAGGAGGACCAAGGAACACCAAGCAAAAATGCAGAAACTCCAGCAAATTGGACTCGGGCTTTGGAAGAACTCAAAATACAATTCAAAAAATAATTAAAAGAGGCTAAAGACAATTGGGCAAAGAACTTAAAAAGCAAAATAAGTCATCTGGAAATAGGCACATGAACTAAAACAAGAAAAAGTCTTGAAAACCCGAATTGAGCAGCTTGAAAACAAGGCAGAGAAAGTGAAAGATGACCTACAAAGAAAAACAGACCAGAAGGAGAAGGATGACCAAAAAGCTAGGGATAAAATTCAGTCTTTAAAAATTAGAATCCAACAACTAGAAGCAAATGACTTCACAAGGCAGCAAGAATCTACAAAACAAAGTCAAAAGAATGAAAAAATTGAGGAAAATATGAAACACCTCATTGCTAAAATTTCAGACCTGGAAAATAGATCCAGGAGAGACAATTTAAGAATTATTGGACTACCAGAAAATCATGACAAAAGAAAAAGTCTGGACATCATTCTACAGGAAATTATCCAAGAAGACTGCCCCAACATTCTTGAACAAGAGGGAAAAGTGGAGATTTAAAGAATCCACAGTTCACTTCCTGCATTTAATCCCCAATTGGCGATGCCCAGGAATCTTATAGCTAAATTAAAGAACTACCAGTCCAAGGAAATGATACTACATGCCACTAAGAAGAAACCATTCAGATAGCATGGAACCACAATTAGGATAACACAGGTTCTGGCAGCATCTACACTAAAGGACTGGAAAGCAAGGGAACTGGATCTACAACCAAGAATCAACTACCCAGCAAAGTTGACTATATTCTTGTAGGGGAAAGTATGGTCATTTAATAAAATAGAAGACTTCCAAGCATTCATTAAAAAAAAAAAGACTGGACTTAAACAGAAATTTTGATGCCCAAACACAGAACTTCATGAGAATCACCAAAAGATAATTTAGAAAGGGAGGGGGAAAAGCCAAGCCTTTTTTAAGGGACCCAGTAAGTTCAAATGATTTATATTCCTATAAGAAAAGGTGATATTGGTAACTCTTAAAAATTTTTATTATCATCAGGGGAGCTAGAAGAAGTGTACTTAGAGGGAACAGTGACAAACTATAGGATGAAATGTCAAAAAATACATATATTATAAACTAGAGGTAAAAAAAGAGGATAATACTAAGAGAAATAGGAAAATAAATGGGGTAATTTTATATTTCATGAAGAAGCATATGAGGGGAGGTGTGGAAAAGACCAATACAATGGAAAGATGAAAGAGGTTGGAGATAGTCTCCAAGAAAATTTTAATCATTACAGTGGGAAGGGTCAGAAAGATTCAAATGGAAGTAAAACCTCCAACTCCAAATTGAATCATCATCATCATCATCATCATCATCAACATCAATGATGACATCAACATCATCAGCAACAGCAGCAGCATCATTTATCAACAACAATATTATCATCCTTAACATTTATTGTTAATTTAACATCTAAATTTTGAGATGCTTCAATATTTGAATAAGTTTTATGATTAAAAAAAAAAGATACAGGAATCAATTTCCTGACAACATGGCGATCTATACCAGAAACAGACTATGCACTTTCCATATAACTACTCTCTGCTGTTCAGTCCTGACATGTGCAACTCTTGGTGACTCTATGGACCAGAACACACCAGGCCCTTTTATCTTCTACTATCTCCTGAAGTTTGTACAAGCTCATGTTCATTGCTTCCATGACACTATCCAGCCATCTTCGCCTCTACCATCCCCTTCTCCTTTTGCCTTCAGTCTTTCCTAACATCAGGTTCTTTTCCATTGAACCCTATCTTCTCATTATGTAGCCAAAGTATTATTCTTCCATTGAATTTATTTAAGTATTGGCTGTTATGATCTTCTTGCTGTCCAAGGGACTCTCAAAATTCTTTTATAGCACCACAATTAGAAAGCAGTGGTTCTGCATTGCTCAGGTTTCTTTAGAGTCCACTCTTACACCCATACATTCCTATTAGAAAAACCATACCTTTGACTATAGGGATCCAAAACCTCGGAAAGGTTTTGGCTCTGCTTTTTAGGATGCCGTCCAGATTTGTGATAGTTTTCCTTCTAAAGAGCAAGTGTCTTTTCATTTCATGACTAGTCTCCAAAGGTCACTAAAGTGATCTTCAAACCCAAGAATGTAAAATATAGCATTGCTTCCATTTCTTCTCCCTCTATTTGCCAGGAAGTGATAGGACCAGTAACCAAGATCTTAGTGGTTTTTTTTTTGTTTGTTTTTTATGTTAAGCTTCAAGCCAACTTTTACACTCTCCTCATTCATCTTCATTAAGAGGCTTCTTAATTCTTTTTCACTTTCTGCCATCATAGTAGTATCTTCTGCATTTCTGATGTTGCCATTTCTCCCTGCAACCTTAGTTCCATATTTTGATTCATCCTTTCTGGCATTTCACATGTTGTACTCTGCATTTAAGTTAAATAAATAAGGTCATAATGTGCAGCCTTGTGGTTCTCCTTTCCCAATTTTAAACCAATCAGTTGTGCCATGTTCAGGTGTAACTGTTGCTTCTTGGCTGGCATACAGGTTCCTCAAGAGATAATATGGTCTGGTACTCCCACCTCTTTGAAAACTTGTCACATTTTGTTGTGATCCATATAGTCAAAGGCTTTAGTGTGGTCAATGAAGTAGAAGTAGATATTTTTCTAGAACTTCCTTGCTTTCTTCATACTCCAGCAATTGGCAATTTGGTCTCTAGTTCTTACACCTCTTTGAAAACTAGCTTGTACTTTTGGTAATTCTTGGTTCACACATCACTAAAGCCTCATTCGCAAAATCTTAAGCATAACTTTGCTGGGGTTTGAAATTATGGCACTTATTCAATAATTTGAACATTCTCTGGTATAGCCCTTCTTTAGGATTGGGACATAAAATGATCTTTTCCAATGTAGTTGCCACTCTGAATTTTCCAAATTTACTGGCATATTGAATGAAGCATTTGAACAGCACTGTCCTTTAGGATTTTAAACAGCTAAGTTGAAATTCTGTTACTTCCACAAGCCTTATTGTTAGTAATGTTTCCCGAGATCCACTTGACTTTGTTCTCTGGGATCTCTGGCTCTAGGTCAGTAACCACATCATCATGGAACACCTTCTTCATGTCAGTGTTGGAGTCCTTTTCCTATTCTTTCTGCCCAAGTGGTCAACACTATGTTTGACCTGTAGACAGAATTCTTTCTACCTTTGTTAATTTTTAGCCATATGATTGATCCCTACCATACTTCTCCATTTTGATTTCTGGATTTTTTCACCTTCTTAATATTCATTGCTCCCCCATCCCCTTTTACATATACTGTTCCTTTTGAATAAGGTATCCAAAACCCAATTCCAATCATGGTTTTTATTCCATTAAGGTTTTTGTTGTTGTTTTTTCCTCAATCAAGTTTGGTAAATATATATTAAATAACTCCTAGGGGAAAAACAGTCTGTTGAAGAAACCCAAAAAATTTATATGTAGTTTATATTATAAAAAATATGATTCCTACCTGAATAGAATTTGCATTTTCGTATACTTCCTAATCCTTCTTTTCTTACCTATTTTTTTAAATGGCTTTTGCTCCTTAAGTTTTGATGGTACCCATGAAGTCACATACACCTTACGTTAGGACTTCCATTTCTCTTGCTTATTCCCTAAATGATAGTTCTGTTTGTGTATTAACATTTGCTATCATTGGTTTTGCTGCTGATTTCTGTGATTTTGACTTCTGTGCTGTATTGGGTATCTCAACTACTTCGCTATTATAGCTATTATCTAGGCCAGTGGTGGTGAACCTTTTAGAGGGGCAGGTGAAGTGAGAAATGTCCTTAGGCACCTGTGGAAAAGGGGAGGGGATCAGCCTGGCCCTGCATTCCTCTGGCTTTCTTGTAACAAACTCTGGTAAACTCTGTGCTGGAGCAGTAGTGTGCATGTCCAAAGAGAAGGCTCTGAGTGCCTCTCCCCACTTCCCCAACACACCTGCCATAGGTTCACCACTATGATTCTAGGCTGTCTAGCTTCGCTTTTGCTCATAGAGCTTGTATTCAGACAGTTGATTTCCACTTCAAGAGAGAGGAATATGCAAAAAGAAGAAATAGCAAAAGAGAGGAATTAGATCCAGTGAAGCAAGAAGCAGCCCACACAGGGGAAGGGCAGAAAGGAAGTGACCCAGAATTCCAGGGAAAGAACAGAGGCTGAGGGGAACACAGAAACTGTCTATCCTGCCTCTCAACAACAGCTAAGATCAAGAAAGGAGCAGTGGGTCATTTCTCCAAAGCCCTCTCCTCTGGTCCTTAACCTCTACCTCCCAAACCAAATTTCTGAGGAGACACACTCTGTCCCTCAGGGAAGGGATTGTAAGAGGGTTGGATAAGGAAAGTGAGTGGCAGGAATCCCTAAGGACTGGCAGACTAACCCCTTTTCCCGAATCTTGAGGTCCTAACTCTAAGCCTTGACCCCTTTTCTAGTCAGCTGCTGGTTGTCCCTATTCTTGAGCTAATCTGGTTATTGTTAGAACTCAGGTCAATTGTGGCAAGAGAGAGGTGGAGAAAATCCTTAGAGAGAATTTCCTCAGTAGATAGCTTTTTCCAAAGTCCAATCTACTAGATTGAGTTGAGTTGAGCAGAAAACTTCCAGGGATCCTTAGGAAGCCATTGGTGTTCAAAGGGGAACCTCCAGCCTTTGAGACCTTCTTGTCAGGCTCTCCGCTGAAGGAATCCAGTTGAAATGGCAGTTTCTGAATTCCCTTCAGCCTCTGTTCTTTCCATGGAATTCTGGGTCACTTCCTTTCTGCCCTTCCCCTGTGTGGGCTGCTTCTTGCTTCACTGGATCTAATTCCTCTCTTTTGCCATTTCTTCTTTTTGCATATTCTTCTCTTTTAAACTACTTCCCCTGCCTCTTTTACTATAAAGCTTGAAACCAGCAAATCCATTCTTACTAGCCCTTGTTAAGTATTTTCCATCCGTGACCAGAAGTATGTCATCTTTTATTTTAAGGTGTAGCATAAAGGTCAAATCTCACTTTTAATCATCATATTCTTAGCCAGATATTCTCTTCCCAAACCAGTTTTTCTCATTTGTATCTCTTTCTTTCCATTGAGAAACAGTAAGAAAAATAGTCGGCAACCTTCTGCTCTTGAACTTCCTGCCTAAAAGAGTAATCTTGGGCAAACTTTCTAGGTTCCTTTTTGCACTATTATTTTTACCTACATGAATCTCCAGAAATCAAATCTTTGAACACTTTAAAAATAGGTCCTAGATAAATTTACTGTTGTAAGTATGTGATCTTGGTTGCAGGCTTCTTATGATTCTCACAAGCAGCTTAATAAAACAATTTGAACTTTCTGCATTTTCTCCTTAAGGCTGCCATAATGTGGTAGTAATAGCTGAAGACTTGAGACCCAGCCCTGCAGTGTCTCAGGAGGTCCCTTTGGAAGACCCTCGGGATCATGTTGGCAAATTTCTCACTTCCCAGTTGAGGAAACAATGCCAAAAACACTTGAGGCACTTTGCTTGGATTTGGGGTTTCTGACTCTACTACACTGAAGTCATTTTAAGGTTATCAATGATAGAAATTTAGGTAAATGCTCTCCTCAGCATTTAGCTCTCATAACAAGAAGAACATTTTCGGTGCCAAGAAAATTCACCCCGAAGCAAGGAAAGTCTAAATTCCAGTTTGGTATTTTGCTTGGATACTTGAGTCTTGGATCTTGAACAACTACAAAGGAGTAATGGTATAGCCTCACCTTTTTCTTTGATTGAGATTATTAACATTTGTTAAACAACCTAATTTTTGTTTGGAAAGAAGTGTAGTTTTCTTTGAGTATAAAGAAAACTACCTTGTATTCTGTCAATAAATAGATGTATCTGCTGTAGTGCGGATCCTTTGCCAAGATTTTGTATTGTGTTTTCACTACATGTTTATGTAGTAAAAATGACAGTAAAAAAAAAATTGGCACCTACTCTCCACAGAGCCTCTAACCTGCTTTGGCTGATCTCCATGTTATTGCTCAAAGCCAAAGGGTCAGTCAGGCACCTGCAAAGAGACTACCAATGGAACCCCACACCTCATTTTGCCCAGAAGATTGGGTTGAGACTGCAGCTCCCTAAACTTGTTATCGATTGTGTGGAGGATCTGGTTCTGAACTCCTTTCTTCTCTCTTATTCATTACCTTCTTCCTCCTTTTTTTTTTCCACAATAGCAGGTTCTGGAAAGAAATCTGATAAGGCGAAACTTAAATCAACTTGCATTGCTTTTTGCCAATATCTTTGATTGAGATTTTGAGGGAAGAGATTGAATCTACTGCTTCTTGTATTGTTTTTGGCAACATATTGTAGTCTTACAAGTCTTGATCTTATTGTTAAAAGGTGTTTATATCGTAGCTCATAACTGTCTATTAACAGTAATTGAGACTTGGCTATACTCCTATTTAGATGAAAATTAACAAACATTTTATAACTTTCTCCTTCCCCCACCAAGATACAAGAAGGCAAAACAAAGCTTAGTTTTTGTTTCTGTTAGGTCATCCCTTTAAATATTTAACTTTACTTCAAGAATCTATCATATAGCAATACTTGGCTTGTATTGGGGTTTTTTAAAAATAAAACTGAACTAATAATATTTCTGTTTCCTTATGTTTGATAAAATCACATTTTTACCACTTATCTGAGCTATTGTGTCTCTACTAACCAGGGAACGGCATTATGGCTGACCCAGAGTTTCCTTCCTATCTGAAGGAGGAGTGGTTTTTTTAAAGTGCTCTGAGGTCAAGCTTCAGTCATTTGTTTGACAGCATGAGAGACAAGAAGGAGCTTTACCCAGAAGTTCTGCTCCGAGGTTTGTCAGTGACTCTTTGGGTGACCGGCAGTCAGTCTTTTACTCTCTCAGTCTCATTTTTCTCTTGTATAAAATGGGGATAATCCCTTCCAAGCTCATCAAACTCACTTGGTCTTTTTGATGATCAACAATGGGGTAGAGTTAAAAGATTGGGCATCAGAAACTGAACTCTGCCTCTCCTCCTTCCTAACTAGGTGACCCCAGACAAGTCTGGCCTCTCTGGCCTGGAAATGAGGAGATCAGATGAGATGATGACCAGCTTTAACCCACATCTCAGTGACTCTGTCACTTAGAGGATATGAGACAAATTCTTTTTCCTGACACTCAAGGCCTTCTACAAAAGGTCCTCAACCTACTTTTCCATCTTTCTCTTTCATTCCTTTCTTTATATCCTCTGTACTTCCTGCCTGACCATCTCTTGTCTGAAATTGAAGCATTCTTTCCTGCTTCTCTCCAGTCACACAAACTGTCTATCATTTCTGGATTATATTCCTTCCTCATCCATATCTGTTTTGGTGGCATTATGCTGTTACATTTATTATGGTTGGACTTAATATATTATTGGTGGTCACCAGGGATTTAATTTCTAAATCCCAATATGAATTACTAAAGTAAATGGAATTTATGGTAGTTTATTTACAATAGAGGGAAAATATTAAGGAAGAGAGAACAAGGAGGGGAGGAAGAGGGGGAGGGGGAAAGAGGGGGATGGGGGAGAGAGATAAGGGGGAGAGAGAGAAAGGGGGAGATAGAGAGAGGAGGGGAGGGAGGGGGGAGAGGGGGTAGGGGGAGAGTGAGGGGAGAGAGAGAGGGGGAGTGAGAAGGGCAAAAGAAGGGGAGAGAGAGGAGGGGGGAGAGAAGGGGAGGGGGAGAGAGACAGACAGACAGAGACACAGAGAGAGAGAGAGACATAGAGAGAGAGAGACGAGAGAAGAGAGAGCACTCTGGCTTCCTTTGACCCAGGTAGAAATTCTAAGGTACCAGTGAAAGGAAAGGAGTCTCAAGACAATGGGCCTTTCTCGGATGTTCACACCTTCAGAAAGGGCAAGGAAGGACATCAAACCTTTACCACTCACAACAGTTACTGTCTAAAAGGAAAAGCAGTCTGAGGTCTCCTGCACAAGCTCCTCCAGGGGTCCAGTTCCACAGCCAAATGTCTTCACTCCAAGTCTGAGTGTCTGTCTTCCAGTCTCTTGAGTGTCTCTCTCTACTCCATCCGAGAGTCTGTCTTCTGGTCTAACTTTGAGTGACTGATCCTCCAGTCCAAGTCCAAGTGACTGATTGTTTCTTGTATGTCTCTGTTTCCACTATTTAAAGACATTTTTCTCTCGTGTCACCTCCCCTAAATTTTATGTCTACCAATCACAGCAGACACTTTTCTCCAGGACTGCCCACTCTTTCACACATGGGTCACAGACCTCCCATTCAATGTGAGAAATGGGTGTTCACACCTTTTTATGGTTAGTTCACACTTTTTGTAGTTAATTCACAACATTTGTGGTTAAAATGGGTAGATCTACTTTAAATATGGAGTTAACACTTTGGGGATTAAAATCTAAAAATAGACTTGGGGATTACAATTTTATCTTCACTATCAAGGAAGATTACATCTTCTTTGTCACAATCAGGAGACACCCAAATCCAGTCTTCACAATGCCTTTGAAGTATAGATTCCCTTGTAAAAGCTCATCAGTTACTAGCTAAATGGACCTGGGGAATGGGGACCCCTCCTACATTCAAAAGAACACCATTGCTCGGGGCTTGTGTGAAAGGCAAATAGCCTAGACATCCCCAGGTGCTCTGAGGGATACCAGAGAACCCCGGGAGGGAGTGCTGGAATGTTACATGGCTGGCCTTCAAGAGTGGGGTGGTGAGAGCAGTCACTGTTACACATAAAAACAGCTGAGTATACTAGTGAGTGGAATGTTGGCTTGGAGTTGTGAAGACCTGAGTTTGAATCTTGCCTCAGATACTAATAACTCTGGGCAAGTCACTTAACCTTTCAAACTCAGTTTTCTCATCTGTAAATTGGGGACAACAATAGTGCCCACTCTACCAGATTCTCATGTGGTTCGAATGAGATCATGCATACAAAGCCTAATAACAAATTTCCACATAAGTTGTCTGAAGTTATATATGATCCAAACTGTTTCCCTTCCTTCTTCTTTTCCTGGACCCAGAGCTGACCAGCAATTAATACAAGTATTATCACACAAAACATATATCCATATTATTCATTTTTAAGTGAATAATCTTATAAAACCAAACCCCCAAAACATGATAAATCATATGCTTTTATCTACATTTCTACTCTAACAGTTCTTTCTCTGGAGGTAAATAGCATTCTTTTTCTTAAATCCCTCAGAATTGTCCTGGGTCACTGTATTGCTGTTAGTAGCAATGCCTATCACATTTGATCATTCCACATTATTTCAGATACTGCATACAACATTCTCCTGGTTCTACTTATTTCATTCTGCATCAGTTCATATAGGTCTTTCCAATTCTTTCTGAAATCATCCTGCTATAATCATTCCTTACAGCACAATAGTATTGCATCATTGCCACAATTTGTTCAGCCATTCCCCAATTGAGGGACATATGTTTAGTTTCTAATTCTTAGCCTCCACAAAAAGAGCAGATATATTTTTTGTACAAGCAGGCCCTTTCCCAAAAATCTCTTTGGGATACAGACATAGTAGAGGTATTCCTGGATCAAAGGGTATTTATTGTTTTCTATCCCTTTGGGCATAATTCCAAATTGCCTTCCAGAATGGTTGGATCAGTTCACAGCTTCACCAGCAGGCATTAATGTCTGAATTTTGATTCATCCCTTCCAACATTTATTATTTTTCTTTACTATTATATTGGCTAATCTGTTAGGTGTTAGATAGAACCTCTTGAGTTGTTTTAATTTGTGTTCTCTAATTGAGAGTGATTTTAGAACATTTTTAATATAATTATTCATAGTCTTGATTTCTTCATCTGAAAACTGCCTATTCATATCCTTTGACCATTTTTCAATTAGGGATTGACTTGGATTCTTATAAATTTTACTTTGTTCTTTATATACTTGAGACATGAGACCTTTTTCAGAGAAATTTGTCATAAAAATTTTTCCCAGCTTGTTCTTTCCCTTCTAATCTTGATTGCATTAGTTTTGTTTGTAAAAAATTTTAAATTTAATGTAATTAAAATTATCCATTTTACATCTCATAATATTCTCTTATTTGGTCATAAATTCTTCCCTTCTCCATAGATTTGACAGGTAAACTATTCTATGTTCCCCTAATTTACTTATAATTTCACTCTTTACATTAAAATTATTACCCTTTTTGACCTTTCCTTGGTATAGGGTGTGAGATATTGATCTAAACCTAATTTTTGCCCTACTGTTTTCCAAATTTCTCAGCAGTTTTTGTCAAATAGTGAATTCTTATCCCAAAAGCTGTAGTCTTTCGGTTAATCAAACACTAGATTGCTGAGGTCATTTACCTGTATCTTTTCCACCAATCCACCAATTCTATTTCTTAGCCAGAACAGATTGTTTTGAGAATTACTGCTTTATAGTACAGTATAAGATCTGTGTCAATGGTAAATGTTTAGGGTTGAGACTGAATATATTATTTAATGGTCGCTAGGGATTTAAATTCTAAATCCCAAAGAAATACTCAAGTCAGAATAGAATTTTAAGGTGGTCTATTTACAGTAAAAGAAAGAAATTAAGGGAGAAAGAGGGAAAAGGGTAGAAGATCTACTCCAGCCTGGCCTGAGCCAGGGGGAGTTCAGAGGCCTCAGCTAAGGGGCCTTCCCAGAAGTTTAAATCTAGCCTGGCTTCCTGCCACAAGGCTTCCTCCAAGATGAGGGGCCTCCTTGGAGGCTGGTACCTTCAGAAAGCAAGGGAAAGAGGATTCAGCCTTAATACTCACCACGTGGTCACCTAAGGGAAGCAATCTCAGGTCTCCACGTTCCAGCCCTCCAAGTCAAGAACCACCACAAAAAGCTGCCAAGTCCGCAAAAGCCCCTCTCACAGGAAGTGACACAAAATATAAAGGTAGTTCTTTACATCACTTCCTGTGTCTCATATATACCTATAGTGTCTTAAACTTGGCTTAGGACAGCCCAGGGGCTCAGTCAGTTGTTTCTGATTTGTCACTTGCTAGCACACATGGGTCACAGACCATTCTCCCCCACACTTAATCCTTAAATTGGGGTGTATACATTCCTGGTTGCAAAAATTATAAAGATTAAGCTAGGTGAAGTAAATCTAAAATTCACATCTGGTACCAGTAGGTCACCATCCTTTACATTTTTGTATTAGTTCCTTTGATATTCTTGGTGAATATGAATTCCTGATATTCTTTCAGATGAATTTTGTTATAATTTTTTCTAATGTTATAAAATGGTTTTTTGATAGTTTGGTTATGACACTGAATAAGTAAATTAATTTATGTAGGATCATCATTCTTATTCTATTACTCAACCTACCTGTGAGCAATTAATGTTTTTCCAGTTGTTTAGATCTAATTTTATTTGTGTGAAGTGTTTTGTAATTGGGTTCATATAATTACTGTGTTTGTCTTGAAAAGTAGATTCCCAAGTATTTTATGTTGTCTACTCTAGAGTGATTTTAAATGGAGTTTTTCTTCTTAACTCTTGCTGCTGGGCTTTGTTGAAAATATATAGAAATGCTGATGGTTTATGTAAGTTCATTTTGTATCCTGCAACTTTGCTAAAATTATTAATTATTTCAACTAGTTGTTTAGTTTAGTGTTTAGTTTTTAGGATTCTCTTAAGTATTATTCCATTATGTCATCGGCAAAGAGTGTTAGTTTCCTCACTGCCTACTTTAATTCTTTGAGTTTCTTTTTTTCCTCTTATTTTTAAAGGTAGCATTTGTAGTACAATATTAAATAATAGTAGTGATAATGGACCTGCTGATCTTATTGGGAGGGCTTCTACCTTACCCCCATTACAGATGATAACGTGCTTATGGTTTTAAATAAATACTACTTGGTATTTTAAAGAAAGACCCATTTATTCCTATGCTTTCTAGTGTTTTGGGTTTTGTATTTTGTCAGAGGCCTTTTCTGTAACTATTGAGATAATCATGTGATTTCTGTTAGTTTGATCATTGATATGATCAACTATGCTGATATTTTTCCTAATACTAAACCAGCCTTGCATCCTGGTATAAATCCCACCTGATCATAGTGAATAATCCTTGTCATATATTGCTGTCTCTTTGCTTGTATTTTATTTAAGATTTTTGCATCAATGTTCATTAAGGAAATTGGTTTTTAATTTGCTTTCTTGGTTTTTAGTCTTCCAGTCTTAGGTATTAGCACCATATTTGTGTTATAAAAATAATGTGGTAGCACTCCCTTCTTTTCCTATTTTGCCAAATAGTTTACATAGTATTGGTATTAATTGTTCTTTAAATATTTCATAGAATTTACTTGTGCATCCATTTGGCCATTTCTTAGAGAGATAATGGCTCCTCCAATTTCTTTTTCTGAAAAAGATTATTTAAGTATTCTCTTTCCTCTTTTGTTCATCTAGGCAATTTATATTCATGTAAATATTCATCCATTTCACCTAGTAGTTTATCAGATTTATTGTTATATAATTGGGCAAAATGCCTTCTAATGACTGCTTTAATTTCTTCTTCATTGGAGGTGAAATCACCCTTTTAATTTGTGATGATAATTTGATTCTCCTTTTCCCTTTTTAAAATCAGATTAACCAATCCTCTATCTTTTTTTATATAACCAACTCCTAGTCTATTAGTTCAATATTTCTTTTCTTTGAATTTTATTAATCTCTATTTTAAAAATTTCCAATATTGTTTTTGGGATTTTTTAACCTATGAAAACACTAGAGCACTTGAAAAGTGCTAGCTTTTGTCATTATAATGATGATAATGACATTCTTCCCTTCTGTGTCCTCCCTTCTCCTAGATAACACCCCCCTCCTGTAAGAATTTAAAATTTAGGTTTTTTTATGCTAAATATGAAAATTCTAAAGTAATATTGTGGTTGCTGATTTTAAATTATTATAGCTTAAGTCAAAATTACTTTTAGCAGCTTTATTTACAAAGAGGTAGAAAGAGTGAAAGTGGAAAAATGTAGCTAAAGAGACAGATTTTACCAGCCCTTTTCCAGTGAATTGTGGCTCAGCCCCACAGGGACTTTCCCACGTCCCTTGTCCCCATGTGAATTTCCCAGTAATCCTCAACAGAAGTTCGGTGGTGTCTTCATCTAGAGTTCCACCAACTCAGTCTCCTCCAGGAAAGGAAGGCCTCTCCAAAGCCAATTTCCAAAAGCCAGGAAAGGAAGGCTAGCTACTCACCCAGAAAGCCAATGCAGGATCCAGGGAAAGAGTCTCCTCCTTCAGTCTAGCTCACCAATGCAGAATCTTCCAAAGAAAGTCCAAAGGAGAAGTCTTCCAAAGAAGAAGTTCAAAAGACAAAGTCCCTTGGACAGGAAGTTCAGGACTTTTTATAGTTCTTTTTTCCCACATAACTTCCTGTCCCTTCCCCCCTTCACGGGAACCAATCACAGTCTTTCAATTTGCCTAGCACTACCCGGGGGGGGGGGGGGGGTGGCAGTAGCCCTTGGAGGTGTGAGCTTACTCTTACTTAGTGTTAAGTAGGAGTGCTTATGTTTTTGATTTATTAATTTAAAAGTTGCTGATTGATAGTCAAAGAAAGTTTGATTCACTCTTCACACTCCCCCAAGTGACTGGGATGAAGCTGGATCTTTCACTGTCTTTGTCAGCCTCATAGACATTGTCTAGTTGATCACTGCTCTTCCTAAAATGTGGTTCCCTGGACAGAGTCCTATATGGTCCTTGACACTGATCCTCTCTCCATGCAGCTTCTGGTCCCATGAGCTCATCTGGCCAAACAAGTAGGAAGCATCAGGGAAGCATATATCAGGATCAAGTGAGGTCCAGCCCAGCCAGTCTCTCTCTCCCTCTGGAGAGGGAGCGCCAAGCACTCTACTGTTAGGGAGGGTTCATTCAGTAGGGACTTTCCTTCTGAGCTCAAGGGCCATCTAATATATAATTTCGTTTCACTCCATAATGTCTGATGTCAGTAAATTCTAAGCATGCACAGTAAGATTGATTCCACAAATGATGGAGGAAGCCTTTCTCCAGATTATGGAATTTTAAACAACAGCATCACACTGACCCATTCCCTCAGTAACTCTATAGGACACCCTTCTTTTATGTGACTATTTAGTAGAAAATTAGAATATGGTATTTTTTAAAGATAATTTTATTTATTTTCTAAAAATATTTTTCCATGATTACATGATTCATGTTCTCTCCCTTCCCTCTTCCCTATCCCCTCCCAGAGCTGATAAGCAATTCCGCTAGGTTATACATGTATTATCACTCAAAAACTATTTTCATATTATTCATTTTTGTAATAGAGTAATCTTTTAAAACCAAAACAGAATGTGGTGGTTTGATTCCTTCCATTAATACCCTATGAGAGATGGCAAGTTGACCTGCCATTGTCAAATGACTCAAGTGATATATTCCCGTTGATAGCCCATAATCATGGCTTAGAAGAGCATGAAATGGGTCAACTAAAATTTTTTTCCTAATACTATGGATAATGTGGCAGACCTCCAGCTCCAGATCACTAACTAGGAGGTGCAAAACCATAGAAAAAAATTTTGAGCTTGGTGAATCTCTTTTAGACAGATCAGTCAGTTTTTCCAGGTTCCATCAGCCTATGGATGCTATCTATGTGCATTTGGAACTAAAGACATTTTTCTTTCCTGTCCTTTCCTTTACTAATTCCTTTGGGCCCTTCAAATCCTTTAGGTAAGAGGATGTGCAACTAGATCTTCAGGAGCAGCTGGCTGACAGATTTGAATTTCCAGTCTAGAATGTCCTGGCTCACCTTCCCCAAGAATGCTATTTTTATAGTCAAACAGTGATTTAGTTTACTTACTTTCAAATCTATAAGCTTGTACTTTTATTGAGCACAAAAAAGAAAAGGGAGTCATTCTATTTATTAAAAGCATGTAGTATTAGAAAAAAAGGACTGAAAGGATGTTGTTTCAGATCCCCTAGGCATTCTCAAGTATAGTAACTTCATGACCACGAGCAAGTCTTTGTTCACCTTAGTTTCCTAATCTACAAAGTGGATGATAATACCATTACTCCCTTCTTCATAGGATTATTGTACGAATCAAAGGTGCTTTGTTTATGAAGTACTTTGTAAATGTGCTTTAACAAGGCATAAAAATCAGCCACTCTTATGAATGATATTACAGGGTAGATACTGGACAGAACACAAGAGTCAAAGGACATCCTGGGCCCTAAGCCATTTCACCCTTCTGGCCATCTGCTTCCTCATCTATAAAATGGGGACAATAATGTTTATATGTCTAGCTCAGAGTAACTACTGGAAAAGAAACCTCTTTGTAAAACTTGAAGCACTATAGAAATGGGATTGGTTATTTTATATATTCATGAATGAATAAGTGGATGGAAAAGTATTTGTTAAATGCTTACCATGTGGTGGGTACTGTGTTAAGTGATGGCAACACAAATAGAAGAAGATGTATCCCTCTCCTCAGGAAGCATACATTCTAATAGGACAGGCAGCACACCCAGGAAAGTGATGGTCAAAGATGTATATTTTTCTCTGGTCTTAGAGGCTCTTAAACTAATTGGTGCCATGAATCCCTTTTACAGTCTGATGAAGTTGGTTGGATCTCTTCTCAGAAAGAAATCTTGGATACCCAAAATAAGATACATAGGGGTGCAAAGGAAGCCAGTTATATTGAAATACAAATTATTCAAAACAAATTTTTAAGAGTTATAGGTCCCAAGTTACATATGTAAAAGTTAAAATTAAATCTCAAATAATAAATTATTATATTTTAGGAAATTTATTAATAATCATTAGAAATCAGGGAATAAAGAGGATACAAAATAAAGACATTGTGCCCATGGCTGATCAGCCAGTTCAAATGCCTGCCTTACCACTACCAAGCTCAGGGCAGGAAGTAAAGAAGTGGGAACCTCCACGTCCCCACCTAATATCCCCTATCTACAAGAAGTACATAATGACAGGATGTCAGTGGGCTCCCAGAAAATGTAGTTCTTTTTTAGGATAACAGATTTTCAATTATACATTTCCCCCCTGAGGTCCATGGAAGACTAGTCTTTCCAATGGACCTTATAAACATAACCAACTTTTGAAATTACAATAATTTGGGGATAAAAGGAAAAGAGAACAAAACCAATGATTGCTAGGCTCACTGACTAAAAGCCAGTTAGGGGGCAGTCCCCTTCAGCATAAGAGTATACATACAAAACAAATGCATTGAACACAGTTCAAATCACCACATCCCAAAGTTCACTTTGGGTCTTTTGGTGCAGCGTGTAGTCTGTGCAGGCATCTTAATGGTGCCTTCTCCAAACAGTTCACTTTCTGGATTTGGAGAGGCAGTGTGTTTCTTATACTAAAATTACTCTCAAAAAGAATTTAAACTTTGCATTTTAGAATAATAATGCATTCCCCCCTGAAGAGGGTGTTGAAAAATTCAAGAATCACTTAGGGATGCATGGCTACGTTATGAGGTATATGAATTAATTGGCAAGAGAAATCAAAAACATCAAAAATATCCAAAGAAAAAAAAATAATTTCTGGATAAAATATAGACTGTGTAAAAATTTTAAGTAAAGGAAAATAAACCTATAAAAGGTCCTTGAATCAGGACCCAATTAAAGTGATTTAAGCAATTATGCATTTACCCAATCAGCAGCCAGGACTAGGAAAGTTTTGCCACACAATAAATAGGAACTCAATTATAGGAGCCAGGTAGGAGCTGATACTTGAGATACTTGGTAGAATGTGGGACAAGGAAGACCTGCCTTTGACAAATATCAAAACATCTGTAACCTTGAACCCCAAACAAATTCAAGTCCTCTTGTCTTGGCTCAAAATTTCATCAATCCCATTGGAATTGGTTGATCTCTTTGACCTTGTGCTCGATTGGCACTATGCAGCTTATCTTTGTGCTTCTTTGGCACTGTGCAATGGCTCCTTTTGTATTCCCTTCTCCTTGAATCAGACAAAATCATTAAACAAAGTCCCATAATCAGTGGCATCATTTTTATAATCTAAAGCTTTTGGGGTATGCATTAATATTAGAACAAATGTATTTTAAACTTATATTACTGCAAAATAAAAAAAATTAAAGAAAAATATTACCAATACTGTTGACATGTGCTTCAAGTACAAAAAGGGGAGAAAAAATAAAACTCAGATATATTGCACATGTAAGGAAAAGCAATAATTAAAAAGAGTTTAAAAAATAACAAATATATAGCTTACAATTAGTGATACACTGTGTCAGCCAAGGAGAGGTAGAATACAAAGGTTTCTCACCCCCAAAAGATGAGATCCATTTCCTTTTTAACTTAACCACTGTGTGAGTACAAACAATTTTCAGAATAAAACAGTAATATAGTAGATAATGCACATTCAAAGGAGTACTAAAGTCCCCAATTCACAATAGCCCAATTAATTACAATAGCAAGCAAACCAACTATCATTTCATATAAGTTGCTGTGTGACAAAAAAAAAAAAAAACCCTATGAACTGATGGATATTTGTCACAAGTTTTACAAACATAGAAAATCTTTCAACCTTGGCAAATATATTTGTAAACATAGTAAAACTTATTTGGATCTAGAATATCACCAAGAAATCTAGATTATTCTGGTAGAAGTATATTAAACTGAAGAGTTTTACAGGAACTCTTTTTGGCTTCCTGCTTCATAGAAACACCTTGGTAGGAATATTTCTTTGTTTCTCCACCTTTAATACAACATTCTTTATAATATAAATATTTTTAAATCATCCATTCATAAACCACTAGTTAATTAAAATTATTTCTGAAGACCCCTTAGAATTACCATTTAAATTCTTAGTTCATTAAATTCTCCAAAGGTTCTTAGCTAAGTTGAGTTCATCCATCATCTATGTGACACTTAACAAATGCAAAATGGAAGAAAAAGCTGTTAATGGGCTTTACAATATTTTTGTTCAGTATAGTTATAGGGAAAAGGTACCAGATTATACCTTAATAGTTAAAACACAGATTAAATGGATTCAGTGTAACAGAATAGTATTGAATACATTAATATATGAACTTTAAACAACAAAATTAAATCTTAAAGGAGACAATCAGAGAAATACAATAAAATACAGACACTTTCATAAAACGATGGAGATTGTAGAGGTTTAAAATTTTCACCTCCAGGCTCTAAGGTTCCTTTCTCTATCCATTCAAATTCCTTTTGTCAGAACTGTGGTATTTCCCATAGCGAAGGAGAACATTGGTTTGAGGAATCTCAAACTGGATGAATCTTAGAGACTGGGCAGGCCCAAATGGCAAAGGATTGTAGCGAGATGAACTTCTCCCCTGAATCTCAGGCAAGTTAAATGAAAGGACCAGTGTACTCATGAATGGTAGAAGCTATTTGAAATAGGCAAGGTACTGCTTTTTCATAGAGTACTCCATGCTTATAATTTTTACTTCTTGTTTGGAAGAGTAAAAACTTCTTCCCTTCCCCTTCCCCCCTGAGGAAAAATGCTAGGGAGCAGTTTGGTTCCCCAGCCACATGGAGAGGGAGTTAGGAGGCTAATTAGTGCCTAAAGAAAATACACCCCAGTTTTTTTACCAGCTTCCCAGAGAGTGGCTCCAAGTTGATGAGTTCTGAAGACACAGTGGCAGCTAATAGAAGTCTGGGGCCAGTCTGGGGCTGGAACCGGGGCCAGAGGAGGAGCAGTTGGGATCAAAAAGATCAGGAGCAGATGGCTGGGATGACCCAGGAGGCTGGATTGGCAGCAGTAGCAGGACCAGCAACAGTGGTTAGGGTCGGGGTCAGGGTTTGGACAGAGGCCAATTCAGGAGCAGTAGTAAGAGCAGGGCCAGAAATCAGGAGGAGGATTTCTGGGGGTTGTAGCGAGGAACTGAGGAACATGGGCTCAAGCAGATGGGTGAGAGAAGCAGCTTATCTCTTCTTTGCCAAGAGTCCCCCAGCTAAAAATAGAGCGACCGGGTAAAAATTAGGGAAAGGAAAAGACAGCAGCTCCAAAGAGAGTTTGGAGTTCTCTCGGAGTTTGTGAGGGTGGGTGGCATGGGCGAAAAGCCTTTTTATCTGGGCTATCTTTAAAAAATTGAGATTTTCTTCTCTGACTAGTGGCTGCCATCAATGTAAAAGTTAAAATTAAATCTCAAATAATAAAATATTATATTTTAGGAGATTTATTAATGATCATTAGAAATCAAGAAATAAAAAGGATACAAAATAAAGATCACATGCCCATGGCTGATCAGCCAGTTCAATCTTACCACCACCAAGCTCGGGGCAGGAAGTAAAGAGGCCGGATCCTCCACATCCCCGCCTAATCTCCTATTTCCAGGAAGTACTTAATGACAGGAGATTATCCTATCTAAAATCAGAGGTGGGAGGAGAGGAGTGGCTCTTGGTCAAAGAACACACATGGTAGCAGGCAGATAGCTGGGTGGCCCAGCTGAATGGTGGGATAGGATGGAATGGTGAAACATGGTTTTGTGTCTGGGCCAGGTAGTAGATCAGATGGACTAAGTATGCTATTTTGGATCCAGATGCCAAACAGCCAGGCTTGGCCCTAAGGTGCCAGCTCCAGAGATGAATGGATTAACTTCTCCAAGTTTCAGTGAGTCAACAGACATTTCTTTTCTTTTTTTTTTAAACCCTCATCTTCTGTCTTAGAATCAATATTTTGTATTGGTGATATTGGCATGGGCCTGAGTGAACAGGCCAGGAGCCTGGCAGGGATGGGACTGGCCCAGAGGGGAAAGAAGCACAGCAGTTCTCTGACCTAGAACTCTGAAAACTTGCCAGTGCCTCAAGCTTAGCATCATCAGAGGAGATTTGTGGGGAAATCCCAGGAAATCAAAGTCAAAATTCAGCAGGGCCACAGGCCCTAGCTCAAAGAACTTAGGCTAGAAATATAATCCAACCAAAGAAGACTCCAGTGTTATAGAGAAATATATTTCAGATTGAAACACTTAATGAAGGTAAATCTAAAAGAAGACAACAATGCCTCCACAGCTCATTTACAAAAAGTTTAGGTCCAAATACACTTTTGAGGGAGGTCTGTCACGGATTCAAAGAGAAATTCATTCCAATATTACATAAGCTGTTAGAGAAAAT
Source organism: Monodelphis domestica (assembly GCF_027887165.1). Taxonomy (NCBI): domain Eukaryota; kingdom Metazoa; phylum Chordata; class Mammalia; order Didelphimorphia; family Didelphidae; genus Monodelphis; species Monodelphis domestica. Next base: position 34,701,824 of record NC_077227.1, read on the forward strand.
GGCCAAAGGAAGGATCCTGCCAAATATTTTCTATTATATAAATTTGATCTTGGTCAGTAAGAAGAGGGAGGGGCAGAGAAAACAAAGAAAACTAGATTTATCTCACTAATGCATATCAATACAAAAATGTTGAATAAAATATTCACTAATGGACTACCACAAATGATTAAGGCCCCTCTTCCCACCATATCATAGCTCTATGCCTGGCTCATGATTTATTTCAAATTCCTATTTCCTCCTGTTGTCTGGCTGGTCTGTAGGATACTATTTTATCACCATTGCTTATTTTTCCACCTTTGTTTATCCTTATCTGATTAGTATCTTAAACAATTTCCTTCTTGGAGTTTTTAATTTCCTCACATGAGCTTTTTACTACCAAGTCTTACTCTAATGTCCTTTTTATAGATTGTGTTCCTATCGAATAAAATATGGCTGTACAAAGCTATATTACAGTCACATTTTATCATATTTCAATGATATCTAAGAAGAATAACTCGACTTCCGGGTAAACATGGCTGGAATCTAGACGCGACTCGCTTCCTCTCCCAGGCACCGAACGAAACAGACTACCTCAAAAGAGCATAAAAATCACCTTTGGAAAAATGGAGGGACTCTCCAGTACCCCACAGAAACAAAGGTACGTGGGGTTTGAACATTTCCACACTATAAGAAGGAGGAAAAGCTTGCACAAAAACGTGAACTGAGCCTCCCATTCCCCCCCCCCCCCCCCCAAACCAGAGTAAGCTATCAGAGCTCTCACTGGGACAGCGAGTGAGTAAGGAGAGTCTCTGTTGGGGGGGGGGGGCACACCAGGGTCCTTAGGATTTAAAGACTGCAAGGAAACGACCTCTCAGGGAGGTTTCACGGGAGAATCCTGTACTGAGCACGGGGGGCTGCGGAGCTGAACTCCGGGGTGGTTGCCCTGAGCACCTGGGCAAAGATGAATATCTGGGCGGTTGGGCTGAACACAGGGGCCTGTACTCTAAGAAACCTCAGAGGCTGGGAAGAACTAGTCTGAGGCAACCTAAATTCACAGAAAACCCGCCCATATCACCCAGACCCCAGACCAAAAAGGAAAGTGGAATAAAACCACCAAAGGGATGGCTCACACGGCCCAAAATCAAGCCTCCAAGAAGAAAGGGGGGGGGGGAGTGACTATTGAAAACTCTTATGGTGGGAGTACCCAAGGAAAAGGAGAGAATGAAGATGAAATCCAAACAAAATCAGAACATGCCTCCCAAAATGGAAACTATCCACAAGCTCTGGAAGATCTCAAACTGGAGCTTACCCAAAAGATGGAAACCTTTTGGGGAAAAAAATGGGAGAAAGAGATCAGCAGTATGATAGACAAGACTTCACAATTGGAGAAAGAGCTAGAAGCATCTAATAGAAGCGCAGACAAAGCTGAAAAGCAAAACCAGTCCCTAACGACCAGAATTAAGCAAATGGAAGACAGCGAGATTACAAAACAGCAAGAATCAATAAAGCAAAGCCAAAAAATTAATGAATTAGAAGAAAACATAAAATATCTCACTGAAAAGGTCAGACTTGGAAAACAGAGGAAAAAGAGACAACCTCAGAATTATTGGTCTCCCCAAAAAACCAGAGATGAACAAAAACCTCGATACTATTCTTCAGGAGATTGTAGAAGAAAATTGCCCACATGTTCTGGAGCAAGGGGGCAAAATAGAAATAGAAAGGGTTCATAGAGCACCCTCTATACTAAATCCCCAAAAGACAACCCCCAGGAATGTAATCAACAAATTCAAGAGCTTCCAAGAAAAGGAAAAAATCCTACAAGAAGCCAAGAAGAGGAGCTTCAGATATAGGGGGGCTCCCATAAGAATCACACATGACTTAGCGGCTAACACACTAAGAGACCGCAAAGCATGGAACACGATATTTAGAAAGGCAAGAGAGCTGGGTTTCCAACCAAGAATCAACTACCCAGCAAAACTGACTATCTACTTCCAGGGGAAGTATGGGTATTCAACAAAATAGAAGATTTCCATGCATTTGCTAAGAAAAGACCAGAACTTAGTGGAAAATTTGATATCCAATCACAGAAAGCAAGAGAAACATGATAAGGTGAATATGAAAGAAAGGGAAAAGGAGATAAATCTTATCTTTTTCTCTAAGAAGAATAACTCATTTAAGAAATAAATTTAATAAACTCTTATTTAACAAAACTTAGAAGTTGTGATTACACTATAAAAGTACCCATTTTTGTTGTCTTCATTGTTGTGGAAGATTGATTAGCCTGAATTTGGAACTATGCCCAGAGGGTGCTTTGATCCAGGTGTTTGTACCCCCAAATAAGGAAAGACCTGTTTAAGAATATTCATAGCTGCACTCTTTGTGATGGCAAAAAACTGGAAAATGAGGGGATGCCCTTTGATTGAGGAATGGCTAAACAAATTGTGGTATATGTTGGTGATGGAATACTATTGTGCTCAAAGGAATAATAAACTGGAGAATTCCATGTGAACTGGAATGACCTCCAGGAAGTGATGCAGAGTGAAAGGAGCAAAACCAGGAGAACATTATATACAAAGACTGCTACACTGTAGTAAAATCGAATGTAATGGACTTCTCTACTAGTAGCAATGCAATGATCCAGGACATTCTGAGGGATTTATGAGAAAGAAGCTATCCACATCCAGAGAAAGAACTGTGGGAGTAGAAACACAGAAGAGGAACAGCTGCTTGATCAAATGGATCGATGGGGACATAATTGGGGATGTAGACTCTAAATGATCACTCTAATGCAAATATCAATAATATGGAAATAGATCTTGATCAATGACACATGTAAAACTCAGTGGAATTGCACATCAGCTATGGGAGGGCATTGGGGGAGGGAAGGGAAAGAACATGAATCTTGTAACCATGGAAAAATATTCTAAATTAACTAAATACAATTTTCAATAAATAAATAAATAAATGAAAGGGAAGCCCACATTAAAAAAAAAAAAGATTGCTGGAGAAGAGAAGACTTAGGGGGATATAAGATAAGTATCTTCATGTATTTGAACCAATACCATGTGGAAAAGGGATCAAATTCTTTTTTCTTGGTCCTGTAGCAGAACTAGAGGCAACAAGTAGACACTGCAAAGAAGAAAATTTAGGTATGAGTTAATAATAAATAATATATAGTAATATATATACATAAATAATAAATTATCTAAAAATCTGATGTTTTCAATATATTGTAGTCAGTCCCTCTATTCTTTAAAAATTGCTTGCAACATAGATTTCTGCTGTATATACTAGGTCTGGACCAGCTGCCTTTTTGTGATTCTGTTTTCTTAAGTGCCATTTTCAATTTCACATATACTGCCTTTATAGACTAAGGTGATGCCCACTATATCAAGTCCACTGCCATCAGTGACAAAAATCTATAGAAATGCTGGTAGGTTTTTTTCATCTATTGTATTCCCTTTAGGGATTAGAGCCTGTGATCCTTGAGGGCAGGGATTGCCTTTGCCCCTTTTCATATCCTTATTCCAATGCTTATCTATATCAAGCACTTAGTAAATATTTATGGATTAATAATTATAAATAGAAGAACAAATGAATTTATTCAAATTCATGATCTCATTAATGCGGGTACTCTTTCTAATAATGCAACACAGCCCACATATACTGGTCTCTTCCTGAATGATTCTTGTCTTTGCCTTCCCATTAATCCTTCATAGGTGGTGGCAAAGAATTGGAAAGTGATGGGATGCCCATCAAGTGGGAAATGACTGTCAAAGTTGTGGTATATGACTGTAATAGAATACTGTTGTGCCATAAGAAACGATGACTAGGACAATCATAGAAAAAACTTGGAAAGACTTTTTTGAAATGATGCAAAGTGAAGTGAGCAAAACCAGGAGAACATTTTATACAACATCAGCAATAAAATATATTGATCAACTGTGAATGACTTGGCTCTTCACAGCAATACAATAATTCAAGACAAATCCAAGAATCCCTTGATGAAAAATTCTATATACCATCATAGGAGTACCTGATGAAAGTTTGATCGTAGACCAAAGCATATAATTTTTCCTTTGTGAGTTTTATTTTATTTTATTTTTATTGTCATGAAAAATACCTTTCCATATTGGGCATTGTTGTAAGAGCAAACTCATATATAACCAAAACCCTAAATACACTGCTATGAAAGATGACTCCAATAGTTCTTTCTCTGGTGGTAGCATTCCCTGTCATAAGTCTTTCAGGATTGTCCCATATCATTGCATTGCTGAGAGTAGCCAAGTTTTCACAGATAATCATCATCCAATATTGCTGTTACTGTGTACACTGTTCTCCCAGTTCTGTTTATTTCTCTCTGCATCAGTTCTTGCAGATCTTTCCAGCTTTTTCTGAACTTGTTTTGCTTATTATTTCTTAGACCACAATAGTATTCCATCACCAACACATACTACAACTTGTTCAGACATTTCCCAGTCAATGGACATCTCCTTAAATTCTAATTCTTTGCTGACACAAAAAGAGCTGCTTTAAATATTTTTGTACAATTAGGTCCTTTCCCCTTTTTCTATCTTTGGGATACAGACCCAGTAGTGGTATTACTCGATTAAAAGGTATATATAATTTTATATAGCTCTTTGGGCATAGTTTCAAGTTGCCCTCCAGAATGGTTGGGAGTTTTTTTATTATTATATAAAATGTTTATCTTCATTCACAACATGATGAATACAGAAATATGTATTGCATGATAGTACATATATAACCTGTATCATATTACCTGCCATTCCAGGGAAAGAGGAAGAGAGAAGAAAGGAAAGGATTGCAAAATGTCAGAAAACAATTATTAAAAATTGTATCAGGGGCAGGTTGGTGGCTCAGTGGATAGAGTCACATCTGGAGACAGGAGATCCTGGGTTCAAATGTGACCTCAGACACTTCTAGTTAAATGACCCTGGGCAAGTTACTTAACCCCCCATTGCCTAGCCTTTAACACCCTTCTATCTTAGATCCAATACAAGTATTGATTCTGAGATGGAAGGTAAGCATTTGTTTGTTTTTTTATCAAAATGTAATCTTGGAAAAATATGTAAAGTACTTTGCAAAGTTAAAAAAGTAATAGTAACTTAGCCACTTCCTAGACACCCATCGAAGAGGCTGTGGATATTTTATAGAGAAAATTCCCAGGCTCCCTACCCAGGATCTCACACCCCAAGCTTCCCAGGTCACTTGGAGGACTGGTTTTGTTGTCCAAGGCCATGGCTAGTAAGCAAAAGCCCACTTTCTCATTTCATTATGGGCAGGACCAAGTCAGCTTCATAGGATGTACTGGCCTCATACAAATTCATTCAAAATCATAATTTGATTCATGGTAGCTTTTCATTATGTATTTTCTTAGTCAGCAGTCTTCTTTTTGGAAGGCAATTGAAGAAAATTGTGACAATAAAAAATGGGCCGCCCTGCCAAAAAAAAAATGCTATCATACCGCACAGTGTAATGGGATGAATGCAGAGATTTGGAATCTGTACATCTGTGTTAGAAACCAGCTCTGCCACTTATGAGCCATAAGATCTGGGCAACCTGAGGTTTCCTCATTTGTTAGACAGTGACCATAATACTTAAACCTGTTGAGATTGTTACAAGGAAAGTGCTTTGTGAAACTTTAAAGGCTATAGAAAAAGGAGTTATAACATCTCCTATGACACAGACACAATCCTGCTCCTGCCCTCTTATCATCTCTCCCCATGCCTATGCTTAGAATACTGCTTCCTCTTCCCACTCCAAACCATTGTCTATTAAAATCCTCCTTCCCTACACGCTTCTCCTTCTATCCCCTCTTTGGGTGTCACCATCTCTGAGCAGCCTTCCCCAATCTTCCTCCTTGCTCAGACTTCTAGCTCATTGCCTGAATCTCCATGCGTGATACACATATTGCATGGGAGATGGTTGCTTGTAAAGTAATGACCGCTGCCTCCCTATTGCTTCTGACTTTACAACAATCTCTACCCTGGTTCTGTGAGGTTAAAGGAAGCTGGAGTTCCTTACATCTGTGGCTTCTCCCTTTTTTCTTTCTGTCTCATCTCTCTTGTCATTACTGTTTATGCTTGTGAGCAGGGCCTAGGCTATTTCTTTGTATCCTGGCACTAGGTAGAGAGATTTACACATAGCAAGTCCTTAAGAGTTTTAGTGCACTGGTTATTGAAATGTGAGTCCGAAATTCCATAAACTAAGTTCTCGTTAGAGTTTCTAATAATGACAGCTATTATTCCTTTGTTTCTGATAGAATTTACTTGTGGTATTTGATTTTTTAAAATCATTCCTCTAACTGTTACCTCATTTAAATCATTAATCTTATAATTCTAATTAAGTGGTTTCTGTCAGATGTGGGTACAGGAAAGAGAGAGCTCCTGGGAGTCTTGCCTGGTGGACACAGGCCATGAACCAAAAATGATGTAACAAAAATGGGCGTGGTGAACCTAAAACAACTCTGCTCTGTTCATAAAGATGGACTGCAGTTATTCAGATTTTTCATAACAAAGGTGAATATGAAGTCCATAGAAAAATGATGTTCCTATGTGACTCTTCATGATTCTGATCAAAACAACTTATGTGCACCTGTTCTGATTTCATCTGAGGGAAGAAAATTGTTTGGATTTAAAAACCGATGTGTTCAACAATATATTTCCATGGGTAGAATCTCTTCCACATCACAGGGGTTAGTGGCGTAGCACCCCTGAGATCTGGAAAATCCACCAAAAATGTTTTGGCCCTCTATTTTCATACCAGAGAAGAAGACTCAGTTTTTTTATTTTTCTTTTATGGAGTGTTTGCAGTACCTTATTGTAAAATTTCGGTTAAGTTTTTGGTCATAGGCTATATGTAGGTCACTTGTTTTAACATCTCTAGCATTCCCTTGTCACCTGAAGCTTCCACAAAATTCCCCAGGTATTCCCATTTAATTTCTTATGCTGACCTGCAATATATCAAAACTGCAATGAGGAAGTCATGATGTGGAAGGGATACCTATGACTGGATTCATTGCACTTTAGGCCAGCAGAAGTAGATACTATGTTATTTAAATATACATGGCATTTTTATGTTTCTGATTATTGACTTCATCTGCCATTTTACAAAGCTGGCTAAGTGTTAATATAGTGAAAACAGCATGAGATTTGGAGTTTGATTTTTCTGGCTATTTAGAACTCTGTGACCTTGGACAAGTCACTTTCCTGAAGGATTCTCAGGCAAGGTTTTATATGTGAAAAGAATGAGTTTGGTCTACTGCTCTAAATTCTAGATCTATTTGCTGAACTGAAGGAAAAGTCATAATAATGTGCATTTTCAATAGACAAGTCTACATGTTTATTCATATAGTGCTAAACAGCTGTCTTCTATAGGAAGCTTTAAAAAGCGAATGCACTTTCCTACAAGAGATATTGGGGGTGGCTGTTGAGTTAATTAGCTGTAGGGTTTGGTAGATTCACTTCTCCTTGATTGGTATATTAAAGCATTTTTGGTTGTCTCAATAGGTTTGTAAATAAATTGTTACAGTGACAGCTATTGTTCCCCTAATAAGATTAGAGTAATGACTTGTGCTGACTTTAATCTGCCATTTAACACTACAAACCACCTGGGGCTTTCTTTGGTGCTAATGCTTCCAGTTGGAGGGGGAAAGCCATGTTTAAAGACTTTCTAATCCTGGAAATATTCGTGTTGTTAGCTTATGTTCTCAGTTTTTAGAATTCTCTGCCATAATGATTAAAAAGTAATTTGTCATGTTTCCTTATTTCACACTTTCAAATAACATTTTCACCTTTGAAAGAAAGTTAATTTTGGGAAAGCAGATCAGCTTTTGCTTATTTTTGTTCTCATTTAAGAAACTTTATTCTTTCCCAACTAAAATGAATCTCTGAATATATGGAATTCATTCTTTATAAACATAAAGAACTGTAACCACTCACATGAAAATATTGGAATTAACTCATGAAGATAAAAATGTCTGCACACATAACCTCAGAATCTGGCTTCTTTTCCCTCTTCACTCTTCTAGGGGGTATCCCTGAGGGGTTGAGGGCTGATTCTCTGATGTCATTGAGTCAAACCCTTAGAAAATTAGAAGTGGAGAATCAGCTGAACCTCAAGTGGCTTTTAGAAAAAAGATCTTTTTATTAAGGTAGTCTATAATAATAAAAGGTGGTACAAAACACCCCCCCTCCCAAATCGAAATATACAGAATCCAAAAGAAAGTGAGCTCAAGCTTAGATAGGATTTGTGGCCAAGGCATAATTCACAGCTACTGGCTACTGGAAGCCCTTTTCTCTCACTCATGGGTGCTAAATCCCTCCTTTCCCTGAGGCAGTTCCTTCTCCAAGGCCCCTTTCTCAAACCTCTCAAGTTAGTTTCTTCTCAGCCTAATAGTGATTATTCATAAATGACTTGAGAGCCTGACTGAGTGCCCTCTGTCTGCCTATTGGGCTGAGCTTCTTGCCTGGCCCATTCACTTCAGCCAATGGCTTTCAAAGATTTTTCAGCTGTTATCTAAGGTTTTTAAAATGCAATGTATTCTTCTTTAAGGTAATAAAAAGGGAGAGTGGGTGGTTTCAACCCACACTTAACATTATTATAAACATAGAATATTATATAAAAGCAGGTTCATATACGATTATTTATGAATGTACCAGAAGGACCTCATTATAGTTATTTGGTTGACTAGTGGGCAGATCTGTAGTGAGACTGTTCTAAAATGACTTTAGGACAGTAACTTTACAAACATAAATCAAAATTGTTTCTCTTCCTTTTCTTAGCCTATGAACCTTCCTCATTATAAGTTGTTTTTAAATACAAAGCCCCAGTAAAATACTTATTTTCCTTTTTTTTTTTAGTAAGGATGGTCTGTGAAATAATTTTCAGCTATACTTTAGTCATTTTTTTTAAAAGAGTGGAATAGGATTCCTGTTTCCATGACTATAAACTTTATATGCTTTGGGGGGGGGGGGAAAGGGGTAGATTAAAAGCCAAGCAGTGTGACTTTTTTTGATGTGTTTTGTATTATGAAAATAACATTATCTTTTCTCTCCAATGTTCTTCCTGACTCTCAGTTCTCTTTTAGCTCTAAATCCTATGATCCTGTAATTCTATGAATTTTGATATATGGAAAACCCCATATAACACAGTAATAATGGCAATTATAAAACCCAAGTAAACTCTAATATCACACAGCCTATTCTTACCCATATTCAGATATTCTATGGTTCAAATCACAAATAACATAGCTACATACAGTGTAAAATAAAATACAATAATGTTACTTGAAATATAGACAGTAAAATTAGATATCACATTAGTGTCCTCTTAGCCTGCCTCCCAGCACTAAGAAATTCAATCATAATTCTTTCATCAACGATCCTAAATACCTGTCTACTTCTGATATTTACCTCAACATCTTCAAATAATGTTTTTGTTTTTCATATTGATTTTTGGAGGTACTCCTAATTGCCAGGGAAAATAAAGGCTTCCTCTTCTGCTTCAGTGTAACAATGAAATTTGGCCAGGGGAAGAGCTGAGAAAAGGTGTTCATCCCTTTGTTGCAAAAGTTGGGGGGCTCCCACATTGGAGGTGCAGGTGCTGGTGGACCAGTTAGTCCCAGCTATATTGAACTGTCTTTTTCTCTCTTCTTTTTCTTTTTGGATCATTGTTCCAGAAAAACAAGAGGACAGGAAGGCTCAATTTGAAAATAAATGTCATAAAAAGCCATAAGTTACCAGTTCTTCAGAAAAATTTGCTTTGTTGTCAAAGTTAAAATTTGAGAATTCAAACTGATCATTAAGTGCAGAAGGTGTAAATACAAAATGGTTTGTAGAGAATTTGGTTAGTGGACAAATGTACATCCTTACAAATTACATAGTAAGCCACCTTTTTTCTCTTTCACATTCTACTTAAAACCTGTAAATTGGCTATACATTCAAGAAAGAGTTTTCAGGGATTTTCTATAGGGAATAGTATCTTTCATGGGGTCAAATTTCAGCTCTATTATTCAAAACTACCATGGTATCATTTGTACTATTGTAAGGGGAAATTTGGTGTTTAGATTTTACTGAGGGGCCAAGTTATGGAATCTTGAGTGTCCCTGACCAGTGTGGTGATGGGACCCCTGCACTTGGTCCCTAGGACCAGTTCAGTAAATACCTGCTGCCTCACTCACTTCATTCCTTTGGGCTCCAGTTTCTGAAAAATGGACATCATGAACACTGGGTGGAAATTTAAGTGCCAAAAAATGTGAGTCTTGTTATTTTTCTCTGTGCAGCCCAATTGCTGGAGAAGCCTACACAGAGGCTTCTGAGGATGCCCAGCTTCTTTCGGGGTTTTTAACAGAAGCCCTCTTAGTAATAATCTAAGCGTCAATTAAGCAAGCAGAGCTGCTATAACCCCCAATCCAACTAAGCTAGCTAAGAGTTTGTCACTGAGAGATTTCTAGCCACTCTTTCCTAAGTGCAGGGCCTTGCCTTCTGTTTGACCCTGCAAAGGCTTCCAGTCACTCCAGTCTCAAATTACAGAGAAACCTGCTTAGAAAGACCACCCAGGGCTCTGCACAAAAGGATCTTTTTGACAGGTGGTCTCCAAGTACAGGTGGTCTTTTAAACAGGTTTCTCTCAGTGGGCAAGTTTTTCTTGACATTGAGGTCATCATCTCTCCCCACCTCATTCTCATGAGAAAAATAACCATCAAAAGTTGTTTCCTTGTGGCAGGTTCACAGATATAAGATAGCGCCAATGTACATCTCACAGCACAAAAGCAACTGAGTTTAAACTTCTTTAGAGTAAACTCATTTTAAAGGATAGGTGTACCCTGCCTTGAAAAAGACTGGACTATACCAAAAACACACCAAACACATCAACTAGAAGATGATTGCGCTTACTCTTAAAAAAGGAAGCTTCACTTTTAAAAAAGATTTACAGTAGGGGTCTTTAATATTAGTTCTCCTACTGAACTCTTGGGGGCAGCTGGGTGGCTCAAAGGATTGAGAGCCAGGCCCAGAGACGGGAGGTCCTGGGTTCAAATGTGGCCTATGACACTTTCTAGCTGGGTGACCCTGGGCAAGTCACTTAACCCCCTGCCTTAGAACAAATACACAATATTTATTCTAAGGTGGAAGGGAAGAGTTAAAAATAATAATAATTGAACTCTTCAGGAACATGTTTACTATATAAAATGAGATTCTCCTTCACTGAGCAGTTCATTTGTGTATAGGTTCATAAATTGTCCATCCTAAAAGAACTTTGAGATTCCCTGGTTCAGCTCATTTCACAGCTGAGAAGTGAAAGGCCAGGAAAAAAAATGATTTTCCCCAGTTCCCATTGAGACAGTAGGAAAGCCAGCTCTGTTATCAGGCCCCCTTTCCTGATTCCTACTTTTCACTACTCTAAGTAGCTTTCCTCTCTAGCCACACCATGTCCCAGGGACCCAGACTGTTACCAAACTAAGGATTGCTTTCTGTAATGTGGGAAGGCTCAGACCTAGTTCCTCCCCCCAAATAATACTGTGAAGTCTGTTATCCAGGGGCCATTAGCCCTGTTTTTGCTCATTTACTCAGGTTTCTATGACTAGTGAGTATCAGGGCCAGATTCAAATGCAGGAACACCCCCCCCCCCAATCTGGGAATCCACTGAGCTGCTTGCTGCCCCCTGATTGTTTTCTTTTCTATAAATGTGGCTCCCATTCACATGCAGACCCCCCCAAAGCACAGACCCCACTCTTTCTGACCAACGTGGAGCCTGTGTTTGCATGTTTATGGCATTTTCTTATGTAAAATTAGGAACTCAACTGCGTGATCTCCAAGATACCTTAAAGCTCTCAATACGTGATTTAGATTGGATTCTTGATTGTCTATGACTTGAGTCTCTACCCAGTCCTGTGAACCATTCCTAAGAAAAATGCTGCAAGAGAAAACAACTTAGAACCTCCTCCTGAGGTACTGGAGTAGGCAGATCTGATCACAGGCACGTCCAAGCTGGGTGACCCTGGGCAAGTCACTGAACCCCCATAGTCCACCATAGTCCGCTATTCCCGTAGCTCTTCTGCCTTGGAACCCCTACACAGGTTTGATTCTAAGATGGAAGGTCAGGGTTTAAAAAAGAAGTAAAAGATCCTGAAAGCCTCTGTCTAAGCACTCCTTTTTCTGCCGTCCCTGGTATAGTTCCAGTTTGATTCTTACACCTTCCTCCCACCTATTCTGCCTTCTGTCTGAATATAAGAATTAGAATTCTTAATGAGAAGTAGGGAGGAAGCCTCTTAGTGAGCACCTTCTGTGTGCCAGCAGAGAGCCGAGGGCTTCCCAAGCATTACTGCGTTTCATCTCTAGCATGCTGGTTGGCTGTCGTGATCTCTGAGCTGGGAAGTGTCTGAGGCTGGACTTGAACTCGGGAAGAGGAGTCTTCAGGGCCACGGCTCCTGCTCTCTGCTTCTGAGGAGAAGCTAGGTGGAAAATGCCTTTGGTTTGCACACAGTGAAAATCTCGAAACTCCTGAGGCTCCATTCAGCTCCTTAGAGGCTGACAGAGGGGTAAACCCTGCGGAAACAGTCCCGTCCCTGGCAGCTGCACCACCCCGGAAGGGGCTGGGCAGGGTCGCCTGTGTGGGTGCTGGCCAGGCCTCGGCATTTCGGCGGCGCCCCCCGGCCGCCTGGTGGTCCGCTGTTGGGGGCTAAGGCGCTGGGAGAGTGACGGCTCCCACCTGACCAGTGGCCTTCTCTTTCTCGTAGGTCTCTCAGCAACGCCATCAACGTTTACAATCTCACCTGCAGCAACTGCTCCGAGAATTGCGCCTATGTTCTGTTTAGCAACAAGATTACCTTCTTAATGGACCTCCTCATCCACCAGCTGACGGTAGGTGATCTTCTGGCTTATCTTTTGGACACAGACGTTTCTCCTGGGCAAACACCGCTTGAGAAGCGTCCCGGGGGAGGCAGGGATCCTTCCCGTTGTGGCCAGGTGAGTGACGCCCTTTCTCAGAATCATGTTTTTAAATGCAGAAAATAAAGTGCACAGGCTTACAGGGCCCGCCAGAGATGGTGAAAGAATGATCCAGACACTGAAACACGTGTGTCGTGGAAAGGGCCAAAGAGCTGCTTACGCGCCCTGTCCCTCAAGGACGTAGACCCAGAGAAAGCCACGATGCCTTCCTTTGCGGAGGCTTGCCTTGTCTGGAGGCCAAGCTGCCGGGGCAGATGGCTGGGTGGAATCTGAGCCAGAGGCCGGGACGAACCTGGAGCCATCCCCAGAGCCCTGCAGCCCTGGCCCGGGCTCAGACTTGGAGCAAGCTCCCAGTCCACCAAATGGTCATGTTTGGTGCTGGCTGGCCCCAGTGCTTGGTCTGCCCAATCACGGGACGGGTTTGCCACATGCCGCACAAGGTCTTGGGAAAGCACACGTCACCGTCCTGGAGCCGCGCACACAGAAGGCACTCCCGGGCGGGCACCCAGCCCGGCCAGGCCCAGGGGCGCTGCTGCTGCTCCCAGGCCATGCTAAAAACCCAATTCTGAACTGCAGCTTCTGGGGCCCTAGCACTGCGGGCGATCCATTTGTTTGGGGAAGATTTTTCCCTCTTGTTTGGTCAGAATATACACGTTCTGCTGTTTGAAAAGGTCCGTGTCCTGCACAGCGGCTCTGTGCCCAGGGAGAAAGGAAGTGATGGTGGACTTTTACTGGAGTCAGGACTGAGACATCAAAGATGGGAAAGAACCGGCAGATCTCAAGAATGGGGTCTTCTGGTCCAAGCTTTGGTCTAGCCAAAGCTTCCTCTTGATGGCAGGAATGGAGACTCGTCCTGGGGGCTTCTCCAGGAAGTAGAGAGCCTGGGCCTCTTGAGTCACTCATCCAGCCCCCAGGGGAGCCGAGGAGCCTGACCCCCAGGGACAGGGCTTTCTAGAGGATGCTGAAGGCTGTAGCAGCAGCCCCCGTGAGTGGTGCCAAGCGCCTGTGCAGAGGCCACATCCTGAAGCGTGTCCCAGAGACCATGTGACCCAGGCAGGAGGGCCTCAGAGGAAGTAAGGGACAAAGTGCAGGTTTGAGGGCAGCTCAGCCTCCTGTTTCCCACCTTAGTGCCCCCAAGGAGTGCCTGAGGCTGGAACAGAGCAGAGCTCCTCTGCACTCCCCATCTCAGGCCCTTGATTCTCCTTCCTGTGGAGTGACTTCTTCTACAAGCAGATGGAGCCTGTTGTATGTGTGACGCTGGCAGGGCGTGCTGATGGCCTCTTGCCTCCATTTGAGCTTCTGAAGCCTGCAGGCCCGATCGCTGAAATACTGACCCACACCCCGGCCCTGCTTTTCTAACCCGGGTGGAAGGAAAAAGCATGAAAGCCCTCGTTAGCAGGGTCCGACAGAGCACTGTTTGTAAGACTTGCAGGTACATCCATCACCCTCGTCCTGGGCTTTTTCTTCATGCTGATATGAGGCAGGACGAGGCAGTCCCAGAGCTCTGCCCTGGGCGTCCGGAGACCCGGCTAGGTGTGGGATTGCGAAGAAAAGAGGGACTCTCAGAAGCCGTGACCGCCTCACTCCCACTGCATGATTTGAGCCATTTGGTTCTCCGAGGAGCCAGGTGGCCCTGTCTTGACTGGGATGGCTCAGAGCCATCATCATCATCAGAGCCATCGTCAGGGGCAGCGACAGTTCTCTCCAGGGAGTTTGTCTCCAAGGGGCACAGTAAAGGGAAGAGTCATCCAGCTGCGCACTGCTGGGACTGCCTGGGAAGCCTGAAGCCCACCATTTAACAGTATCTGCTGATCATCCAGGGAGCGATTCGAGGTGGAGTGTAAGAGCAAAGGCTCGTTCATCCATTGAGCGCAATCTTACCCCTCTGGGTGCACTCCCAGGGAGGTTAAGGAAGGCGCTGGGGCCCAGTCACTTCCCTTAGGGGAGGCCCTGAAGAGCAATGCTCTTTCTGTAGCACAGAGCCTGGCACACAGCAGGCGCCATCCCAAACTACAAATGCACAGACATTGCAGTAACAAAAGAACAATTCAAGACCATTTAAATGTTTTAAAACCGGATCCTAGAACTGTAGAGCCACAAAGAGAGTTCTTTTACTAAGGAGGGAGTGACTTGTCCAGGGCACACAGCATGCATTGGAGAGGAGTTTCAGGAGTGGGATGAAAGCCCAGGTGACCAGACTGGATGCCAATTTGAGGGCTACCCCAGGGCAAAGTTCAGAGGTCAGTCATTCATCTCACCTTGGCACCAAAATTAAACAACTTCTTCATGGCTTTAATTTCTGCACATATATATAATTCTCTCTATCCAAGCAGAGATTTCATTTGACTGACAATTTACAGTAGTTAAACCAGGGAAGTATCTAATCCAGAACTTCATAGTTTATTCCAGTGTTTGATTTCACTTGTATGTCACTAAATATTTTGTTTGAAAACTCATTTCTAATTCATAGTAATCTACGGACCTTGAAATAGTTTGTGTGAAGATCTCTTAGAAATTGCATCTATGTGTTTTCACAAGCCAAGCATTTTGATCATTGAAAACTGACATTCAGTCTTCAAATAATGTACATAGTGTTGTTGGAATCCAAGAGACCATTAGTGAACCTTTTAAAAGTGGTAAATGAGGAAATGAGGAAAACAAAAAAGCTTCTGTATCTGCCACAGCAAAAAGTGTCAGGTTTTCTATGAGTCATTTGGAGAGTATTCCAGGGATGGATTCCCTTGTCATTCTAATCCAATGGAGCTAAGCTGGCCTATTCTTAGAATTGTTTTCTTTGTGCTGAATGAGCCAAAACCCTGGCTCACTAGGTTAATTATTGCAGAACAGACATTCTCCTGCACTTTATAAGTGATAACATCTATTCTAATGCCAAACATCATTTCTCTTCCTCCTTTTCTTATGACTCCAACCTAGAGCTGCAGGCTGAGTTCAAATCTTGCCTCAGATCTTTCCTGACAGTGTGATCCTAAGCACAGTTATTAGCAATGGGAAATCAGGCCTAAGGAAGAAAAGAAAGTGACTTTCACAAGGTCACACATCTTGTAAGAAACAGGAACAAGAGTTGAGCCTAGTTTTCAAGTGTTCTTCCCATTTAGTTTGCCTCCATTGCTGCCTCCTCTGATCATTCCAACCAGAAGTAAGCCCTTGCCTCTCTGAGCCTCAGGACCATCCATGGTATTTGTGGACTAACTGTGTGTCTCAGGTGTCATTATATATTGACCCTCTACAACCAGAGGGCAAATTATCATTATTGGGTTTTTTTTTTAATAACCTGTACCTTCTGTCACAGAATCCTACGAAGTATTGTTTCCAAGGCAAAAGAGCAGCAAGGGCTAGGCCACTGAGGACTTGTCAGGGTCACACAGCTAGGAAGTGTCTGAGGCCAGATACAAAGCTAAGATCTCTCCTCTCCAGGCCTGACTCTCTGGTCAGAGTCTCTCCCATCTTCTCTCTCTGTTCTTCTATAGCCCTAACTCAATTCCTTTTATATAAGAAATCTTGTTTAAATACAGATGGATGTACAACCAGGGCAGCTTGGGAACCGAACACCAAAATAATTGATGATTGGTGTGGAACAGCAATGTGTGCAAGAGATAGAGTGCTAGGGCTAGAGTAAGGAAGATCTGAGTTCAAATATTGCCTCAAACACCTACTAGCTATAGGACCCTGGGCAAATCACTTAATCCTGTTTGTCTCCGTCCCTTATCTGTAAATTGGGGAGCCCCTGGAGAACAAAATGGCAAACCACAGTATCTTTGCCAAGAAAGCCTTATGGACAAAATCTATGGGGTCACCTAGAGTCAGACACAACTGAGCAGCAACTTTGAGTGTAAGCTGTATAATACTCATTCTTCTAGAGAAATAGGCCTCTTTGCCTAAGGATATTTCACACCTATACTTTCAAAAGTCTAAATTTTGATATTAGAATTAATAAGAAATTTAAATTATATTTAAGAAAGCAAGGACTATTTTTCATTTTGTTTTTTTTTTTAAACAAAATCTTATATATTTTAACAAATGGGTTTGATAAATGTTTATTTAATCTAAATGGGATTGATTTGGCCCAGTTTGAGGCCAGATTTTTCACCAACGTATGTGTATTACAGGTAGTCTTATCAGGGAAGGTGACAAAAAGAAATGGGAAATGCCACCGTAATATATGTGGGCCTGTTATATGCCGGAAAATGATGAACTGTGTTTTAATTAAGTTGAATTAAGTGCAAATAAAAAAATCTGTCTCCTAAAATCAAAGTTCTTATCTACCACATCCTGCCCTATTGCAGTTCTACCATCTCTATAGAGAATAATAAATATAATTTAAATAATCATGACTTCCCTCCACTTTGCTGACCTATTAGCAGCATAGTGAAGGAGCAATAATAATATGGAGTTGGATCTGATTATAAATTTTGGTTTTAATACTTCCAACCTGGATGATTTTGTTCTGGCCCTCCCTGTCTCTGGTCCTCAGTTTTCTTATATCTCAATTCCAGAACCTAACATTGTGAACATCTGGTAGAAATTCTTAAAGAAGTTTGTCCTCCAAATGAGAGCTTTTATCCAGATAGGGTGGCTTTTTTTTTGGTTGGTTTTTTTAGCCCTCATCTTCTGTCTTAGAACCAATATCAATTTCAAGGCAGAAGAGCAGTAAGGGATAGGCAGTTGAGGTTAAGACACACAGCTAGGAAGTGTCTGAGGTCAGATTTGAACCCAGGACCTCTTGTCTCCAGGCCTTGCTCTCTAGTCACCCAAGTGCCCTTGGATAGAGTTTGAATATTGCTTTTCTCCTCAAAGTTAGTTTTCTTTTTAGGTAGAAGATAACTACTTTGAGAGGAAAGGAAATTGTTCTTGGCAGAAAGTCTAATACCCATGGATGATTACGCTAAAACAGCACTTAAAAGATGAGCAGAGAAAAAAAACAGATTCTTTAACCTGAAGTTTACAATTTTGTTAATAATTACAATAACATTCTATTTGTCCATCACACATGAAAGTCCTCCCTCCAGATCCTCATTGTTTTGGGGAGTTGACTCTTAATTCTTAAAGACTATTTATTCCTTTAGAATACAAGTTGTGATGGATCCTACCAAGCTGGAAATGCTTTGAATGTAGCCATGGGACTGGCCTATATGGCAGTCGCTTGAGGTTCAAGCTATTTAAGTTCAGAGAGTTAACCCAGACATTGAACATTCAGCCACAGCATAGGAACACATGGAAGAGGATGTTTCCCCAAAGTCAGCGATTAAATTTCCTAGCCTTGATTCATGAAATACTTAATTATTAAGGTGTTTGAGGAGTATTTCATGGTGTCCAAAGGACTTTCACGTGCTCCCTTCATTTGATCCTCACAACAGTCCCTTCATGTAGGACAATTATGGGTATCCCCATTTTACAGAAGAAGAAATTGAGCAAGAGAACTTGGGTGATTTGTCCAAGGCCACTGGGCCAGTCCTACCTCAGTGCTTGCGGGACCATCACAGGCTACTTCCATGACTTATCTTCAAATAGCCTTTAGTGAACCATTCCTAGTTAGAGCTTTGAATTAAAATATTCAAAGGTTGAGCACCCACACATCTGATATTCCAGCTGTGGAAGCTGGAGTCATTTCTAAGACATTTTCTGTCCTAGAGTGACTTACGTTTTACTGGAGAAGAAAACTAACAAGTGTATTAAAAGAACAAATGCCATCAAGGAAGAAAACATAAATAAGAAAAATAGGTAGGGGGAAAGTATTAAGGGCAGAGAGTTGTATCTTAGAGGTAGAAAGAGAGATTGGAAAGGGGACTGGAGTGAAAAGGGAACAAGACGTATATGGTGTCTGCTAGGCAATGTCAATGTGGAATCTAAAAGTTAATGTCAACATGGAATCTAAAAGTCCCCAAACTTGTAGCCCGGAGGGACCCGGTGATCCCCAGTCCATTTAGTTTTGGAGGTGAAAGCCTTAGGTTTGAGCCTTTTCCTGTGAGAATCCCCACCGAGGAGAATCTCAGACTTAACAATCCACTTCAGACAGGGACTAAACCAAGCTGAAGTTGAGTGACTCTGGCTGGTAGGTAGCACAACAGTCTCACAAGCTGAAGGTCCTGAGTTCAATCCTCAGAAGGACTGTGGGAGAGGCTTCTAGAAACGAAGAGTCACTCGACCTCGGCTTGGGCTTAACTGAGCAGGAGAGGAGGAGATGAACTTTTAGTGGACTCGATCATCACCATGAATAAAATGGTCCCTCACCTGCTGATGCTGAGATTTTTAAGACTGCTACACTTCTTTGAATACAAGACCCCATTAAGGCAATGAAAAACCTGGTTGGCAATATGGAGAGTGGTCTTTGTGTCAAAAGAAGGGAAAAGGTCATTGGATTTTAAAAGTGTTTTCATTCAAGAGGCATCTGAAAACTTTTTTTCAGAGTATTCTTAGTGAAATGACAGGAAATCTTAGTGCTGTAAGAACTATTAGGTTAGCTCCAAGAGTTTGCCAAAAAAGTATCTATGGCCTCATTAAGTTGGTAATTTCAGCAATTGGATAGGAAAAGCACCCAGCTACCTCCCCTCAGTACAGGCTCATCTCCTTGGAATTGAGTGGCTTTCCCTTGTCTCAGGACAAGAAGAATCCAACTCATTCTGTCCTTCAGTAGGTCTGAGATCTTATATAGGTGAGCATTTCCTGTGCCAGAAAGGAAGGGAGTCCCAATGGTCACTCATCTTGTGTGACCTCATCCATGCCTTTCTTGAAGTCCTCTGGGAGGGTCCAGCCAATATCTGGGTGTCAGGGTAGCATTTGGGCTGCCTCATCACTTCCCATGGTCCTGTGCCCTCCTATAGGTGACAGGGCCTGCCTGGTCCCATTTCTCATCCTTTGATTGCCACTTTTTCCATGCAGGGCATCACTAGTAATAACCTAAGTACTGTATCCCTATTCTGAGGTCACATTATTTCATGGCTCACAGCCATGTGGGTTTTTGTAGCAGCCGTTCGAAAGCATAATATAGTTCCCCAGATGTTGACTGCAGTGGCATTTTGTGGTTATTTGAACAGGGTTTGGGGTTTCTGTTGTGCTGGTGGTGGTTCCTCTCAAATGCCTATACTTCGTTTATGTGCAGAAGAGTCCTGTAGTTTTCAGCAGGAAAACTGAGAGTGCAGTTGATTTTTGTGCTGTAGTTTGATAAACCACTACATCAGATAAATCACTACAGAGCACCAGTCAAATTGTTTCCTTAAGCCCTGTTGGTAGATATCAGAAGACAAAGGAATGGTAAAGGACAGTAGCCTATGGCACACACTCTGTCTGTTCATCCCTGACTAGCTCCATGCATATTACGGTTAGATTCTCTCTGCTTCCCACTTTGGGAAAGCTTGGTGAAAAATAGCTAAGAAGGAAATGTCTGGTTTTGCTTTGAAAAAATTTAACCCCATACCTTCCATCTTAGAATCAATATTGTGTATTGGTTCCAAGGCAAAAGAGTGATTAGGGCTAGGCAGTGGAGGTTACGTGACTTGCCCAGGGTCACACAGCTAAGAATGATCAATTTACTAAGTATAACTACAATAAGAACCAAGGCAGATTATGCTCTTTTTTTTTTTAACCCTTACCTTCCATTTTGGAGTCAATACTGTGTATTAGCTCCAAGGCAGAAGAGTGGTAAGGGCTAGGCAATGGGGATCAAGTGACTTGCCCAGGGTCACACAGCTGGGAAGTGTCTGAGGCCAGATTTGAACCTAGGACCTCCCGTCTCTAGACCTGACTCTCAATCCACTGTGCTACCCAGCTGCCCCCCAGATTATGCTCTTTAAAAAACAACAACTAATTTTCTGATGACTCAAACTCCTAATTGAAAACGCTTATCTCATATCTGGGTAGTATTATTTATTCATCTTCTACATCTTGGAGTATAATGCAAATGGACTTATCCAGCTCTACTTTTTTTAACATCAAAATCATTTCTCAGTATATCCTTCCTCTGTTGAATACAGATTCTTGTACTTGTAACAATTCTGGCAAAGTTTAGTGTTATTTTTGCTTCATATTATAGTTAGTGGGTATATTGACAGTGGTTCTCACTTCTTCATTCAGGATCAGATTTTCTTATGTCTCTCAGTATTCTTCATATTTGTCATTTCTTATCAGTAATACTATTCCATTACATGCATATGTACTTCATTAAGTCATTCCCTCATTGATGGGCACTCACATCATTTCCAAGTTTTTTTGTGTCGTTGGCCATCATGAATCTTAGAACATATGTGGAACTGGATCATCGTTGCCCTTCTTGCAATAAAATCGCAGGAATGGAACCACAAAATCAAAGAATATGAGCCATTGAATGACTCTTCCTTGTGTAAAAAAACTGATTACTGCTACAGGAAGACTTGCAAGCAAGTGCAAGCCATGGAACTTTGAAGATCTGTCCATCAGAAAAATTCCAGAAAAGAATGTAGCCAGGGAGAAGGCAGTTTGAATAAGCTGGCACACAAACTGATATTACTCCCTTCTTCCTTGAGACTCTAAGGAAGAAAATTGACAAAGAGATTTATTCTGTAGTTTCTGGTTACTGGTTTCAATTTGAAGACTAGGGCTTAACTCTGAAGATCTTTTCAGATTATTAACAATATTTCCTTAAAGACAATTCAACTCTGCTTTCTTGATATTGAGTTTATAATAGATTAGGGAAACCCCAAATTCCCTCTATCCTTAATCCTCACTCCCTACCCTTTCTTCCCATAAAATAAATACTTTTCTAGTATTTTGAATTGAAATTAGTCTGTTGAAAGCTGCTATAACTTACCATCTCTGAATAGCCCTTAGGATCAACAGAAGGAAGCAGGAAGTGGGTGGGGGAAGAATTGAGAATTCAGTCTCTCCTTGACCTTATTTCTCAGAGTCATTGTTCCAGCTTTTCTCTTTACCTTAAATACCCTAGTAATTGAGCCTTCAATACAATTTGGCACCCCGGAAAAGGTCTTACCCTTCCCAAAACAGTAAAAGACAATAAGAAAAAAATGTTTCTGCAAATAATCTTTGGACTGGTAGTACTCTCAGTCATTGCCTGTTATTGGATTTATAATTTGATGCATAGTGCAGTGACTAACATCTTGATGGACACTATAGGCCTTATATCTAATTCTACTTCTTTTATAACGGCTATACCCTTTACTGCTGACATGGTACTATGGCAAATCCTCACCTAACTGTATATGTTTACCATGGCTGCCATACAGACCTTCTCCTATCTCAAGAACATTATTAAGTTTCTGACACCAAAGAAAGCAACTCATATCCTGGTTGTAGACACAAATCTGGAACAGCTAGTTAAGAAAATGTGTGAGGAGTTTCTGCAAAGACAAGGATTAGATAAGGCTAAGGATGAAAGTAAACAAGATGATACTGGGCTTAAGGACAAAGATAATAAGGAGAAGGATAAGAAAGCAAATGGAAAGAATAAGAAAGGAGCTCAGCAAAATGGCAGTGATGTTGAAAAAATATTACCACTAAGAGACATTGCAAAGATATCAGACAATGCAGGCATGGTTCATTCCAAAGTGCGCAAACAGTTTTCCACCCAGAAACTCGATTCTATCCGCCATAGGTTTCCAAAATTTCTCCGTGAACCTTACCGTGCACTCAAGGAATTGAAGAGGGCATTTAAAATGTTTGAGCCCTATTTTCAGGATGCAGAGTTCCTCCTTTCAGTAGCCCCCACAAACATAGGCAATTTATTGATAAGACCAGAACTGATAGCACCCTGACAAGTTGGCCCACTGAAGAACAGAGAGAAGAGTTTGATTTTGCTAATCCAGCAAACATGGCATATTTAAGGAAATGCAGGGAAGATCGTCTTCAGGCCATAAAGTCTTTCTGTTCTAAACCTAGTGCATGGAGTAAATTTGATAAATTGGTTCGAGAAAGTACCAAACATCCTTCCGGCTTTATTGATCACTTAGCCGAGCCTGCAGAGTCTATCATAGGTGTAGATAAGGATTCAGAAGAGTCTCTGGCTCATGTGAGGAGGCAGTGCTTCCTGGGTTGCAACTCACATCTGAAAAACTTATTCAAAAATTATTTCCCTAAGTACAACACTGTCAATCTTTCTGAACTTCGAGAGACTGCATCGTACTTATGGGAGAATCACTATGAACAGCAGGCAGAATTAAAAGAAATAAAACAAAAATTGCATAGCACAGAAGAATCCTTGAAGCAAAAAGAGATAGAACAAATTAAGAGCTTGCAGACCATGAAGACATACTCTAGACCCTCATACCAATAGAAAAGGGGACAGAGAGAAACCAGAAAGTGTTTCCTGTGTCACAAAGTTGGACACCTTATTAAGGACTGTTATCTGAAGAAGAAATATGAGGCAAATAGTAAAAGCACACAGGGAAAGACATATTATAGAGCAAAGACAAACATGTGCTGTCAGCATTGCAGACTACATACTGACCAAGAAGCATCAGACATTGAATCCATGAGATTAGCTATAAAATCAGGAGCTAAACCTAAGTATGCAGATGTTGTATCAAATGGCAGAAAAAATTTATGAAGCCAGGACTTTAATATACTTAATGATGTAGAAGGAGATAGAAAATTATTACAGGGTATGGCAAGCAATTAAGGGATTTGCAGGAGTGAAAGAAAAGTACATAACAGAGAAAAGAAAATACATGGGTGGAACATAAAACTGAATTTACTGAATAACTTTATAAAAAAAGACATACACAGTAACACCTTCACAACACACTTGCAGAATTATAAATGATTCTCCAGAATGGCTGGAGCTCTTCACAGCTCTCCCAACAGAGTCTTGGTGACCCTGCCACATGTCTAGTCCAGTTTGTACCATGATGGGCTTTAGAAAGAGTAGTAGGCTAGAGAATTCTTTTTAAATGTGTGCTAAAAGGAATGAGCTTTGGTTATGTGAAGAATTCAGTTATGAAGCACAGCATCATTCCTAATGAGATCCATAACTGTATTCCTCATGCAAAAAGACCCAGCAGAATAAATTAAGAGTGATAATGCCAACTAAAATGCAAATTTGTCTTAGTGTTTCTGTGCTCCAATCATGTAATTGCTGGGATTTAGACCATTATGTACAGGACCTGTCTGTTTGTGGGAAAGTGGTTTACAGTGATGAAGATGTCCAGCTCTTTCAGGTACACCTGGACTTCTGACAGTGCTTTCGTCAGAGCAAGGATTAGAAAATGAATTTACTCAATAAAAAAATTGCCTTTTTTCCATCTTTAGTATCCCAAGCTTTCTATTATCATGCCCATTCCAAACAGCTTTTCTTCACAGCTGTGGCCTGCACTTTTATCATACTGGTCTTCTTGGTGTTTTTCCCAACTTCAGCAAGCCTCTACCATCCTGTGAAGCAATTACTGTGATCCCTCCTAGGGCCAGCTCCCTCTGCAGGTCTTTGCTGTCTTCTTCAGGATTTATTGGTGATCAGTTCTCAGCTGATCCAGTTTAATTGTGAAAATTCTTGGGATGCTTGACATCCACCCATAAGAGCTGCTTCAGTGTCTCTGACAGCCTTTGAAGGTGTGGCCTTTTAGAGTCATAGCTCTCATGTGTTTCCTCAGAGTAACAGCCCTCCTTTGCCACCACAGATTGGGAAAGTACAAAGAAAACCACCATCAGGCACCTGTGCTGCCCAGGAATCAGCCCTCCCCTTGTGGAGGAATGGCCTAATCCAGCCTTTTCTACACTGATGGTTGGTATTGGCCCAGTGTTGGCAGAAGACCACAGGCAGGAGTGCCCTACCATTATGGCTTGTCCAGCCATCTTCTCCCTTGGTACTTGGCCTTTGTCAAGTCTTCCAGCAGCACCAGGAGGAGGATCCTCCCCATGCCTCCTGTTTCATGGGAGAGCAAGATGCGGTCTTGAGGATGAAGAGACTTCCTGGCTCTCGGAGCTGGTCATTATCCAAAACTCCTGACAGAAGCGTCCCATGAGCTGCAGCATGTGGACTTGGGGTGTCTGATGTGGTCACTCCCAGACCTTTCTGCATTTTCCCAGTTCTCAGCACTGAGAGTTGGGATTTCCAAATAATTTCACCATCATTATTAACAAACATTTTTAAAATCCGAAAATCATAATAATCTTAAGAGTCAGTCAATCTCACCTCTTCATTTTCATAGAAATGTAGAAAAGACTTTATAGGTAATCTAGTCCAGAGATGTCAAATTCCAACCCACCTGCCACACTCTGCCCAAGCCCCCTAATGTGCCCGAACCAGATTAAAATGGAATTGGGAAATGTTTAACAAAATAAATGAAAGGAAACATGGATAATGTTACTTTGTGGTCTTCTAAGACAGTATATGGCCCTCAGGGAACCGTTTCTCTTTGAGTTGGACACCACTGACCCAGTCCAGTGCCTAGACAAGTTTTGCATCTTGCCCACACTGTCCCTAACAAGCGATCACACCACAGTGTCTGTGATATGACCCATAAACTTGGAACTCGAGACTTTCCAAAGCAGACTGCTTTACTTTAAGATGCTGTCATTTCATTCCTGTCCCACTCTTTGTGACCCTATTTAGGGTTTTGATGTCAGAGATTCCAGAGTGGTTTGCATTTCCTTATCTGTTTCATTTTAATGATGAAGAAATTGAGGCAAAAAGGGTTTGTCCACAGCTAGTCAGTGTCTAAGAATGGATTTGAACTCAGGTCTTCCTGATTCCAGGCCACTGCCCTGATAGTTATGCTACTTTCTTCTTATTTTGAGCTGAAATCACCCTCCCCATTACCTCTGACCCATTGTCTCTAGTTCTGCTTTCTAAATAGCAGAAATAAGAATCATCTTTAGAATGAGCAAGTAGGGCTATATCATCTCTACAGTAATTCTAACTGATATTTCATGATTCTGTAAAACATGTTATTTTTTGCAAGTGCCTCCTTTTGAGGGTTCATAAAGGTTTAAGATTTCTAATTATATAGTTTGTGCATGATGAATTCTGCAAATATTTATTAAGCATCTACCATTCATCTTGCACACTCCTAGGCACTGGGGAGGAAGGATCATATAAAAATAAGACTCAATCTTGCCCCCAATAAATCCATAAACATTCATTAAGTGGCTGCTATGTGCTAGGCACTGGGCTAAGGGCTGGAGATGTAAAAGGAGACAAAAGACAATATCGGAGACCTCTAGGTGACTCAATGGATAGAGTGCCAGGCTTATCTGGCCTCAGACACTTCTTAGCTGTGTGACTCTAGACAAGTCACTTAACCCTGTTTGCCTAGCCCTTGCCCTTCTGTCTTAAAGTTGTTACTAAGACAGAAAATAAAGGTTGTCGAATGGGGGGGGGGGGGGGGTGTCCCAGCCTATTTGGGAAGCAGCTAGGTGGCTCAGTGGATTGAGAACCAAGTCCAGAGATGGGAGGTCCTGGGTTCAAATTTGGCCTCAGAGACCTCCTGGCTGTGTGACCTTGGACAAGTCTAGCCTAGCTTTTACTGTTCTTCTGCCTTGAAACCCAATATACAGTATTAATTCTAAGATGGGAGGTAGGTAAGGGTTTTTTTTTTTTAAAAACTCTCTCTGCCCTCAAGGAGTGTATAGTGTAATGAGAAAAGCAACATGCAAACAAATATTCCCAAAGCAAACTATTTATAGGATAAATGGGAAATAATAGAGGTGAAGCACTAGGGGTTGGAGGTGGCTTCCAATAAAAGATGGGGTTTTAATTAATACCTAAAAGGAAAGCAAGGGAGATGTAAAAGAGATGGAAATATGGGACAGACAGGAGGCCTAGGAAGATAGAAGAGGGTAAAGTTCTGAAAGGCCTTGAATGCCAAACAGAACGTTTTATTTTTGATCCTGGAGGCAAACTGGAGCTTACTGAGTTAGAGGGTGACATAGTTGAATCTGGGCATTGGGAAAGGCTCCTTGGTTTGGAGTGGTAAGAGACAGACCCACCAGCATCCATCGTAGTGGTCCAGCTATGGGGACATAGGTGGCCCTAGCATGGATGTGGACAGTGAGAGAGAGTAAGGAATCCATAGTAGGGAAAGATGGAGAGTTCAGTTTGGGGCATGTTGAGTTTTAGGTGCCTACTGACCTTCCAGTTCAAGAGGTCAGCAATGATCTGGGGGCAGAAGGGCAGATTTGAGAATCATCAACATAGAGATGGTCATTAAATCCAGGGGAACTGATGATATCACCAAGTATAGTACAGAGGGAGAAGAGAAGAGGGCCATGGACATGTCCTCATGTAGATCAGTAATTAGTACCCAATATGTACACCTAAAAGATATAAGACAGAGTTCTTCAGGAGACCTAGGTGGGATGGTCATCACCAACAACTGAGATGAAGAAAGGCTACGTGGCTTGCACTTTAAAGAATAGATAAGATTCCAAAGAAGATGGACAAGGGAAGAAGGCTGACATTCTAAGCATAGGGAACAGGATTGGGCAGTTCAGAGTGATGTGGAAAAGAATATAATGTGGGATGAAATGGAAGGCGTAATGGTGGTCCTGAATTGTGGCAGGCCCTGCAGGCCAGTGGAAGGAGCCTTGACACTCACCTGTGAGGAATTCTTGGCCAAAGGAGGGTTAAAGACAATCACAAAACATGAGACACACAATTCCACCCATTCAAGATTGAAAAAGTTTTGCCACAAACAGAATCAATACAGCTGGTTTAAGAAGAGGAAATGTCGAAAGGAAAGAAAGTTCTCTGCATCTCTGATATCCAGAAGATTAAAAAAAAATAACCCACAAAGAAGAACAGGAGCTGAAAGGCTTATTTTGTTCTCCTGACCCCCAGAGAGACCTTTTCCCCAGTCAGACAACAGCTCATTTAAAGTCTAGAGCAAGGCACAGATTTCCTTTGTCCTTCTGTCCAGCTTTTCCCTCTAGATTGTATCTTGGTAACTGTAATGTTTTCTACTATAATCAATCTTTGAGTAAAGCTTTATGAAATCTAGTAGGCTATGTTATATGTGAGTGAGACTTTCAGGCATTTTGGGCCCTCAGCACTGATATTTTGATTTTTTAAAAACCTCCCAGCAAAGACCATTGTATTACAAAGGTTTCAATGTTCAGAGTCCTGAAGAAATGACTTTTTCTATTTTGGCCTTACTATTCTTTGCACAAATAAACGTGTCTCCTAAGCAGCTTGCCCTTAGGGAATATTTAATAGATGAAATGCAAACCTTGTGCTCTTCTATCTATTCCTTCAAGTCATTCACTGGTGTTTGCTCCGCTCTCAGAATTAACAGAGCTTCTGGGCTTGCCTGAACAGATTCCTTCCAGAAAATGTGCAGCTTAGTAGAAAGCTGCAGGAAAAAAAAACACTGGCTATGTGCACACACTCCTCAAATGAACCTGGAACCAACCCTCCCCCCAAAAGTGGGTGGTCTCCAGAGGTCAGGGCTGAGGCCACTCTCAGGCCAGTGTAGCAGAGCTCTTCACACAACTGCCTACCTGGATCTGGCCTGAGAAGGAAAAATTTTTTGGCTTCTGGCTTCTGGCATTTCCAGCCCCTTAACCCGAAGGTAGAAACCTAAAACTTGTGCTCATCTTCTAAAAAGATATTCCTCACGCAGCTTCCATAGATACATTCTGGTTTGGACCACTAGAACAGAAGCTGCTCCAATGTGCCTAAGAAAAGCTTGGGTTTTTTTACAAGTGTAAAACTTGTCAAAATTCACTCCAGGCAGAAACTTGACATGTATAGTCTCAAGTCCAGGTGCAAAGTTAATTAAAATAATTAGTCATTTCAGATAGACAAGTGTAGATTCTTACTTCCCCACCTTCCACCAACAACAGTATTAGTACTTTTATATGTTTTTTGCTGGTGGTGTTAATTCAACTTCATAAGTCATGTGGCAGTATTAAAAAACAACAACAACAAAAAACAAACAAACAAAAAAAAACCATTAACTTACTTTTAGCCCAGCAATATAAGACTTTGGTCCTATACAGAGCAGGTTCAATGTTGGGGACTATCTAAGAAATCATTGTCTATCTGGATCACATTTCTACCACCTAGATTTGCCTCTGGAGAGGCAATCCCAAAATACAGGCTGAATGGAACTTGTGTCGGATTCTCCACCAACATGGGCAAAATGGACCGCAACTCCTTTTCAAGCAGCCAAAACTGGATCTAGAATAGCCATGATGCCACTCCACACAAAATATACCTAAAAGATTCACAGCAACTCCAAGACAGTGAATACAATTTTCTCCCCTCTCCAGAAAGTCTCACCTCACCTCAAGAACTCATTGAGAGCTTAGATTCTTTCTGGAAAGGAGACACATGACTGCTAGACAGACACCCTCTGGCATCCCCCTTCTATCCCAGATGCCCAGACTGATGGAGGCAGCCTCAGGATTTTTACTCTCCTGAGAAGAGAAATGTATTGGGGGCTCTTAGACAGCAGTTTTCCTTCCCACCAGACCTTCACTATCCATATAACTCCGGGAAGAGTGGAGGACAAGTTTATAGCTTTTGTAGCTCTGGATTGTCACTTAGTCTCTACCAGTGCTGCTACAATTTCAGGGTTCTGTCTGTGATCCACTTATCTTCTGAACCGTCACCCTCTTCTTTGACCCTGCTCCTCTTCTTCCTCCTCCTCCTCCTCCTCCTCCTCCTCCTCCTCCTCCTCCTCCTCCTCCTCTTCCTCCTTCTCCTCCTCCTTCTCCTCCTCCTTCTTCTTCCCCTTACCTTCCATCTTAGAATCAATACTGTGCTTTGGTTCTAAGGCAGAAAAGCAGTAAGGTCTAGGCAATGGTGGTTAAGTGGCTTGCTTAGGATCACACAGCTAGGAGGTCTCTGAGGCCAGATTTGAACACTAGGACCTCCCATCTCTAGGCCTGGCTCTCAATCCACTGAGCCACCCAGCTGCCTGTCCCCAAACCCCTCACAAATCCTTGCTTCTCACATGCTCTGGGCACAGTAGATGGTTGGATCCAGTGACCAAGTTCCATAGAATTGTGCTTCAAACTAGGGGAGGCTCTGACTCTGGGCCAAGGGCAAGAGCAGATCTTCCTTATTTTTATATCTCCCTTAGTGCCTGACCATTGCTTTATAAATATATACTGAATGAGTTTCATGGTTTACCAATTAATTAATCAGCATTTGCTGAATGGAGTAAGAGAACTAGCTTTAAATCTCCTTTATCATATGATAGTTTAAAGTTTTTGCAGTGGGAGGACCTGGTTCCAGGATCCCTCTGTGAAGCCTTTCCTCCCAGCCGGAGGTGATTTCGCTCTCCTCTAATCTTATAACTGTGGAACATTGGGATTTTAGACTTGGAAGATACCTTGGATCAGTCAGGATTTCAATTCTCAGTCACACTCAGTAGGATCGATCATAGTATTTAGGGCTGAAAAGAAGGGACCTTAGAGATCATCTCATCTAAATTCTACCATTATAGATGATGTAACTGAGCCCAGAGAGAGAATGGCCAGTCCTAGGTCTCTTAGATAATGAGATCTATCATGATCAACATTTGGTCTTGAGTCCTCTGACTTGAAATCCAATCTTCCTTACACCACACCATGATGTGGTCTTCTCATCCTAGAAATAACTTCTAAGTGAATATATTTAATGAGACTAATTTGGTGGTCTGGCTTGAGCCTTTTATCAATTGGTTAACCCACAAGTAGAAAAGAGTTTAAGTTTTCTTCCCACCCCTTCTCTCTTTGGGGCATTGACATGCCTTTTCTACACATTCTGTTAACCCTGTGTAAATTCTGAATCCTAAAGTTCTCTGAATGGGGCTGACACACCTAAGTAGAACACAACTTTCCAGAGATGAGGGAACTGAGATCTGCTCAAAAACACTGAATCCATCTACTCATTAATGCAAGAGAAGAGGAAGAAGCTTTTCTAGACTGATCCATGAATTTCCAAGTCCCTGGGCTTGCATAAATGAGAGCCAGTCCTGGGGACTAACTGTTAAAGGATCATTTTCTCACTTTGGCTCATTGCCTCCATGTGGAGTTGCTCCAGGAAAATGTTCTCTTGTGCTCAGGGTAGTCTTCCACCCTTGGGCCTTTGGATGTACTAGTAAATGTTTAATAACAAGCTGGGGGTAGGGGGATGTACACATGACACCTTTTCAGTTTAATCTGCAGTATTAACATTTTTCCTGTCACTTTCTTAGGTCTTGACAGCCAACAAAACAATAAATCAAGCCCTAAATTGAAGCATTTGCTGATTCGTTAAGTGTAAATGCGCATACTGGCAATTTAATACTCTCACAAGCTGATATGAGTTGGCTCCAGGACATCCACCCCTCTCCTGTAACTGGTGACTATAGCCAGAGACCTTTTTCAGGAGGGGCCCTGGCCACACTTACTTCATTCCTGGCTCATTTCAGTCTCTAGACTTCTCTGTCTCTTTACAAGTGGCATTACCTTCTGCCCATGTAAGTACCATTCTTCTCCCTTTTCCCCCTCCCACTTCACTTTCTAGATCCTTTTATGTGTTTTCTTCCCCTATTAGAATATAAGCTTCAGGCTCCTGGGTCATATGAACAATAAGATGGGTGACTAGACATTTTCTCTAATCTTACAACCTCTGGGACTTCTCTGAAATAGGAGTTGTGCCCCTGAGATAAAGCCATTTCAGTTGTCTCCACTGGCTAGGACATCAAAAACCCAAACAAGGTAAAAACCTAGTGAGCTAACAAAAAAGGCTAATCTCTAGGCCATGATATATGTTCAGTCAGTATCATCTCCATCATATTCCTGGCACCACAGATGCCCCAGGCAACCCACAGCACTTGGAACAGAACCCAAACTCCGTATCCCAACCTCCTATCCTAACCAACCCCCTCCTCTCAGAGTCATAGAGATCTAAATGATAGAAATTTGTTCAGACTATGATGGTAACATGGCACAGTTTTCCCTTCCACGGTAGAACTTGACCAGAAAATTGAGGGAAAGGGCAAAAGAGGAGCTATGTGGCACTCCACTCAGCCAGAGGGAAAGACCCCAGCATACTGATGTGCTGAGACAAATTCTGCCCCCCGCCCCAAGAGTCACTTGGGTTGGAGACCAAGGCTGATGAGTTCTGAATTGCCCAGCACAAGAGGAGACTGAGACTATCTGAGATCCAACCCTCAAGGAAACCACCTTCAGAGGGGAGAAAGTCAGAAAGCAGTAGAAGAAAATAAGAGATCAATATTAAAAATGCCAAAGATCTCAGGAGGAAAAAATATCAGTTAAAGGTTTCAAGCAGAAGGAACTATAACCTCCAGAGTCGGGCAAAATATTCAGGCATCTAGGAATAAGTATTACAAGGCAAAGAAGAATGAAACAATTCCTGAGGAGAGCATTGGAGCACAACAGGGTACTCCCCATGGCTTCAGAGAAAAACAAGAATTGTGAGACCAGAATTGTTGACCTTCTCAGCAGAAATGATTGGCAGAATAGAAATTCATTTTGGTAGCAAGTCTTAACAAAGAAGGAAACCAACTCCCCTTTTCCCCTGTCTCCATAGAGGAAGGGGTTCTCCCAAGCCTGCTGATTCCAGGATACTTTCTGCTCCATCCCCTTGCCACAAATTTAACTTTACCATGTCTTAGCTGTGCCACTATGAATAAGTGACTTGGCCTTGAAATTCCTGAACTCCCATGTCTGTTATGGGCAGAGCACTTTGTAACCTCTAAAGCATTTGAGAAGCATAAATTCCTGGTTCAGAATGTTGACCAACATCTCCCTCTCCTCACTCTGTGCCAGTCATATGCCTTCTCAGAGCTGCCATTTCCTTGTCTGTGTGATCATCCCCCATGCCTAGCAAAGTGCTTCATAGCTCATAGATACAAATTGTCAAATGAGAGTTGTCAGTTATTAACATATATTTGTTTGCTACAGAACCAGAAATCACTAAAATCTCCTTATCAAATAGTAGTTTAAAGTATTAATGCAGTTACCATCCTGGATACTTTTATGTTCAAGCATGTAGTGTCTTAATCTTTATAGCATACCTGACTAGGCATGACCCAGAGATACTTCTGGCCTTTGAATTAAAGTTGATTCTTAGCATTAATGAAAGGAAGAAAAAATGTGTTTGGCAATGAGAATTGTTGGGCTGGTCACCACAAAGAATCCTTCCAAAAGTCTGACATTGAGATTGGAGGTTTATCTCCTGCTGTGGGGTGGTCCAGCCTCCCACAGGGGATGGGGTCTTGGAGGTGGGATGGTGTCAGCAGAATGATGGATGGGACACAGCTTTCGCATTCAACCTGCAACATAGGTTTCACAGGATAAACTGCTCCACCTTGGCTGAGACCTGGCTTTATTTTATACCCTCATGATCACACATCTATTTGGCACACAGTTTTATTCTCAACATACATGTTTCCATAGAAACTAACAACAGACAGGAAGCCTAGGGAAATAGTCAATGAAACATTGTTGCTAAGTACAGGGTCAGAGAGTAGAATCAACATGACCCAGATATAGGTTGGGGAATTCAGAGCCCAGATTTGCCAGAAGTTTTTATGCCTAGAAAAGAGGGTCCTATCTAAGTGGCTATATAAGAATCCTTAGGTTTAATTTTGTAAGTGGGATCTCCTGGTAATATTTTGGAGGGACAGAGTGGGATATCTGTATTAACGTTGCAAGAATGCTGCTCTCATCTATTTTTCCTGGGGCTAAATAAGAATAATAATCATAGCAATTCCAATAATAAGGGGATGTTAATAAGGAAAGCCACTTAGGGGGGTTTCAGTCTGTGTTTCCATCCTTCCTGGGGGCTGCTTTGCAGTCCCCGGTTTCCACGTGTGACCATGTCAAACAGCGTGGTCATTGATGGCTCCTGGCATTCTCCCATGACTCCAGCATCTCTGCAGTATTTTCTGGCTCCACCAAGCTCAGAAACCCTCCATCCATCTCACTTTTCTCTTTGGAAAAATCCAAAGACTCACCAGCTTGTCTAGCTCCTTGCTCCAGTGTGTCTACTTTATCTCCAGTTTCCAATTACTCCTCAGACTCGGCTCCCACCTAGCCCCAAGTCTCCAATTCCAGCTTCCCTGACCAACTCGTTTTTCTCTCTGGGGGGCTCTGAGAACCCATCAACTTGACAAGTATATGGGGACACTGCTACTAGGCTTAATTATGAGGTTTTGTCTTGTATCCTATGTAGAGATTCCCTTAAGAGGAATTACTAGAAAAAGAACATACTTAAATGTGCTCTCCCATCATCTATTAACTGCTTTATTATACCACATACCAGAAGAAAATGCTCTCCCTGCCACCTTGCTAAGTATCTTTGTGTAGACATGAGCATTATTATACGGACAAAGCTCTCCATAAACTTCACTGATGAAAAATTTACTGCAAAACACAATATTTTGTGAGAAACTAAAGACTTAAAAAAGCAGATCCTTCTTTTCTCTCAACTCCGCGCTCAGGTTGCTATGTCTATTGGCACTCCTTTTAAGATACTGAAATGAATTGAGGCCATTCAGAACAGTGCTGCTGAGGACATGGTGACTGATGGCCAATAAATACTAAACTAAAATTAGCACATATCAAAATTTTACCTAGAAGAGTTCATTCTAAAAAGTCAGATCCTAAGTATTCTCTAATTAGAAAATTAGAACAAAAACTTACTATTGGCAACACAAAATGTTAGTGTGTATATGATTAAAAAAAAGGCAGAAATTTTTTTAATTCTTTGTTTCTAAATCAATGCTCTTAAGTTTATATTAAGTCATCCTATATGTTTTTTAGAATTTGAGAAGGTAATCTTTAATGAAAAACCACTTCAGAACTGTCCTTAGCTCTGGATGGTCCCAGAAATGTTACATAACCAGGTGAAAAAACTCCTTGGCATAAGAAATTGCAGTATAGACTCATAATTCTGAACTTTCTTCTCTGCCTATCCAGATACCCAGCAGACCTTTACAAGGGACTTTTTATTTTCTTCCTATTATAGCTGTATTGAAAACATTTTTGTCAATGTACTGAACTGGGAGTCATAAACCTGCATGGATTATGGCTTACCCAATATTTTTGCCTATATGTAACTTGATTTCCTTGTATTACCCATTTAGAAACTAAATAATTTAGATGTTATCAGTTGTGCCCTTTCCCATCTCTCCTCAATTTCATCCTTACTCCTTACTAGTGAAATGCCCCCACTGGATTTACATCATCCATAGAGAACTGCTATGTATGCCAAGGCTACCCCTGGGTTGAAGGTTGGAGGGAATTAATAAGATTGATTATTGATTTGGAATTATTAATAGATGAGTTGATCTGCTAAGCTGAAACTATTGATTTAATAGAGATAGTGATTGAATAGCCAAATAAAACTATAGCATATAAGCTAATCAATTGAATTTAAATAATATGGAATCATAAGTAGAGTATTATCTTAATCATTTAGGATAAAGAAATGTTACAGAAAACTGTAAACATTTGTCTTGCAAACATTAAAGCTAATGTACTCAGTAGATTTTGTTCTCAGACTTTTTCTTTCAAATTGTATATCTTCTATATTGCCTCCATGTTTCACCACACCCAATTCTCCTCCTCTATGTTGCATCTCAAATTCACTGGCAAAGTCAAAGGCATCTGCTGCCTCTTTCAGGATCAGGTGGGTTCAGACTGAACATTGGAGAGCCCTACAGCTGAACTTCAAGTCCTAATCCTCAAAGTTGTCTTATAAAGTCACTGTACTGAGCATTGAGTGGTTTGGGAATGGAAACGCGATCGGAAGCCCTTTGCATTAACGAGTTCTACTTTATGAGAGGATCTGTCTTCTTATGTGGATTCAACCGTAGTTACTCCATAGTTGATACATAATTCCTTTTTTTCTTTCGAGATTGGGAATGGGAAGAGTTTACAGAATATAGCTGGTTCATCATCTTTTTGGCCATGTGATCCATCTATAGGAATTGGCCATAATGAAAAATAGTGGTAAGATAGTGAGCCTGGGTTGAGGAACTAAAGAGGACTGACTGCTAAAGGAATTCATATTCTATAGCTCCAAGTCCTTTGGGTCATCTGCTATAAGTGTGATGGTGGTGGTAGTGGTGGTGGTGGGGAAACAGGGGAGAGAGGAACAAGTTTTGGAACATATACAATTGGGAATTAGATAGGTAATCCATATGGATAGGATAAAAGGATTGCCAAAGAGCATGATGTTCCCATCTAAGGTGTGCATTATTAATTTGTAGTGACTTGTCCAAGGTTGACTAAGGGCATATCTGGGATTAACATGTAGGTGGATTGACCCTCACTCACAGTATTATCTCCCCTACATCTAGCTAGGAAGAGGTATTAATTCTCCATCATTCACAAGGTGAAATTTATTATTTTCAGAAAGGACTTGTATAATTTCACTCTGGAGCATTTAAAATAGTTTTCCTGAAATTAGTAGACTTGGGCTTCTAATTCATTGCTACATATTCTTAGTTTGCTTTGAAGAACCTACAGTACTCTCTGAAGAAGCCTGGCACTAAGACTTCACATTTCTATTCTGCTTAAATAATTTTTTTGAGCCTTACTAGCACAATCATGTTTTCTGTGATCACTGTAGCAACTGTTAATTAAACCAGAACCATTCTTCTTGTCATCAGCTGAGACAGTATCAGCCACATCTCCATAAACAGTGTCCATTGGCATTTGCTCCTTGGCTCCTACTGCTATGGCTCTGGCCAAGCATAAGTTTTCAGTCAAGAACCAAAGCAAGGAAGCAGATCTCACCATCTGTTCCTGTTGTCATGACCACTCCTTGATTACTGTTTGTTTATATCATTTCCTCCATCTCTCTCTTCTTTACCCTCCACATTTCCAAAGTGGGCCCATCCGTTAATTTGTCTGTGCTTCTTTTACCAGTGTATTTCTTTTTTAAAGACCCTTCTGAGATGTGAACCTTGTTCCTCTGACTCCAAGTGCCACTGTTGAATTTAGAATTTGTCAAAGCAGTAATTAAAAAAAATTTTTTTTTCCTCCTAATTGCATGTAAAAACAATTTTTAACATTTGGGCTTCATTTTTAGATTTTGAGTCCCAAATTCTCTTCACTCCTCTCCCCTTGCAAGACAGTAAGCAATCTGATATAGATTTTATGTGATATAGATTTAAGTGAAATATAGTATGTTTTTGTCTGGATCCAGGTTCCATCAGTTCTTTCTCCGGAGGCAGACAGCATTTTTTATCATGCATCCTTTGGAATTGTTTTGCATCATTGTATTACTGAGAATAGCCATGGTATTCAGTGTTATTCATCAAACAATATTGCTGTCACTCTATACAATGTTCCACTGTCTGCTTACTTTACTCTGCATCAGTTCATTTCAGTCTTTCCAGGTTTTTCTGAAACCATCCTACTTGTCATTTCTTTCTTTTTTTTTTTAATAAAACCCTTACCTTCCATCTTGGAGTCAATACTGTGTATTGGCTCCAAGGCAGAAGAGTGGTAAAGGCTAGGCAATGGGGGTCAAGTGACTTGCCCAGGGTCACACAGCTAGGAAGTGGCTGAGGCCGGATTTAAACCTAGGACCTCCTGTCTCTAGGCCTGGTTCTCAATCCACTGAGCTATCCAGCTGCCCCCATACTTGTCATTTCTTATAGCCCAGTAGTATTCCATTATAATAATATACCACAACTTACTACACCAATCCCCAATTAATGGGCATCCCTTCACTTTCCAATTCTTTGACACCACAATAAAAGAGATCCTATAAACATTTTTGTACAGTTAGTTCCTTTTCCTTTTCCTTTTTCATCTCTTTGGGATACAGACCTAGTAATGGTATTTTGGGGTCAGAGAGTATGTACTATTTTATGGCCCTTTGGACATAGATCCAAATTGCTTTCCACAATGGTTGAAACAGTTTACGACTCCCCCAATAGTGCATTAGTGCCCAATTTTGCCACATCCCCTTCAGTATTTATCATTTTCTTTTTTCTGTTATAATAACCAATAATTTGCATCTCCCAAATTTTCAGTAATTTAGAGCATTTTTTCCCATTGTTATAGAGAGCTTTGAAAAATATCATCAAGGCAGTATTGTACTGGTTCCTTTAATACCTCCTCCATTATATGGTAGTCCTCAGTCTGTTCATCATCATTACCTTGCTTCAAAACATGCACAGGATTGGCTCCAAGGTGACACTCAGAGGTGGTGTAGGGACTGGAGTGGAAAGTAGGCAAGATTCACTTGAGTTTAGAGGTTTATACTTGCAGATCAGTGGCTCAGAGCCTAGCCCTACTTTAGAACCATAAAGGACAGGTAAAAAAAGGAACCATTAGGACCCAGTAGAGAGTATCCCCTCTCTGAGAGAGATGAGTACAGAACAGTTTTATTTTCAAATTAAAAGCAAGATTAGAAAGAAAGAAAAGCAGTGGGGGAGGGATTTTGTAGATAACCTCTCAGTTCAAGATCCCATAACTAAAATTTAAAGAGAATTTTGTCAAATTTATAAGCACAAAACCCATCCAATCTGGTGAATAATAAAAAAGTTTTCTAAAGTCAAGACCATCCCCAATGGCCATGCCTTCCTCTGAAGGTCTGTCAAACCTCTGTGGTTTACAGCCCTGCTGAGGAAGGCTACTGCAAAACAGAAATCTAGGATTTGTGCTTGTAGATCAGTGTTCACCTGTGAGATCCCTCTGCCCCATATTGCTTTTACCTGTGGCATTCATGCCCCCTTGTTCCCTCTTAGTGATAGCCCTCCAGGTTGTAGCTTTTCTCCCCAGAAGGGATGGCCTCTCTCACCAGGGCCATCACCCCACACTTTAGCACATCTTTGGCTGGCAATGCTTAGCCTCTTCCCTCTCTCCTGATGGTCCCACAAAGGGTCTGTTGTGGAGAGCCTGCACCAGTGCTCACCTGGTTCTCCTTGCTCCTCCTCCAGCAGGTGGGTCCTGGGCCTCTCATCCCAGCACCTCCCGCTGGACCCTGGAGCTTAGAGGAATGTGCCCGCTCTCCATCTCACTGCCCAGGCAGCTCTCACAAGGAGAGGGAGAGCTGAATGCTCTCAAGTGCCTGTCTCAGAGGACCAAGACTGCATACAAAGAATAATAAATGACTAAAAGAAATGCAAGAGAACTTTCTGGGGTCTACAGGGAAAAAAGTCAAGACCAGCTGAGACTCACAGGAAAGACTTCTTGAGAGAAGTGGCATTTGAAATGGACTTTAAAATTGGTAGGAATTCAGCCATCAGCTAGGGGGGAGGAGGACAAGCCAGTCATGGAAGTAGAGCTAAAAGGATCCCAGACCTAGTCTAGAGCAGCTGTCAGCCACATAAACCATTTACATAATTGGTGGTCATTGATCTAGAGGTCAATGAAAACCCAGAACTCGTAGGGTTGAGATTCACTATATGCTGGTTGTTAGAATTGCCAATCATATTTCACATAATAAACATGAATTTCACAATTCATCCCAATAGAGTAGTTTAGGTTGCCCTAACATAATTCAGAACTGTGAATTAATGACACATTGGGATATTTTAATTGGTTCTGTTCAAATAAACTTTCTATTTCATTATTATTGGTTACTATGGTATATTAAAAATATTAACAAGAGCTCATTTACCAGTTTGTGCATTTTCTATTTTAATTTATACAATTTCCTAAAGATTTAGGATTAGATTGTCAGAATCATCTCAGTTCCTTTAAAATTTTTTCATTAAAATGCATTTGTCAAATTTCTTTAGGTTTATGTTCCAGACGAAAATAATGCTATTTTGGGAAGAAATGCAAATAAGCAAGTATTTGAAGGTTTGACCACAGGACTTCTCCGAATCAGTGCTGTGGTTTTTGGCTGCCTGATCTCCAATATGCCAGATGGGAATAGCCGCCTTCCAGCCCCCAAAACGTCTTCACAGGAAACAAAAAGCAAGCCCTCACCAGTTGATGCTTTTAACAGCCGAGTACAGGATCTCATCAGGTAAAGCCGTCAGACTTCTTCATATTGTCATTGTTTCTAAAAAATGTAAAACCTGAAATTTCCAGGACTGTGTCATCATAAAGGGCTACTAATCCATTTGCCCACATTCCCATTTAGTAATTGCTTCAACAGTAACCTCACTTTCCTCATCTGTAAAAATGGGTTTAATAATAGTAACCATTGTTGTAAGGATCACATGAGATAATAACTCTAAAGTGCACAGCAGAGTTCTTGACACATTGTAAATGCTATGTAAATGTTATCTATTACGATTTTTTAACAACCACAATAATATTAAAGAAATAGTGCTTTGAACTGAGAGACAGCATGGTATGATGGACAGAAAGCCAACATCTGAGTAAAGAACCTCTGAATTCAAATCCTGCCTCACATTCACACATGTGCATGCACACAAATGGTTCTGTGACTTTGGACAAGTCATTTCCCATTTTTATGACTTGGGAAGCTCTCTGAGACCAGGAGTTCCAGAACAGTCGCTGATCTGCCTCCGTGGAGAGTTTCCTCAGCAGAAAGCATTTTACACCAGTTAGACCACAGGTTCAGGCCATGGTACAAAGTAAAATATCCTTGATCTTTAAGTAGTTTCATATAAATTTTACACTGGCCTTTATTTACCCAGACCAAGGAACACTTGTCTCTCTGTGTAAAGTGACTGCCGTAGTCCATTTTTTCCACAGATGCTGTCCGCTATGGTTCTGTCCAGCCTGCCCCGGGTCACCTGCTAAGGGCAGCTTTTCCTTGGCTCTGACATCACTCTTTCAAAGAGATTTATTGAGATTCTTGATCCCTACCCTTTCTTCTGTGAACACTGACCAAGGAATACATTTAATTTTCCAGCAAGGTTCATCTCTCGTGTTAATCAATTACATTTCCTGTCTCTCTCCCTCCCTCAGGCCTTCTGAAGTGACCTGTGACTCTTGGGATGCATCAGGCATGTGTCCTTCCCTGAGCCTGCCTTCAGTCTCGGTCTGCCTCAGGCCCTCTCTTGTGCCTTCTGTGGCTCTCCTGTTCATTTCCCTGATCTCACAAGACTTTCATAGGTTCACGTCTTTCATTCAGTAGCTTCCTTACCCCCTGACCTTTTTCACTTAGTTATTCCTACTGAGCTCCTTCCCCCGTTGCAGTGCCCATAACCTTTAGATCTCCAGCCATCTATCTTAATGGATTGCTGTTTCCCCTTTTGTGACCTCTCCCACCATGAGCTTTTTCTCAGGAGCTTCATCTCATTAAATTTTTTTTTTCTCCACATCTTTGCCCAACTGGCTGCATGTTCACAGAGTGTCACTCACTGTCCTTTAACTAAACACTTACTGATGATGTGCCAGGCCCTGTGATAGACACTTTGGAAGATAGAGAGGTGAATAAGTCAAGGTTCCTAACCTCAAGTTGCTTATAGTCTACTGGAAAAACTGGGACGGACAGTTCCTCAAAAAAATGTCATAAAAGCAGAACATGGTAAATGCAAACTAAGTACTGTAGAAATGCGAAAGAATGATTAATCCACCCTAAGCACAAAGGAATTCTCCATAGCAGAGGTGGCATTTGAGCTGAACTGAGCCTTGTAGATTGACAAGATTTCAACAGAACAAGGTGCTGGGCCTCCCCGGTAAAAAGAAGTCTGTGGAGCAAAGGCCAAAGGTGGGAAAGTGCAAGACATGTTTAGGGAATAGTGTGCAATCCAGTCTGGCTGGACCAGAGTAATAATAATGGAAAAGAAATATAGTGGG
This sequence comes from Monodelphis domestica, assembly GCF_027887165.1. Taxonomy (NCBI): domain Eukaryota; kingdom Metazoa; phylum Chordata; class Mammalia; order Didelphimorphia; family Didelphidae; genus Monodelphis; species Monodelphis domestica. The sequence continues at coordinate 34,743,393 of NC_077227.1, forward strand.
GAGACCAATAGACTTGGAGTTAGAAGGACCTGGGTTGGATTCCTGTCTATCCCATCAGTTGATTCATTAGTAAAATGGAATAATATATTCATTTGCATTACCTAGCTACTAGAGTTATGAGAGATCTTTGCAAAGTCCTCTACCAATTATTAAAGGTAGATTAGAGCTAGATTGTTGAAGGTCTTGCTAAATTTGTTTAATCAACCATTGTACATTTTGGGCAAAGCTGTCTATCCTTCACATGGATACTCTTTCATTCCATTCCATTGGAAAGGCCTTTGGAGCTTCCCAGAAGAACAAGACCGGGCGGGGGAGCCAAGATGGCAGAGAAAGTACTGACTTCTAACAAATTACTCTGTAAAAAGCAGTGCTATAATGCCTCAAAAATGAATTCTGGAGCAGCATAACCCACAAAAATAACAGGTGAAGAAATTTTTCAGCCCAAAACAACTTGGAAGGCCAGCACAAGGGATATAGTATGCCAGTGTGGAGGGGAAGCGCAATGTGCCAGGACAGGCCCCACCAAGGCAATAGACTCTGGGCATAGCTAAATTAGCAGCCAAGGCTTCTGAAACTCTTAGCAACAGATAGTAAGAGGGGTTGAACAACTTCTCAGAAAGAGATTATTGGGGTCTTTTTGTTGCTCTTGGGTACAAGATTTGTGGCATCTTGCAGATCCAGGTCATAGCTGTGGCACACAGTCATAGGGTAAGGAGGAGCACTAGTACATACCAGCACTTACAGCCACAAGGGAACAGGGGACACTGGTCAGAGTTCCAAGGGATAAAAAAAGTGCTTGGGATTACTCACAGGCCAGAGCACAAGCTGGGAGAGTATTAAATACAGCTCTCCATATATCATACCACCTTGGAAGAACTGAAAGCAGATAGATCCTGAAAGCCGGTTCTGAAGGCAGCTACCCAAAGAATTTGAAGTTTGGAATTTGAACTCCCTTCATCACAGTTAAAGAGCTCGAATTTAGCAGTTTTTTAAATTAAAAGAAAAGAAAAAGGCAGGAAAATGAGCAAATAACAAAAAGAAACTCAGCAGAGAAAGTTATTTTAGTGACAAGGAAGATAAACCCAGAAGAAGACAACAAAATCAATACTAATGCATCCAAAGCCTCCAAGAAAAATATGAATTGCACTCAAGCTCAAAAAGAATTAATGGAGGAACTTGAAAAGGAATTTTAAAAATTGAATAAGAGAGGTAGAAGAAAAATTGGGAAAAGAAATGAGAATGATTCAGGAAAATCATGAAAAGAATTAATAGCTTGGTAGGAGGCACAAAAAATACTGAGGAAATTAATATCTTAAAAAATAGAGTAGACCAATTGGTAAAAGAGGCACAAAAATCCAAAAAAGAGAAAAAATTCTTTAAAAGCAGAATAGACCAAATGCAAAAAGATATACAAAAATGCACTAAAGAGAACATTTTATTTAAAGACAGGATTGGCCCTTTGGGAAAAGAAGTACAAAAATTCACTGAGAAAAAGAACTTTTTACAAAGTAAAATTGGCCAAATGGAAAAGAAGGTAAAAAGGCTCACTCAATAAAATAATGTCTTGAAAATTAGAATTGGGTAAGTGGGAGCTATCGACTCCATGAAACATCAAGAAAGAAGAAGAAGAAAAAAAAGAAGGAAATGTGAAAGATCTCATGGAGAAAACTGACCAGGAAAATAAATCCAGGAGAGGTAAATTTAAGAATATTGGACTACATGAAAACCATAATCCAAAAAAAAAAAGAGTTTAGACATCATCTTTCAAGAAAATCATCAAGGAAAACTCTCCTGATATTCTAGAACCTGAGGACAGAATAGAAATGGAAAGAATCCACTCATCACTTCTTGAAAGAGATCCCAAAAGGGTAACTCCCAGGTCTAGGAGAAAAATATTACAAGCAGTCAAAAAAAAAAAAGATTCAAATATCATGGAGCCATAGTCAAGATAACACAAGACTTAGCAGCTTCCATATTAAAGGATTGGAGGGCCTGGAATATGACATTCCAAAGAGCAAAGGAGCTAGAACTTCAAAAAAAAATCATTTACCCAGCAAAACTGAGCATAATCCTTAAGGGGGTAAAAATGAATATTCACTGAAATAGAGGACTTTCAAACATTCTTTTTATTTTATTTTTGTAATTAGTTAAGAATATTTTTCCATGATGACATGATTCCATGATTTTTTCCACCCCTCTTCTCTCCCCTCTCCTAGAGATGACAAGCAATTCCACTGGTTATACATGTATCATTGGTCAAAACCTATTTCCATATTTCAAACATCCTTGATGAGAAAATGAGAGCTCCATGGAAAAATATGACTCTCCAATACAAGACTCAAGAGAATCATAAAAAAGTAAACAGGAAGGAGAAATCAAAAGGCATACAATAAGATTAAATTGTATACACCCCTACAGGGGGAGATGATTCTTGGAACACCAAAGAATTTTGTCATTATTAGGTCAGTTAGAAGTGTACATAGATAGAAGGAGAATATGTGAGATGATATAAAAAATTAAATTAAGACATGAGAAAGAGGAATGCTTTGAGAGTAGGGGGAAGGGAAAAGCAGAATAGAGTAAATCATTGCAGAATAAAGAATCATGAAGGAGCATTCACAGTGGAGGGGAAGATTGGGGGAGGTGGAGAGGAGAGCAAGTGAACCTTAGTCTCCTCAGAATTGGCTCAATGAAGGAAGAACATACACAATCAATTGGGTATAGAAAATTGTCTTATCCTATAGAAAAGGAGGAGGGAAAGGAGATGGGGGGCACTGATAGAAAAGAGGGCAAATTGGGGGGAGATGGAGGTTAGGACCTAAACAGGAAAAATAGGATGGAAAATAATACTCAGTGATCATACTAGTTCAAAACTTTTTTTATAAGTCTCTCTAATCAAGGCCTCATTTCTCAAATATATAGAGAAAAGAGTTGAATATATAAGGATACAAGTCATTCCCTAATTGATAAATGGTCAAAGTACATGAATAGGCAGTTCTCAAATAAGGTAATTAAAGTTCTCTATAGTCATGCAAAACACTCTAAATCACTATTAATTAGAGAAATGCAAATTTTAAAACTTTGAGGTACCATACCACCCCTGTCAGATTGGCTATGATGATAGAAAAGGGGAATGACAAAACTTGGAGAAGATATGGGAAAGGTGCTTTGGTGGGGAAGTTGCGAACTGATTCAGTCATTCAAGAGGACAGTTTGTACCTATCTCCAATGGGCTATAAAACAGTACATACCATACCCTTTGACTCAGCAATACCACTACTAGATTTATATCCCAAGGAGATTAAAAAAAATTTTTTTTAAGAGGGGGGAAGGGCCTACATGTACAAAAATATTTAAAGCAGCTCTTTTTAGGAGGCAAAGATTTGGAAAGTGAGGGGATACCCATCATTTGGGGATTGGCTGAGTAAATTATAGGATATGATTATAATGGAATGCTATAAGAATTGGGCTATAAGAATTGACAAGCAGGAAGAGCTCAGAAAATCCTGGAAAGACTTACACGAACTGAAGCAGAGTGAAATAAGAATCAAAAGAACATTGTACAGTGACAGGAATACTTTACAATGAACAACTGTGAATAACAGCTGTTCTCAATAATACAATGATCCAAAACTTTCCCAAAGTGCTCTTGATTAAAAAAAAAATGCCATTTTCTTCAAGAGAAAAAGAACTGGGTCTGAATTCAGACCAAAGCAAACTTTTTTCACTTAATTTTTTTTTCTATTTGAGTTTCCTTTCACAAAAGAATCGATATGGAAAAATATTTTATATGATTACATATGTAAAATCAACATGAGATTGCTTACCATCTAAGGGAGAGTGGGGGTTTGGGAGAAAAGAGAATTTAAGGCTCAATATTCTTTGAAAAATATTGGAATCTGTTTTTACATGTAATTGAGGGGCTGGGGTAAAATAAGGAAGATACACTAAGACAGCAGTTGAGCCCTCCAAAACAGATTAGGGAAGATTTGAGAAGTAAGACAGCCAGGACTATGGCAGAATCTGCAGGCAAGATGGCCTTCATGCATATCCCACAAGCATCTCATCTCAGTGTGTCTAAAACAGAATCTTCCCTTTTCCCCAAATGCCCCCCATTTCTTTCCAGGTTACTATTGTCCTTCCAGTCATGTGGGTTCACAACAAGAGAAAGCTGTAGAGAGAGCTTCCTAACAGTGGGTTATTTTTTCCACCCTATGTGTCAACATTAGGGGACAGATGTCTATGGATCTTGGGGTTTGGGTCTGACTAAGAGCATCACATTGAGCACTCCATGCAGGAAGAGTCTTCCTGAAGGAGATCAAAAAAGTCCCAAGTCCAGCTCAGAGAGACTCAAACTTGTGCAGGAACAAGTGCCAGCTGGCAAATCTGCCAGTTACTAGGCTTCCAGGTCCCAGATCCTGGACAGATTGAGGAGGGAGCCTTTGGGCTCAAACCCTAGAGACTGTGCTGTGACAAAGTACTTCAAATCACTAATAATTAAAACAACTCTGAGGTTTTACCTCATGCCCATCAGATTGGAAACAATGACAAATGGAAAAATGTCAATGTTGGAGGGGCTTCAGAAAGATAGCCACACAATGCCTTGTTAGTGGGACTAGAAATGAGTTTGGCCTTTCTGGAAGCAATTTGAAAATATGTCTTAACATATCTGCATATCTCTAGGTCTAACCCTATTGCTCTTAAGTGGATACTTCAAATAAGTAAAGAGAGTGGAAAAGATACCTCCGTACAGATTCATTGAAGAAAATAAAATATTTAAATTGAATCTCATTTTTTAGAGAGATATAGTTGTCCCATCAATTAATTATTTTGAAAAAGAAGAGCACAATTGTTACTAATACATTTTTTTATCAAATCTGAGGATATTTCTGTACTATTCCTAATAAGAATTTTTTAAAAGATTAATAGATTTGGATCTGGAAAGGAAAATACCTTGGTGCATTGAAAAGACATGCTGGTTTTGGAATCACAGACCTGGGCTCAAGCTCTATCTCTGCTGCTTTCTGTGTTGGTTGCCTTTAGCATCACTTAACCTCCCAGACTTTGACATTAGGGGGTTCAACTCCATGACCTCCTTGGGCCATTCCAACTCCAAATCCATGAGACTGGGAGAAATTAGAGGCCAGCAAGGCCAACCCCTTCATTTTACCCAGAGTAGAAGTGACTTGCTCCTAATTGCACAGAAAGTTTGTGACTGCTCCGAAAAACACTACTTGGTCCTAGCCCAGGACATTTGCCTCTGACCTTCTCCCCCAAGGAAGAGAAAAGTGACTGACACTGGTGAGAGCTGCTTAATAAGGAAGGTTATTTTTGCTTCTTAGACATTGTTGAAATGAGTTTGGGACTTTAGGAGGTTAATATTCAGCATGTGTGATCTCCAATAGGAGAGACGGAGTAAGACCAAAGTATCACTGGGAAGCACCAGGAAAGACGAGTTCTGATGAAGCTGGAGACATGCCAATAGATTGCTAGTAACCTGGGAACAAAACGCCCAGCACAGCTCTGTGGCCCTTGGAATCGGGCACAGATTTAGTGGGGTACACATAGCAGCCCCCTGCTGATTTGGAGGTAACCTGCTGAAAATAATCCTTGCAAATGGCACTAAAATATGCCTTCCACTCAGGTTGTTCTGTAGCAAGGTGTCTGTTCCCCCAATTATGTAGACCATCACTTTGGTCCCTGAGGCCTCAGAATTGTGGTAAGCCACTAACTTGAGTGAGCATCTCTGAAGGGCTCTGAGATTGACATATAGAAGGAGACTGGTTCCAGCTCTCTCAGATCAAACCTTTTGAAAAAATCAAACCTAGAGCTTCACATCACTCCAACTTTTACCTGAGCTTTGAGAAGTCTTCAGGTCATTGTCTATATATCCTAACTGCTGAGCCCTCTAGGTATGAGTAGATGATTTTATTTAGATTTAGTGAGGTGATTTGATTCCTAGCCACCAAAAATAACATGGATACTACATGTGAATGTGTTATTTCAAATCTAAGATGCAGAAAGGTGTGATGGAACTATGCCTATAGAACACTAAAGAAAAGAATCAAGATACATGGGATTTATTCTAGGACTTTATAAGCTTAACAAGAACTTCCCTGCCTTTCTTCACCTCCCTGCCAATTTACTTGTTATGTGATCTAAAGAAAGTTCCTTACCCTCTCTGAAAAATGATTTTTCCCTTCTTTGAATTCCACTAGTGGGTGTCTAACCCATTTAGCACCAAGTGCTATCCAAGTTTTGGCAGTATTAGCTTTTCCTGTTTAGCCCCCTTCCCCTAGCAAACGTTTAAATCTTGAGGGCAAGGATTACATCATCTACTTCTTTGTATCTTCTATAATCTCTTAAGTAAAATTTGGCCTTAATTAATAGTTTTGGTGAATAAAACACAACACATCCAGGAGGGGAACTCATAAAACATCCCCTACCACCTTTTGGAGAATAGATGATCCTAATCTTTAGGATTAGTGTCAATATTGGAACATGATAATTAATGTCTTTGTAAATAGTAGGGAAAATTAGATTGAAAAAGCCATCTAAATAATCAAGATGCATTTTAATTGAGATTTTAAAAGAAATGAATTCATGTCATAACAATCTCTTGTGTAGTGAAACAATATGATGAACAGGAGATCAAAGGTTCAGATCTATTCCCCTACTGACTCTCTCTGATTTTGGTTAAAGTCATTTCCCCTAACTGACCTTCTGCCTTCTCCTCTGTAAAATGAAAAGGTTAAATGAGAAAATCTGAGGTTCCTTCCCCTTCTAAAATATCAGATCTCAAGGACACTCCATTTTAACAAAAGGATGCTGCCTCTAACAAGACTGGCCAGTGGTGACTAGTACTGCACAGGTACTTTCTAGTTCTTATCAAACACAACAGTGATCTGAAGATATGATTCAGAAAATAATAGAGGAAGAAAATCCATCTCTGAATGGAGACACCAAAGTCTCCTCTTACTTTGTAAGCTATATTAGTCACAATTATTTACTAATAACAACTTAAGCTTCTAGAGAACTTCAAAATTTTATAAAGCAGTTTTTTCACAGCCCTGTGAGGTAGTGCCAATGCTATTACTCCATTTTACAGATGAAATGGAATCACTGCAAGGCTAGCCTACAGTCAGCAAGTTAAGGACACTGGGATTACAACTCAGTTCTCTTGAGTCTAAAATGATTTTGCTTTCCACTAAATCATGTCATCTCCCAGTATAGGAGCTATTAGTGTCCAAAGCTTAAATTAGGAGCTCTGCCCCCTTAATGCAATACTGATCAACCCTGAACCTAAACTCAGGAAGCATATTTGAATCCCTTTTTTCCTCTCCTCCTTGCTAGACTAGAAGTAATATTGGATTATGACTTTAAAAAATACTTAGGGTGCAGCTGAGTGTCTCAGTGGATTGAGAGCCATGCCCAGAGACGAGAGGTCCTGGCTTCCAATTTGGACTCAGATACTTCCTAGCTGTGTGAACCTGGGCGAGGAACTTAACCCCCCACTGCCTAGCCCTTACCACTCATCTGCCTTGGAACAGATACATAGTATTGATTCTAAGATGGAAGGTGAGAGTTTAAAAAAAATGTAGGAGCTTCTTTTACTAATAGATATGGGTTTGCTAATTCTAAGCAGGTTCCCGCTTTCATTTTCTTCAGTTTAGGGGTTGTTTTTTTCCCAGTCAGTGGCCTTGAACCATTTCGTTTTTTACATAGTGAAAAGAAAATAAAAATTATACTTCCAAAAAGTCAGTATAACTGACTTAAAAAACCTCATATATGAAAGGCCTCAACATATAATAACTGTCAGATTTTCCTTTGTCATTACTCTATAAGCCCAAGTCATATATCTTGGCACCATCTATAGGTGTCCACTTATATGTTCACAAACTCTGAGACTCCTTTATTTAATCAAAACCTTTTATCATCCCATCTTTCCCTAAGCCTTATAATCCCAAGCCTGTACTTCAGCTTTACTATAACCTCCAGCCCCTCCATTCCTTAGCTCTTCCAGTGTCTTAGCACAGCACTAGCTATAGCCCCCTCCCTTCTCTGTCTCTAACCATTCTTTGGTGAATCAGGCTCACCCTGCTCTCCTCCACTCTCAGATCAGTCATCGCTCATGCCCACCAAACCCCAGCTTTAAGTTACTCCTGTCCCCTTCAGTTCACTTGCTTGTGGGCTGGTCCATTGCAGATTTATGTGGCATAGTCTCACCTGGGCCCCCCATGGCTTGAGGCATTCCTCTTATGACTTATTGTTCCAGACCTGATCTCATTTTAGCCTGCCTTCTCCAGAAGTTTGCCCCAACTTTGTCATCACTCTCACTCATCTTCCTTCTCTCTATACACATACCCAGGTCTCCTCTTCTGTCAAAATTCCTTTCTCAGTCAGACTCTCCCTGCTAGTTATTCTTCCAAATTTTTCCTCCCCTTTTCAACTAAACACATTGAGGGGACTAACTTCACTAGCCTCACTCTAGCACACTAACACATTCTACCACTCTCCTGGCAGAGAAGGGAGGGACTCAAATTACAAAGTGAGAGCTTTAGGCACAGCTTTTGTAGGAATTTGGGGTTTGTTTATTTATTTATTTATTTTAATTTTATTTAGTCAATTTAGAACATTATTCCTTGGTTACAAGAATCATATTCTTTCCCTCCTTCCCCTCCCCCACCTTCCTGTAGCAACTGCAATTCCACTGGGTATTACTTGTGTCCTTGATCAGAACCTATTTCCATGTTGTTGATGTTTGCACTAGAGAGATCTTTTAGAGTCTATATCCCCAATCATATCCCCATTGACTCATGTGATCAAGTAGTTGTTTTTCTTCTGTGTTTCTACTCCCACAGTTTTCTGAACTCTGAATGTGAATCCTGTTCTTCTCTTAAGTCTCTCTGGGTTGTTCAGGATCACTGCATTGCCACTAATGGAGAAGCCCATTACATTCAATTGTACCACAGTGTATCAGTCTCTGTGTACAATGTTCTCCTGGTTCTGCTCCTCTCCCTCTGCATCACTTCCTAGAGGTCATTTCAGTCCCCATGGAATTCCTCCACTTTACTATTCCTTTGAGCACAATAGTATTCCATCACCAACATAAACCACAATTTGTTTAGCCATTCCCCAATTGAAGGGCATCCCCTCATTTTCCAATTTTTGGCCACCACAAAGAGCGCAGCTATGAATATTCTTGTACAAGTCTTTTTCCTTATGATCTCTTTGGGGTACAAACCCAGCAGTGCTATGGCTGGATCAAAGGGCAGACAATCTTTTATCACCCTTTGGGCATAGTTCCAAATTGCCCTCCAGAATGGTTGGATCAATTCACAACTCCAGCAGCAATGAATTAGTGTTCCCACTTTGCCACATCCCCTCCAACATTCATTACTTTACATTGCTGTCATGTTAGCCAATCTGCTAGGTGTGAGGTGATACCTCAGAGATGTTTTGATTTGCATCTCTCTGATTACAAGAGATTTAGAACACTTTTTCATGTGTTTATTAATAGTTTTTATTTCTTTGGCTGAAAACTGCCTGTTCATGTCCTTTTATTAATTGGAGAATGGCTTGATTTTTTTGTACAATTGATTTAGCTCTTGATAAATTTGAGTAATTAGACCTTTGTCAGAGGCTTTTGTTATGAAGATTATTTCCCAATTTGTTGCTTCCCTTCTAATTTTGGTTGCATTGGTTTTGTTTGTACAAAAATTTTTTAATTTGAAGTAATCAAATTTATTTATTTTATATTTTGTGATTTTTTTTCTAACTCTTGCTTGGTTTTTAAAATCTTTCCTTTCCCAAAAATCTGACCTGTATACTACTGTGTTCACCTAATTTACTTATAGTTTCCTTCTTTATATTCAAGTCATTCACCCATTCTGAGTTTATCTTGGTGTAGGGTGTGAGATGTTGATCCAAACCTAATCTCTCCCATACTGTCTTCCAATTTTCCCAGCAGTTTTTATGGGTTTGTTTATTTTTAACACACAAAAAACCTTCCATAAGAGAACAAAGAAAGTATCCCACACTGGTACAGTTTGGTGCGGGAGAACCTCCCATTACCTGCCCCCTAACTCCACATGAAGTTTTGTCAGAAGATATCATAGATTGAGAGCTCTGAGGGAACCATGATAGATCACAGAGTCCCACCTCCTTATTTTACAGATGAATAACTCATATTTTTATAACATTTCAAGGTTCAAAAAGACGTTATATAGGATACTAACAAAAAGACTCCAGCAAGTGATCACAAGGGTTATTCATTATGACCAAGTAGGATTTATACCAAGAATGCAAGGATGGTTCAATATTAGGAAAACCATCCACATAACTGACCATATTAACAAGCAAACCGACAAAAATCACATAATTATCTCAATAGATGCAGAAAAAGTCTTTGACAAAATACAACACTCATTCCTATTGAAAACACTAGAAAGCATGGGAATAGAAGGGCCTTTCCTAAAAATAATAAACAGTATATATCTAAAACCATCAGCGAACATCACCTGCAATGGGGATAAACTAGAAGCCTTCCCGATAAGATCAGCAGTGAACTAAGGATGCCCATTATCACCTCTTATTATTCAACATTGTACTAGAAACACCAGCAGTAGCAATTAGAGAAGAAAAAGAAATTGAAGGTATTAAAATAGGCAATGAGGAGACAAAGCTATTACTCTTTGCAGATGATATGATGGTCTATGTAATGAATCCTAGAGAATCAACTAAAAAACTAGCAGAAATAATCAACAACTTTAGCAATAAAGTTGCAGGGTACAAAATAAACCCACATAAGTAATCAGCATTTCTATATATTTCCAACACATCTCAGCAACAAGAACTAGAAAGAGAAATTCCATTTAAAATCACCCTAGACAATATAAAATACTTAGGAATCTATCTGCTGAGACAAACACAGGAACTATATGAACACAACTACAAAACACTTTCCACACAATTAAAACTAGATCTAAACAATTGGAAAAACATAGATTGCTCATGGGTAGGAAGAGCTAACATAATAAAAATTACCATCCTACCCAAATTAATTTACTTATTTAGTGCCATACCCATTTTTTACTGAATTAGAAAAAACCATAACAAAGTTCATTTGGAAGAACAAAAGATCAAGGATATCTAGGAAAATAATGAAAAAAAATGCAAAGGAAGGTGGCCTTGCAGTCCCAGATCTCAAACTATACTATAAAGCAGTGGTCATCAAAACAATTTGGTACTAGCTAAGAGACAGAAAGGAGGATCAGTGGAATAGATTTGGGGTAAGTGACCTCAGCAAGACAGTCTATGATAAGCCCAAAGACCCCAACTTTTGAGACAAAAATCCATTATTTGATAAAAGCTGCTGGGAAAATTGGAAGACAGTATGGGAGAGATTAGGTTTGGATCAACATCTCACACCCTACACCAAGATAAACTCAGAATGGGTGAATGACTTGAATATAAAGAAGGAAAGTATAAGTAAATTAGGTGAACACAGAGTAGTATACAGGTCAGATTTTTGGGAAAGGAAAGATTTTAAAACCAAGCAAGAGCTAGAAAAAATCACAAAATGTAAAATAAATAATTTCAATTACATCAAATTAAAATTTTTTTGTACAAACAAAACCAATACAACCAAAATTAGAAGGGAAGCAACAAATTGGGAAATAATCTTCATAACAAAAACCTCTGACAAAGGTCTAATTACTCAAATTTGTGAAGAACTAAACCAATTGTACAAAAAATCAAGCCATTCTCCAATTGATAAATGGGCAAGGGACATGAATAGGCAATTTTCAGTTAAAGAAATCAAAACTATTAATAAGCACATGAAAAAAGTGTTCTAAATCTCTTATAATCAGAGAGATGCAAATCAAAACAACTCTGAGGTATCACCTCACACCTAGCAGATTGGCTAACATGACAGCAATGTAAAGTAATGAATGCTGGAGGGGATGTGGCAAAATTGGGACATTAATGCACTGCTGGTGGAGTTGTGAATTGATCCAACCATTCTGGAGGACAATTTGGAACTATGCCCAAAGGGCGCTAAAAGACTGTCTGCCCTTTGATCCAGCCATAGCACTGCTGGGTTTGTACTCCAAAGAGATCATAAGGAAAAAGACCTGTACAAGAATATTCATAGCTGTGCTCTTTGTGGTGGCCAAAAATTGGAAAATGAGGGGATGCCCTTCCATTGGGGAATGGCTAAACAAATTGTGGTATCTGTTGGTATTGTGCTCAAAGGAATAATAAAGTGGAGGAATTCCATGGGAACTGGAATTGCCTCTAGGAAGTGATGCAGAGGGAGAGGAGCAGAACCAGGAGAACATTGTACACAGAGACTGATACACTGTGGTACAATTGAATGTAATGGGCTTCTCCATTAGTGGCAATGCAGTGATCCTGAACAACCCGGAGGGACTTAAGAGAAAGAACACTATCCGCATTCAAAGGAACATCTGTGGGAGCAGAAACACCGAAGCAAAACAACTGCTTGATTACATGGGTTGAGGGGTATATGGCTGGCGATGGAGACTCTAAATGAACATCCTAGTGCAAACATCAACAACATGGAAATAGGTTCTGATCAAGGACACATGTGATTCCCAGTGGCATTGCGCATCCGCTATGGGAAGGGTTGAGAGAGGGAAGGGAGGGAAAGAATATGATTCTTGTAACAAAGCAATAATGTTTGAAATTGCCTAAAAATAAATAAATGAATGAATGAATGAATGAATGAATGAATGAATGAAAAGAGGGGGAGAAGGCATTACAAATGTTCACTCATTTAATCCTCACATCAGCCCTGGGTAATAGGTACAGTTACAATCCCCATCTTATAGATGAAGAAATGGAGGTCAAGTGATCACCCAATGTCACATAGCCTGCAAGTGTCTGAGACAGGTTTCCCACCAAGTCCTCCTGATGCTGAGGTCAGCACTCTATTTACCCCTTCCAAGGCTGCCTTTCTATTCCATATACCAAGCTACTATTTACATGGGTAGTAGGTCATTGACCAAGACTAAGAGTCTTTGAATTCTTGCCAGCTGGTCTTTTCATGCCCTAGGTAAGTGAAGCCACAACAATGACCAGAGTCTTAAGGGATTTGTTTTATTTTACTATTTGTATTTGTTACAAAGGTTTTAGGGGGAAGAAGAAGGGGAACAAGGAATAGGATTGCTTCTCCATTCTCCCTCCCCCCCCCAAAAAAAAAGAAGAAAAAAGATTATTAAAACATGTACATCAAAGAACAGAGGGAAAGCCAAAGGGGAAATGAAATCTTAGACAAGCAAGACAACTTTGAATGTAACATTGAATTTATCATTCACTTTTAAATAACGGATGAGGTCCTAGAAGATCTTGAAAATACCGTGGCATATTGGGATCTAGAGGAATTCAGGTTCCTTCACTTATTACCCCAATGAAGCTTTAAAGAGTTATCAGATTAACAGGAATAAAGAGAATCAACTTTCAACCCTTTCCCCCCCCTCCCCCAGTTCAAGTTCAGGACTGCACAAAATCACTATCGAATTCTGGTACCATTCATTAAAAACTACAAGGAAAATTGGACAACAGTCTGGATGAAATGAGATACAGAGATGGGAAAGTCTAAGGTGTTCTAGAAATCATAGATGTTTTACCTCTATGAGAACCCAAAGATCATCTAATCCTGAGTTCTTATTTTATAGAAAAAGAAAATAAGACATAGAGGAGATTTGATGATTTGCACAGTATTGTGGATGTATCAGGTCTGTGATTTGAACCCATGACCCCTGACTCTACAATAAATTCTTTTTCCACATGCTAGTCTCCTGGAATTATTCCATTTGCTGAAATATACAGTACATGGAGAAGAATAATGTTCCCCAAATCACCTCCTGTTTTCATGAACTGTACTAAGCACAGGTAATACATAAAAAAAATGACTGCAATTCATGCCCTCAGAGAGCTTCCATTCACAGTGATTTGATGCCACTTTACTTCTCTAACTTTATCTCTAGCACAAAGCCTCAGCCATGATTGGTGCTTAATGTTTTTTGAGTTCAGTTGGATCAGAATTCCTAATGAAGGTTAGGGGGAGAGCTGGGTGTCTCAGTGGATTGAGCGCCAGGCCAGAGAGGGGAGGTCCTAGGTTCAAATCTGGCCTCGGACACTTCCCAGCTGTGTGACCCTGGGCAAGTCACTTGACCCCCATTGCCTAGCCCTTACCTCTCTTCTGCCTTGGAGCCAATACACAGTATTGACTCCCAAGACGGAAGGTAAGGGTTTAAAAAAAAAAAAGAATTGCTAAAGGGTTTAAACTCTCCTTGGTAGGCAGTACTTAGTTTGGGCATAACAGAACCAAGTCCCTGCTTGAGGGAGATAATTATGGAAAGTGGAGAGAGTGGAGGGAGCCACCAGGACCTGCTTGAAGGCAGTGGCAAGAGTCAGACAGCAGTGAAAACCTTTATTCAGATGGTGAAGAGTGAGCTAGATTCAAAAGCTCTTGTGGAAGCAAAGCTGTGTGTCACTCCTGCCTCCCCACATTCCTATCTGTCCCCAAAGATAGGAAGTACTCTAATACAATCTCCAGTTTTCTTATAGATTAAAAATTCCAATGCAGTAGCAGAGAATCAATACCTGAGCTCCTCAGAGTAGAGAATGATTTATCTGTTAAGTCTTTTGTCTGATCTTAAAACATCATTTTCCATTCTTACTGCTTTCTTTAATCTAATAAAAGAGCTGTTACTGTCAGCTCAGACTTTTAAACAGCTCCAGAGAACTGCTAGTAGAATGAGAAGATGAAAGCGATTTCTTAAATGACAATTGTAGGCTTGGTGATACGCATTCTTCATACCATAAAAAACAATTCTCTTCTTGCTGTGCTTATTATCTTAATAGTAATGGAATAAAAAAAAGATGAAACTGAAGTCAGCATTAGGAGAGTATGTCTAGCCAAGTTTCATCTGCTGAATTACAACCATGCTTTGAAAATGGGACTTCTTACACTTTTTAAACTTATACATCATTTCAACTGATGAAATGTGTCTGTCTAGCACATTGCTGAGAAATAGTTTCAGGATAGCCAAAGGAACAACTCATTTCTTCGCAGAAACTCCTGGGACTTATGAAGGGCTAGACTTAAGGAAATTGTAATTTGATATGTTTTACTTAAACCTCTCCTATGTGTATTTGTGAATGTGAAACCTGCCTTTGGTATAGATTGACACTGAGGATGCAGAGATTGCTGGGAAACATGCTTGTGATCTTGGCTGTGTGTGCTTTGTAACAGACAATTTCCCCTCCATTTCTAGCTATATAGTCAACATAGGACTGATAGACAAGCTGTGCGGCTGCTTCCTTTCTGTCCAAGGCCCCGTCGACGAGAATCCAAAAGTCGCCTCGTTTCTGCAAAACGCTACGGCCATCTTACATGGGATGTGCAAGTTGTGTTTCGCTGTCAACAGCAAGTAAGTCCACTTTGTGATGACTCAGGGTTAGTGGCTTGGCTAGTCTTTTTTGGATCAGGCCTTTGGATCCGATTTTTATTGGACATAAAATATGTCATAAGTTACACATGTATCATTTCACTTAGCTCATTTGTCAAAATTCTTTGTGTTGTATTTCGTGAGAACATATTTTGTCTTTTGTTTATCTCTCATGCTAAACTGACAAAAATGGTGAAATTCGCAGTCCTGTTAGGAGCGTTGGCTCCTCCAGTGTGTGTTAATTCCTTATACTCACCTCCTTCTGTAATGAGGGTATTTCCTGGGAATGTTCTTATCACAGCCATCCATCTTATCCTTTTTCATACTTAACCTTTCCTTGTCCCTACTTGGCATTCCAATCGAGGACGCATCTCACTTTTGTTGTTTAGTCTGGCCACATGTCTTGCCCATAGCTGGTTTTTCTCGTTGGTGCAGTTGAATTCCAACCTAGTAGAACTGAAAGCGAACTCTAGCTTGGGCTCTGCAAATTCCAGCTCCAATGTCACCATGGTGCCTACTATTTTCTAAACAGATTGACTCAAGTTTTTATAGAAAATAGAGTGAATTGTGTTTCTTACTAAACGTATAAGGCATTGACTATCCTTCTTTAGGGGATGATTAGAGCTGAGTTACATGGCCAATATAAGTTTGCAAAGTTCTGCACATCATCTCATTTGGCCCTTTCAAAAATCCTGTGAAGTAGATATTATTATTCCCATTTCACAGATAAGGAAATTTAGACTTGGAGTGATTAAATGACTTACTCATGTCATACAACTATTGTGTCAGATGTCAGATTTAAACCCAAGGCTCCTAACTCCAAATCCAGTGTTCCTTTTGGGAAATCCCATTCCTTTCCCTTCCCCCATCTTCAGCACCATCATTGCCTTTGCCTTTATTTATTTATTCTCTTTGCTGTTGTTGCTTAAAATAAATAGCTTATCATTTTAGACTGATATTTTGAGTAGCTAACCCCTGAGCCTTTACCAATGTCATTCTTGCCCACTAATGGGCAAGCTATCATTTTTGAAGGGTTTTTAATCATCTTTTTCTGTGTATAGGAGAGAAGGAGGAATAAGCTCTCAATTTTGAGGCTTGTGTGCTAAGCACTCATGGCAAAAAAAGCCCCTTCCCCCAATGAATTTATATTCTTCGAGGAAAAGAGCCCTCAGAAGACCTCTAGGAGCTTATGGAAAAGGTACCTACTACAGGGGCATGTTTTTGAGGTCCAGAAGTCAAGAACAAGGCAGAGAAGGGAATGCAAGCACTACAAAGAATTTCCCATTGTGAGAAGGAGGGAGATGGGTTGTGTATAAGGATGTTCCAGGGCCAGGTGGTCCCAAGTGCTAACAGAAGTTCCAAAATGAAACAGCAGTTGAAGCCCAGTTTGGAAGGAGGAACATATGCAACAGAACATGGAGTCAAAAAAGCTTTCAGGAAACTCCTTCTTTTTTCTCTTTCAAGTCTCTCATTTTACAAGTGAAAAAAGTGAGGTCCAAAGACAGGGAAGTAGTGCTCCAGGGCCATGTAGTTCATATTCTCTTTTTGAACTATGAAAATGTAGGTAATAATGTCTTCAGGGCTTACCTCACAGGGTTGTTGGAGGTTTTAGGATCAGATTAGACCATCTCTATAAAGAACTTTGCAGATTCCAAAGTCCTACATAAGTAAAAGTCAGCCCTTGCTACATATCCCAAGTGATTTTATGACCAGTGCAAGTTAGTCATATTGTACTGATTAAATTATGTTTTGGATAGAATAAATTCCTAATTTCTTTGGCATAGGTAAATTACTCGATTCACAAATTCCTGATGTACTTAAAAGGATTTAGATCAGGGAGGTTTCTGCCCAGGTCCTACCTCCCAATGTCTGAATGTGCTAAAAGTCTTCCCCATTGCTTTTCTGACATTCAGGAACAAATGTCAAAACTAAATGCCATGGCATTGCATCTGGGGCCTGAGTCTGTGCTAGGGTCTAAATGGTTTGGAAGAATACGGTTATAAGGAAAATGAAGGTTTGCAGAGAAAAGAGGCATGAGACCAACAGGGAAAGATTCTGGAATGCTGGAGAGAGGGGTAAAGCTGAAAACTCAGAGACTGTTGGGGCTGTCTGACTCTCTCTGGATTTGAGAGAGTAGATACTGAGTCCTGAGGGTTTGACCCTTATCCTGATTGCTGCCTGTGTTGCTGTCCTTGTGCTGTGTGTCCTGGAAGAAGATCTTAAGAAGCTGTCATTATCTTGTGTCAACATCAAGCTGTCAGTAAGCAGAGGTCTGAGTCCATCTGGACGTGGGACCTTTCCCTGGATCCCTGTCTGATCTGTTATTGACCAGTATCTCTAATAACAACCAAGAGAGCATAATGCCTCTTTTCTCTGCAAACCTTCATTTTCCTTATAACAATACATTGCATTCCAAAATAACTAAATTTAAAACACAGAGATAATAATTGCATGGATAGGATACAGTAGCACATTAGCCCTGATGTTAAGTGAAAAACAAACTTGCACTCATTAATCTTTATAAATGGTTGTTACACAGTTTTGAGATCTTAAATTTCATCCAGTCACGAATAGGAAGTAGTTGACATCATGCTCCAAGAGTTCATAAAGTCCTTGAGAGCGAGGACTATGCCTTAAGCATCTTTGTTAGCTCTCACAACCAATAGGACAAATGTCACAATTTATAACACTTCCAAGTCTTTTACTCACAGCAACATGAAGAAGTCAGTATGTAAGCATCATTCTCCCCATTTTACAGATGGGTAAACAGTGAAGTGGCCTTACCAATGAATGGGTGTTCCATGAGCATCATTCAGAATTCTAACCATGGTCTTACAGAGTGATGGGCTTCCTCTTGAAGGGAAAAGTCCTGGGGCAGCTGAGCTCTGCACCTTCCTGGCTGAACATGGGGGGAAAATTAAATTTTAGATAATGAACAACTTCCTCCTCTTGGAGATTCTGAGGCCACTTTTTCTTGAGCTTTCTAAGCAAACTGTCCTGTTATCTGCCTCCTCTTTCCCTTTAACCAGCATTTGTAGGATTGTGTCAGTTAATAATGGAGACACTGGACGTGTTTGCTTCACCCTGGAGCTTTGGGGGAAAGTTTCCAGAGCTTCACTGTTAAAAATAATGTTAACTCTTGGCTTTTCTGTATATGTTTATAAAATCATTCGATTTTTATTATTTTCCTAATATTGGTCTATACATGCATTTCTGACAAAAATCCAACCTGATAATGAAAATTTGGCAATATATTGCTGCAGCTTCAGTGGTATTTTATATTAATATTCATTCGTGATTTAAATGTTCAAGTGTATACCTTGGAATTATTGGTCCCAAATCCTCTTTGTGTTTTATCCTTCCTTGACTTAGGTATCAGGACCATATTTATTTCATAGATGTCGTTTAAGGAGGTACCTCCTTCCTGTTTTCAAGACTCTTATGTACAACACTGAGATTATTTATTCTTTAAATGTTTTACAGAATTTGCTTGTAAACCTCTCTGTAACCTAAGGTGGTTTTCTTTTTCCTTTTTTTATTTCATGTTTGTCCTATTGAGTTTTTCCTTTTGAAACTGGAATTCCCCACTGTTATATTTTATGTTCTTCTGTTTAGAAATCAAATTTTTTAATAGCTTATAAATTTTATTAGTCTTTTTTAAAAGCTTCATTTGATTTCTCCACGCATTAGTCTTTATTTATAATGTGGTATCTCTTTTCCAATCTTCGGTTGATCAGAATTTTCAACATCTATTATCAGAAAATAATAAATTAAAGCAAGAGAAATGGTCCAGGTGATTTCCTAATTTAATTTACCGAGAAAATTCCAACTTGACAGCAGCATAAGCTGCTTATCTGAGAGAGTAGATGAGAGCTTTCAGTGTAAACTCATACCACCCACTGTTATGAACTCTTAATAGATTCTCCACTTCCTTTCTTTTCTTCCTGTCTGATCTTCAGATTTCCAAGCATGACTCTGCTTTTTGCTTCCAAAGGCAGAACGGCATCTGGATAACCCTATCGAGATAGGTCTGTTACTAGTTTCTTCTTGAAAGTGATTGTTTCATTGGTGTCTGCCGCTTTGGCTATTTGAACACTTTGTCACATATAATAATTAAAAATAAGGTGTTTGCCAAAGAAGGTTGGCAGGTTTATTTTCTGCTATATTATAGTAATTAAGATAATGCCTACTTTGGCAATAAAATAAATCAGGCAGAAGTAAAGTTTGCTTGAGTACGCCTTGTCCTGCAAGTACTGCCAGCCAGAAAGAAAACAAAAAACTTCCAACCAAAGACCTGCCTGAGTATTACCAAATTTCACTGCAGGCTTTGAGATTGGGAGGGTAATTATGTGGAATAATTGACAGCACACGACATTGGTAAATACTCTGCATTGTGGTGGCTCTGGCTTTTATGGTGTTAATTAAAAAAGATCTGCCACTAGTACAAGGCTTTTATACCCTGGGTTCATTGTCTCTTTAATCTCCTCATTTTTACTTAGCTTTTCTAAAAGACCTTTTGGATAGACAGGATTAGTGTGCTTAATCTCCACCCTCACAAAGTGAAAAAAGTACTTTGCTTTTTAATATATTAATTGAGCTTTTTTTTTTGCTTTATTTTTTTTCCAAACAAAAGGTTTACATTTAAGTAAAAATAAAATTCACTTCCTCTAACAAGAATGGATTTTTATGTTAGGATCTTTTAATATGTAAAATTTAACATAGGAATCATTCCCAAACAAATTATAACACTTCATGTCATCTGTCTCTTTCTCATACACACACAAACATACACATATACAAACACACACTGCCAACTAATTGTTTAACAACAGTAAGTCTGAAAAAAATTATTTTTCTTAGGCTTTAATTAATTTAGCTTAATTATCTTTTGTGTATTATGACAAGGACATCTCAGTCAGTTATTTCTGACTACCTGCTGAAGCTTTCTTGGGGAGGGGTCATGAAGGAGTAGCAGTTAGCATTAATCTTGGTATCAAAGAGAACACAGTCTAGTTTTCACTAACAGCAAAGAATATTCCAGGACAAATAATCTTATTAATTTAGACTGAGTAAAAATGGTAATACCAACTCACATTACTATAAAGACTGTCCTTGAGTCAGAAAGACTTGTGTTCGAGTGTGCTTCCAGGACATAATAGTAATTTGACACTGACCGAGATCCTTAAACCTAATACCAGGGTTTTCTCTACTAAATCACACTCCCAGACAGACAAAATTAGTGGAAAGTATGGATTTGAAAGAAAGGTTTTCTTAATTTTAAATCTATTCATTAACTCAGACTCAGTCAGCAAAGTGCTTTTTAGGTAGAAGTCCTCATGTGATGAGTGGATGAGCATATCTGTAATTAGCCCAGACTTCAAAAATGTTTGGTGGTACTTGAAAATTGTTTATATTCTTAAATATTTTCCATTTTTCTCCCTGGAATCTTGAGTGCTATTTTCATGTGGGCCATTCATAAGACTTACTCCACGGGGCCACCCCAATATGACACCCATCATATAGGAAGTTCCCTAGCCTCAAAGCATGCCTGCTTCATCTTTACAGGAAAAGCCACATTTGTCTGCCCTGTCAGACGATTCATCTCCATTCTCTTCTTATCTAAACCCATCCCCAGCTTGTTTGGCAGACAAAGGTAAACTTTATTTTAGCCCCAATTCTAAGTGTCAAAAATTCTAAATTAGTAGAGTGCAACTAAATGAGGTTTTACTCTATCCCAAGGTTGAGGTATGAAAACCTCCCAGGTATTTTGGGTGAGTTACACTTAGAAATAGCCAATAGCTCTTCTCTCTCCTTTACAGGTTCCACTTTCTAAACTCCTTAAGGATGCTGTTCTTTCCTCCTACTCTTAACCTCATCATTTCACTAAAACTGCTCTAGTCAAACTTACTAACAAAACCCAGTAGCCTTTTCTCCATTCTCCTTGAGCCCTCTTCAGCCTTTGACGCTGTTGATCACTCTCTCCTTGATATACTCTCTTCTCTCTGGGTTTTTGGGACACTGTCTCTCCTGGGTCTCCTCCTACTTTTCAGTCATCCCCAAAGACTGTCCTGGGCCCTCGTCTTTTCCCCCTCCTCAGCTCCCCTGGATTGAATTATCTTCTCTACACTGATGATTCTCAAATCTCCCTTTGCTGCCCCACTCTCTGCTGACCTCCAATCTCGAATCAGCTGCCTTTGAGACATCTCAAACTGGATCTACAAGTAGACATCTTATACACAGGGTGTCACACAGAACTCTTCATCTTTCCTCCAAACCTCACACACTCTCCCACCCTCCCTATTACCATAGAGGGTGACACTATCCCTCAGTCTCAGGCGTCATTCTGGACTTTTCACTCTCACAGCCCATATCCAATCTGTGGCCAAAGTCTGTCCACTTTCTTTCATTACATCTCTCTCTGCTGCTCTCTCCTGTGACACTATCTTCTCCCACACACACTTTGCTGTAACCTTGTCTGGCCTCCGTGCCGCAGATCTCTCCCTACCCCAGCCCCGTCCTTTATTCAGCTTTCAAGTTGATCTTCCTAAAGCACAGGCCTGACCATATATCCCTCTATCCAAAAAACTCCAGTGGTTCCCTGTCACCCCTCTGATTGAGCATAAAATCCTCTGCTTGGCATTTAAGGCCTCTTCCATTTACTGTGCCATCTACTGACCTGGCTTTTCCTCAAACTTCATCTCCCAACTCTGGACATTTTCACTGACTGCCTGGAAGGCATGGAGCTCTCTCCAGCCTCCTCCTCTCTACCCCCTGGCACCCCTGGGTTCCTTCAAGGGCTGGCTAAAATCTCATACTCTACAAGAAGCCTTTCCCAGTCTTCCTTTATTCAAGCGCCTTCCTTCTGCTAACTATTTCCAGTTCATCCTGTGTAACTGTGTGTGCATGTTGTCTTGTCCTAATTAGACTTATTAGTTTCTTGAGAAGATGTGTTTTTGCCTTCCTTTGTATTCATAGCACCCAGTACCTTCCCATAAAGATTTATTGACTGACTGACTACAAGGTAATTGGAAAGAGAGAAGAGTGAGGGTGGGAATCTTGGAATGTTTCTAAGGGAAGCAGCACTTGAGCCAAGCCATGAGGGAAGGCGCAAGTTCTTAATGTGGCATTAAAGAGAGGGTCCATCCGAGTCCTGTGAGAGAGCTTTGTGAGGATCTAGAGGCAGGAAATGAGCTGTGGAGATGAGAGATGAGCAGGTTATCACGTTGGGACAGAATCCAGAGTATGCCAGAGGGAAGGCTATACAATCAGGTGATAAAGGCATCATAGCTCCAGTTGTAGAAGCTACCCCACAGGAAGGATAAGGGGCTTGGGGAGGGAAGACCATTTTAGTCATCTAGGCAAGAGATGATGAGGGCCCAAGTTAGGATAATGTATGTCATTAGGGAGAAAGGGAAGGTTGCCAGAATAGACTGTGGAAATAGAATTGATGAGACTTATAAACTAAAATAGCTGCTGGACTTGACCATTCCCAGACAGCTGGGAAGCTTTGCTGGTTCAGTGACAGAACTCTAGCTTCCCTTTGGTTATTTAGAGTGAAGTGAAAGCTGGAACCAATGGAACAAAGACTCGGTTTCTCTTTTGGAGGTCAGAACCACATAGCTGCTGCTGCTGCTTGCTTCTGAACTTGCCCCTTGTTCATGCTTAGGGCCTGCTTCTACTCCTAACAGTGGAATGCCACCCTAGGTACAAGTTCCCTGAGTCTGTGATCCAGAGCTGCATGTTGGCATCTCTGGCTTCACCCTGTATGAGACTGGGCCCTTCTTTGCTGGATTTAGAACTACTTTTTGTGATGATGCACAGCATCTCCCTTCACTGAAATTCTCCATTGGACTGCCCCTGGGTAGACCCCTATCCCCAGAGTTGGCAGATCTCTGCCTCTCTGTGCCAACTGAAGCTAGAGAAATGACTCACTGGGTCTCCTTGGGTTTCCTGAGCAAGACTTGGTCTGGTATATTTTCTAGATCTGTTTGGAGGTACTATGGTAGAAAACTCAATGGAATAGGATTCTTTCTGCTATTCTACCATCTTGGCTCTGCTTCCCACTACATATGCTTTTTTTTTTTTAACATTACCTTCCATGTCAGAATCAGTACTATGTATTGGTCACACAGGTAGGATGTATCTGAGGTCAAATTTGAACCCAGGACCTCTTTTCTCTGGGCCTGACTCTCAATTCACTGAGCCACCTAGTTTTCCCCCTACTACATACATTTTTAATAACTATGCAAAGCCAACAGCAACTGTGCATAAAGGTGAAGGATAGTGAATCTCTGATCACAGAAATAAGTAGTACAAGTAGTAGGATTCTTCCTGATTATAACCAATCATCTATATCTCCTCATCCCCAGGGAATTCCCTATCAAGCTTCCCTGGTGATTCTCCACTCTCGTAAAAGCTGCTACCTTGGATACTCAACTAGTACCTGTCTAACTTTTCTCTGCTCCCACTGCCCTTGATTTTCCCACAGAACCCTAGAAAATCCTTTATGATGACCCGATCTCTTTGGGAAATGATAATCATTAAAGAGTTTGAGCAGCTTTTTAGAGTTCATTTTAATGAGACCTAACTTCCCTTAAACTCAGTGTCAACAGCATCCTCTGGACCAGACTTACAAAGAACATTTCCCCTTCCCTGACAAATTAATACACCCAGTTCTGGAACAAACATACTGATTGGTGAGTAAAAACAGTACAGATTCACCCAGTCCCCTATTTGCTGCCAGCCCAAAGCCTTCTTTATATCCAACCCTGCAAACATCATTTATCATTCCTGGGCTCCCCTTCTTTGGTCACTGAATGGAAACTCCTTAAGAACATTAGCTACCTTTTTTCTTTCTATCTCCAGGTTCTAACATAGAACCTGCCCCATCATGTATTTAATAAATTAATTAGATCATAGGTCAGTAACCCCCAGATTCTGTCTCTTGTCCCCAAGCCAACTGAACTAAATTCAAGGAAATATGGAGTCAGAAAACACAGACATAAGTGTAGTTCCCCCTCTCACCTTAGCTCTGTAACCTTGGGAAAGCCACTTCACAATTCTGAGCCTCAGTCTCCTCTTTAAAATGAGAAGGCTGGACCAGGTCTAAGGGCTATTCCAGCTCTGACAGGGTATGAGAGTGTGCCAGAGAAATCCACAAAGTCAGCAGCCAAGCTCTACCCCGATTGTCCCCATCAGAGCTCTTTGTCAGGAACAACCAGCCCTCTAGCCTCTCAAGCCAGGTTAGGCCAGAGCAAAATGCTTGCAGGCTCAGAACAATTATCTATTAGTCCTTGTACAGGGAAACTGTTTTCCATTTTCTTGTAAATCAGGAGGTGATTTTCCAATATAACAGAAGCTTTGGGAACAAATTAGAGTTTCCCAAATTGAATCTGGCTGTTAATAAACATAACTGCCTATGCCACTAGGATCTCCATTATTGAAGACCAAACAAAAACACTTTGAAATCATCTTAAATTGAAAGTATTTTTGTGTTTCACTGGGTGGAATTGCATGACCCAGAACAGCATCTACAAAAGTTTAATCTTTGATTTTTCCATGTCTCCTATACTTTTTTAATGCAGAAAACTATATCCCAAGTCTGATATGAATACAGCCTTTTACATTTTTATTATAAACATTTAGGCTTAAAGTGATTATAACTGACAGTTAAGCCCAACAGAAGCCAGAGGGCCTAGGCTACAAATTATCAGTATTACAAGACAAAATCAAAAGTAAACATTTCCTAGAGTTTCTTCAGGTTCACATGAGTTTTCTAGAAACTAAACATCAGATGGATCTTTTTTCTTCCCTGGTTGGTTTTGCAGCAAAATGAATAGACTTTTTATGAAACAATAATGTGTGCATTTTGAGCTACCTCCACAACTCCATTTTGGGATATATATTTAATGAATTTACTTTTTTAAAGACTAAGGAATAGATTGTTGTAAAAGATTTTGTTATGCTTTCTCTTCCCCTTCTAATCTACCATGATTAGAGCTAGAGAATTTCATTTTTGGATGCTATAAAATTGTTTAAAAAATAAGGACATAATATTGACCTCAGGTGAGGAGTTTCTGCTCTTGTCTTCTTTTTTTTTGGTATTCTTTAATTTTTCATTATTATTCTATAAATATAAAATTTTTGTTATATAAAAAATATTGTATAATATTATTATTAAGTATCTAGGATCAGGCATTGGGAATACAAAGGCAAAGTTGAGGCAGACAGTACTTGCCCTCAAGATGCTCATGTACTATTGGAGGCAACAGCATACATACATATAAGTAAAATCAAAATATGGACAAAGTTAATTGGCTATACCACAAGTCCCAAAGTCAGAATTGTGGGCCAAGGTTAGAATCCTCAGGTGACTTAAACAACTTAATGAGTTTCCATGGCCAAAAACAAATCATCTTTGGTGACCTGTTTTCTGAAGAGAAGCTCTTGTTGTTATTTATTCCAACAAGTTAGATACCAAAGTGTATTGTAGGCACATACTCATACCTCTTCCAGTTTGACAGGATCTACCATGGACGTAGCCTGTGAAAGCCCATGGTCATCTCTATGCCATGATAAAGCAATAGGGAAATCTTTAATGTAGGGTTTTTTAAATAAACGAGACAATATTTCCAAATCGTCATGTGAGGTCAAAAAAAGTTATCCCAAAAGCCCATTATTAAGGGAATGATCTGATTTTAATCTACTTTCATTAAATCTTTTGCAATCTTACATGATGAAGCTAGGGATGGGAGTACCAAGATATAATTCATGAAAAGGTTTTGGGAGCCTCCTGAAAGTTTGCTTTGTGGAAAGTGCCTTAAGACGAGTCTTCTAAGTTGTAGTTGGTTATTAAAGGCAGTCAATGTTAAACAAACACAGACCCTCTTTTGGAACCTGTACAATAAACTCAGACACATTAATCTCTACTCAAGTCTCCACCAGGGGCCTGAGCCTCTAACTCTTGTAGCTGTAATGGAAGATGCTGAGTGCCAGTTGACAATAGCTAACAGAAGTGTGTATAATAGGTCAGATGGTACCTATAAGTAAATAAATACAGTGTTCCTTTTTTTGTTTGTGTTGAGTTATATCTGAAGAGCCAGTTGAAGGGTTTCTCCAAAATGGCTTTAGATAACTTAATATATGGCCTATAGGTAATTGTTCAGTTATTCTTAAGACTGGATAGAGGCACCAAATTAAATATTCAAAGTCTCATATTGTTTGGAATGACTATTTGGAAGGCACTAGCACGAAAGACACAATAGCTAGTAGTTAAGAGATCCTCTGAACTCTTTTGAGCAAGTTACTTCCACTTCTGTGGGTCTCCTTCTCTACCTGGCATCAAAGGTATCATCTAGGACATAAATGATCACAGAAGGTGGTCAGGGCTTGCAAGTGAGTGAGGGCTAACAGACAACTCAAGTTTTTGAAGGAAGATTTATGGGAAATGATAGGCAGGAATCCAAAGGAATGAGGGGGGTGTATTGTTAGAGGGAATGCCCACCTGTGAGATCCTGAATCCACTGAAGTTTGATCCTTTATTATTTTAAGTGTATTAGCATCTTTCTTGAGAAGAAGACCCCCAGGAGGAATGGAAGAATGTTTTTCACCACTATATATTGCATTCTTTTACAACTTCAGAAAATAATACCCATCTAGAAGACATTGTGGTTCCCATACACAGTAACAAAACAAACTTGAAAGCACCTTGCTAACGAAATAATGCTATGGAATAGCCCAGGACAAGGAATCGGGAGACTATGGTACCATTCCTGATGTTGCCTCCAGTTTTTATTATGTGATCTAGGGCAAAAATGATGACGATAGCTGATATTTACAAAATACTTAGCCTACATTCTATCATTTGATCCTCACAACAATCCTATCAAGTACTAGAGTTACCATCATCTTAATTTATCAGCTGATCAGAGTCACAGAAAAGTCCAGGAATTTGCCCATCACACAGTGAAGGGGAGTCAAAAGCAAGATTCAAATTCAGGTCTCCTCTGGGTCCTGATCCAAAGTTGTACCCATTAAATCATATCCTTGAAGTGATCAGATTAATTTCTAGGGGACCTTCCAACTAATGAAATAGATGAGCTTCTAAGTGACCCCACTCAAAAGAATGAGATCAGAGATCTAGAAGGGATGCCAACAGCTGGTGTCCAGTCCACCTCAAAATCTATTGATAATGATGTTCATTTGCTTCATTGAGTCATCCTGACTTTTTTCTGAACAACTGTGTTTGCTTTGTCTTCAAGTAGAGGCTAGAGAAGAGAATGAAAGATTCAGTCAATCTTTAGTTAAATGGGATAATCACAAATCTGTGAATTATTTGCAAACACCTAGAAAATTTCCATCTTGATATTAAAACATGTTTCTTTGTTTCATGGAATGTCCTGCTCCAAGAATGCATCAGCTATTGGGCAACTTGCTGGTGAGCCACCTCTCTACTTAGCTAAGCTGATCTTCAAGCAATAATTACTGTATTTTGCCAGGTAAAAAAAACTGGTAAAGGATTTTCCACCATGAAGCATCTGAGCCACCATTTATGGGTCTGATACAGCATTCCCATTTTTTCAGAGAAAATGGAATATTGGTTTCCTCATTTGTCCTAATTCTCTCATCCTTTATACCAACATTGCACAGTCTTTCTGTTTGTTTTTCACTTGATCCAATAACTTGTATTTCCATTGTCTTGTGGCAAGAATACTAGGTTGTCAATCAGGTTTCTGACCTCTCTGACCCTCATTGGCTTCCTCCATAAAATGAAGATGTTGGACTAAATGACTGCTAAAGGCCCTTCTAGTTCTAAATCATGTGCTCTACGAAAACCATAATGAAATTATATTACTTCAATAATTCAGAGATCTGCAATTTCCTTGATATGTGGGCACTATCTCTGCCAACATCAACCCCTCTGTGACTTAGTATATGGTCATAGAGAGTTACTGTGGCCAAAAAATTAATCACCCTATAGCCAGCCATGAAGATATCCTCCCACCTCAACTAAGCTAATCTTCAGATGGTAGACCCTGAATTCAATGCCTTTCCAGTTCAGAGCTTATACAACTTAGATCACCTCCTCACAACTTGAGTTGATAAAGCTATAGTAATATTAATTCGATTCAACAGAAATGTATTAAGTGACTTACACATACAAGGCACTCTGCTAGCAGGTTACAAGGAATAAAAGAAATTAGTCTGACCTCAGACAGCTTACACCCCAATGGTGGGGAGGAGAATGGAACAAGTATACAAGAGGGTAAGTTTGCTAACAATTGGGGGAGGTAGAGAGGCCTCCTGGAGCCATCCTTAGTGACAGTAACATAGAAATAGATCAGAGAAAAAAAAACATGCTCGAAATCCATTGTGTCCACAGAAGAGAATGGCTTGTTTTTAAGAACCTTTCCAAGTCCGCTATTGCACAATTCTGCTTCTCTTTGTTTTGGTGCAGTGGGCCATATACTATTCACTTCTACTTGGTTATGGGCTAATGTTTGATGGTAACCTGGAGAGGAGGAGGCATTGTTTTAGTTTTCACTGATTCAGTCGATGTCTTCAAGACTAAATAATTAAAACATAATCATCATGGATAGCAACCTATAAGCCTGAGGAAGAAGCAAAATTATAGATGCCTTCTCTGACAGGATCCTTCAAGGTCACACTATGTCAGAAAACCAGGCAAGATGCACAACAGAATATTTGTTGACATTTTTGTGAGGTGAGTAAGGTAGAACAATTTACTTATTTCCTTAGCCAAAAAAGGGTAGACTTCATAATAAATTTGCAGTTTCTGAGCTGAAATGAGGTGGTTATAACCAGAGTACTTGTCTTCTTAATGGAAGCCTTTTTTGTTTGACATCATAAATTACCATGACCAAGAGAGCCCGTTTTGGTATGATGAGCATCCTGAATGTGTTTTCCAGGAACAGTAGGCACAAGATAGAGCTGTGCCCCGGAATCTTAGGAAACTGAATATTCCATGATTGATTCCTTCCTGCTTTATAAAATAACTAGCCCATTTTTTTCATCTCTTCTTCATCCTGGTGTCATGAGTTTGAACTTTGAATTACCTCTATATCTTGCCATTTATTTCCCAGAAAAATGAGAAGCCAGGTGAAATCCATCTAATCAAAGGATAAAATAATATTTCACTCCTGAAAATTTCAAGTTACCATGTTAAAAATAGACACAGCTATAACAGAGTAAAAGACTTCATGACCCACAGAAAAAACCTTCATAATGAGACACCCTCCTATTTCTAAAAGTTTTTTATTTGTGTGCAAAAGCTGAAAATGTTACTACCTGAATTAGGTTTCTTTGTCGCTCTACCAAAAGAATCTCCTTGTTAGCACAGCTTGAGACTCTTTCCCTCTCACCTCTGGGTCACTGGTTCTGATGTGACCCTGAGAGGTAGGAAAAATCATTGCCATCTGGCAGACTACTAGTAGTCTAGAGGAATGTGAGATAGGTCTTGATGCCTGGGTACTCGGCTATTCAGTAAACAAGGAACCTATGAACACAGCCCAAACTGAATTATGGAACGAGCTAGTGGAAACAGTCACACTAATACAATGTTGATGGAGCTACAAATTGATCCAACTGTTTTTTGGGAGAGGGGATTTCAACTCTCCTAGAAAAGTATACTAAATATTATTTATTTCATTACTGGGCATATCCCTTAAGAAGGTCAAAGACTTTGAGAAAGGTCCGATAGACAGTAAAATATTCATAGCAGTAGTTATTGTCATAGCAAAAAAACTGGATATGGTGAGCATCCATTGACTGTGACCCATCAATATGATGGAGGGCATATGCTCCATAAGAAATGACCACCTGTCAGCAATGCTGATTAAGCATCTGCTGTTGGGCCAGACACTGTGCTAACTACTCAGAATACAAAGAGAAGTAGAAATGACAAAGAACTGGAAACTAAGGGCTGCTCAGCAATTGGCAAATTGGCTGAGTCAATTGCAGCACATGGTTATGATGAAATGCTGCTGTGCAATAAGAAACAATCAACCAGTTAATTTTTTTAAAACATGGGAAGGGGCAGCTGAGTGGCTCAGTGGATTGAGAAGCAGGCCTAGAGATGAAAGTTCCTGAATTCAAATCCAGACTCATACTTTTCCTGGCTGTGTGACCCTGGGCAAGTTACTCCACCCCCATTGCCTAGCCAATCATAATAAGCATTGCTTTTAAGACAGAAGAGCAGTAAGGTTTAAAAACAGACAAGAAGGAAAGAAGGAAAGAAAGAAGGAAAGAAAGGAAGAAAGAAAGAAAGAAAGAAAGAAAGAAAGAAAGAAAGAAAGAAAGAAAGAAAGAAAGAAAGAAAGAAAGAAAGAAAGAAAGAAAGAAAGAAAGAAAGAAAGAAAGAAAGAAAGAAAGAAAGAAAGAAAGAAAGAAAGGAAGGAAGGAAGGAAGGAAGGAAGGAAGGAAGGAAGGAAGGAAGGAAGAAGGAAGGAAGAAGGAAAGAAGGAAGGAAGGAAGGAAGGAAGGAAGGAAGGAAGGAAGGAAGGAAGGAAGGAAGGAAGAGAAAGAAAGACCTACATGAAAGTGAAATGAACAGAACTAAGAGAACATTACATGTTAGCAACAGAAATATTTGAAGAATGGCTTGTGTATGTCTACCTCCAGAGAAATGATATAATAGAAACATATATCAAGTCATAGTTTATATATCTCTGTATCTTTTTGTTAAATGCTTTCTCTAGTATGGGGAGGACAGGGATAGTAGGATGCATGGAAATTTTAAAGTAACCCCCCAAAATTAACTTTTTTTAAAAAGACAGTTCCTGATATAAAGGGGCTCCCAGGTTAATTGGGTGGTAACATGTAGATAATTGTATGCAAACAAAATATATACAGGATAATTAGAGGTGATTAGCATTAAGGGCAATCAAGCAAACATTAGGAATTAAAAGAAAATTGGGAAAACTTGAACGAATACAGAATATCCATCAGGAAAACGGAGAAAACAAAGAGATAGAATGGCACGTGGAGGGGTTTGGGGAATGACTCAAAGTCAAAAATCCTTGTGTTCAGCATCCACCTCTCAGACCTCTGACTTTGTGACTCTCAACAAGTCTCTTGACACCTCAGTGCCCCAGACAACAGAGTAGGTGCTAATCAACATTGGCAGAGGGAGTTTACTCATCAAAAGTCTCCCATACCATTGAGATCATATATCCAGGTGGGTAGAGAGAACAGTGTGTCTCCAGTGACCACAGTAACATAAAGGAAAATGACACGAAAGGTCATCAGAATTCCTATCAATGCCCTGAGCAATCTTCATTCCCAAGGACCGATTGCACATACTCATCCCCTCCTTCTCAATAAAGAAATACTGAACTATGGCTGCTCTCAGACATGGTCAATGCAACAGTTTACATAGCTTAGCTGTACTTCTTTGTTAAGGAGTGGTTAGCAGAATTAATTTTTTCTTAAAATGATAGCTATTTTTTATAAAAATAACACAGCCCACACTAAGTTTGGAGGCTAATTGATATTTGAAATGGTTTGTCCAAAAGTATGATGAAGCGACACAGGAGGAGATGACTGTTCCCCCTCACTACATCCTGGATGACCATCTATTGAGGTTATTCTAGAGGAATTCTTATTCAGGTCTGTCACTAAATATGACTTCCTCCGAGATCCCTGCCAAGTTTTATATTCTAAAATTCTGTGTTTAGAAGTTTGAAATCTGTAAGAAGTCATTCTTCAAAGTAGAATTTGAGAGATGCCAGACTAATGCCAAGAGTAGACTTCCACAAGATGAGGCAACAGTAGGGTGTGCCCAAGTCACTTAGAGTAGTCAAAGGGGCCCAACAGGTTTGTGTGGCCAGATCAGAAGGAATGAGGAACAGAAGAAAAGGGGAAGTCAGGGCATCAGGAGAGGGCCTTGGTATGCCTAGGTGCCAGAAGGGTGACCTGGAAGTCGAAGCTCTCCACCTCAGTTTGTCCTTTGGCATGTAGGGGACCTATGGTCTCAATACCTGAACAAAGGCTCACAGGCCTCTAGAGCAAGTGAGATTTCATAAATAATGTTTCCTACTGGGATAACTAAATTGTAATTGTAAAGAAAAGAAGACTGAATTTGTAGTAAAAAGAAAACTAGGATTCAAATTCTGGGTGCCACTGCCTACATTCTTAGGATTTAAGAGCTCAAATGGACTTCAAAGATCATCTAGTCCAAACATTTCATTTGAGATGAGTAAAATGGGTACTAAGAGGTCCAGTCATCTCCGAAGTGCTAAAATCTGGACCTGTATGCTCTCCATATCCAAATGAGCTAAGTCACTTGGCTTCCGGCAATTTTCTTTTCAGTGTGGGTGATTGAGCCTTCACTACCTTCTACTTCATAAAGGAGGCTGTGAAAATGGAGTGAGATAATGTATATAAAGTACTTTGTAAACCCTAATGCCTAGGTAAATACCAAGTGTGGTTGTTTCTGGTATCATTTACTGGCTCCACTTGCTGATAGAGCTACAAATGTCTTCTTGTTCAACATGAAAGCTGCTAGCCCTGAATCTGTTCACCAGTGCTAAGTTGATGTTTAGTAAGGCTATTCACAGAAGTAATCCCTTGCATATCTTGGGTAACTGCCCCCCTGAACTTTTCATAAGGCCACCAGCTCTACCTTCTTCTCACAAATGCTATCTAGATGAAGCACCAAACTCACCCTTTGACGTTTGAGGACTCTCATTCTGGTTGCCACCTCCTCAGAGGACAAATGGGCACATTTAGAGAAGGCCAGCACT
Organism: Monodelphis domestica; assembly: GCF_027887165.1. NCBI lineage: Eukaryota > Metazoa > Chordata > Mammalia > Didelphimorphia > Didelphidae > Monodelphis > Monodelphis domestica. Next base: position 34,776,637 of record NC_077227.1, read on the forward strand.
ATCATGTGTGTATACAGCACCTTTCAGTCAAGAGAGAGTCCCAGAATTATTTGCATAAGAGCACTGTTCACTCAAAGTGAAGGAAAGAGCAGTTCGACCAAATGATGTTTAAAAGATACAGGACTGGTAGCTGGATAGGGCTTTATAGGTTTTCTGTTTAGATACTCTAATTTTTTAGATGACCCTGAGTCCCAGAGAAGAAAAAAATGATTCCCCCAAGGTGTGGCTAGGAGCAGAGCCAGGAGTCCACCCCAGGTCTTCTGGAACCTCCCCTAGTGCTACCTGCACAATTAGGTTAAAGCTTGGACATTTGAACCCCAAAACACCATTACCTCCTCAGAGTGGTAATAGATGACTTCTACAGGGTATAAAGACAGAATGTATCAATAAGAAAGCATACATAAATACATTTGGTGGAAGTACTGGGTTTCTTCCTTGTGGTTTCCTGTTACCTTATTATACAACTCAGATGGTTTGCTTTTAACGGTCTACTTATTTTGTTCCATTTGACCTAATAAAATGTTAACATCCTCCAGTCGATTTCTATTTAAAGAGTTTAATGTTTCTTTGTCCAGGTCGTGGGACATATTTGATAAAATACGTCAGGACCCCACAGGATTAGCAGCAGCTCTTCAGGCCACAGATTTAGTCGGAGTCTTACACATGCTCTACTGTATTCTCTTCCATGGCACCATCTCAGACCCCACCACTGCCAGCCCTAAAGACAGCTATGCCCAGAGCACTATCCAAGTTGCTCTTCAGAGTTTACGTTTCTTCAACAGCTTTGCAGTCCTCGATCTGCCAGCTTTTCAGGTAACAAACCCCATTTTCTGTTTGCTCAGGGCTGAAAGAAGTTAACCTGTGAACTCTGGCCTGACATGAGGGTTTGTTTCTAGATCACTACACAATGAGTTAACTGGGTAGCCAGCAAGAGATGAGCTAAGTCCTTACATCAGGCTTCTTCACATCACTGAGTTGCCCTTGTATCAACTTTTAAATATGGAGAAAACTCTGGCTTTTTAATCAAAACAGAAAGTAAAAACTAGATAAATGGTTTTTTTAAGGATTTTAAAGGAAGTCAACTTTTTATTCATTGAAAAAAAATCTTGTCCCTGTTTCTATAACCTAACAACAGGAAAAATGTTCTATACTAGCAATGCAAGCTTTTCTCACATGAGAATTTTCATTTTCAAAAACCCTGACCCTTTGGGGCAAACCAGATCCCCCAAAATGGATTCTCATATTCAGTTAATTTCCTAGCAAATGAATTCATTAAAAATGAAGACATTTGGCAAGTGGTGAGGAATTTAGTTTAGAGGAATTGCTTTGTTGTGAGGGGAAAAGGTGAGAAGATATTAATGTGCTAAAAAGGTGGATTTCTTCATTTATAAGAAACCTTGGATTGCTAAAAGGTAGCTGATGACAAACATGCAGTTAACTCACTGATATTTTCCTTTTGTTGTAAGTGCAAAAGAAAATGTCTGAGGCTGAGTCATATCATTTAAAATGATGTTCTCCCCTATCTAAAGCTAGCTTGGAAAATTAAATCAAACATGTAAAGTATTTAGACATTTTGTGATGGAACCTGAGACCAAACACAATTCAACATAATTGCAATTAGAGCCTTCATGTGGTCTTTCTGCTTTGATGATGACTTGGCCCATTAAATTTTTCCATCAGCAGTAGTCATAGGATCTTAAGAATTAGAACTAGAAGGGACCTTAGAGATAATCTATTCTGACCCCTAGTGTCTAAAGACATTTTTCTGACTGAGGTGATTTATTTTTTTATTTCAGCAGAATATGTTTATTCCCCTAGAAAAGAAGACACATTTTGGGAGCATCTTAGTTTTAATATACTGTTTTATATACAAAATCTCATGTGAGCCTGTGGAATAGATTCTTAGAGATCTCAATTTATCCCTTTTGTCCCCAGTTTATCACCTTTGTTGCCATTTTTTAAAAATTATTTTACCTCCCCCTTTAAAAAAAATAAACCCTTATCTGCTATTTAAGAATTAATACTAAATATTGGTTCTAAGGCAGAAGAGTGGCAAGGGCTAGGCAATTGAGATTAAGTGACTTGCTCAGGATCACACAACTAGGAAGTGTCTGAAGTTACACTTGAACCAAGGACCTCTTGTCACCAGGCCTGGCTCTCTAAAAGCCACTTAGCTGCCCCATCCCCTTTTCTAAATGTTTGTGGAATTGCAGTGAAATGAGTCTTAAGAGAAAGGATATTTGCTCATGCTTATTATGGTTATAGGACCAGGAACTGGCATTTCTATAGCACTTCCAGGTCTGCAAAACCCTTTTAAGTTCTCATTTGACCTCCCAACAACCCTGGAAGGTAAAGGCTATTATTATCATCATCTCTGTTTGACAGATAAAGAAACTGAGACACAGAAAGGGTAATTGACTTGTCCAGGATCACTCAGCAAGTGAGATTGGGAGATAGAATTTAAACCCGAATCTCTCCTGACTCCAAGATTAGGGCTCCTTTCACTCTTCTAGCTCGCTGTAGTCTGTCTAATAACTGAGTTCATATCACATCCTTATCTACAGTCTCAGAATTAGAAGCAGCCTCAAATGAGAAGGTCCAACCCTTATCGGAACCAAAGCCAAGGTCTCCACAAAATATCTGACAAGTAATAAATCAATTTGCTTGAAGCTTTTAGGTTATGGGAAGCCCACTCCCTCCCAGGGCAGCCCATTCTACCATTGACAACTCTTCTTGTTGGGAAGTCTTTCCTTCTCGTTTCCCCAAGTTATCACATCCTCTATCTCTCTTGCCTTTCCCAGCCCTGTCTAGATGCATTGCTCCTATGTTCTCTACTTTTTTCCACCTTTCAGTCTCATTTTCAACTTTACTACACCATCAGTAAACTGCTGTCTTCCAGATTAAAAATGATTGAAGTGAGGGATCCAGTGGCATTTCCTTAATTTTTGTCCGGGAGCTCTGCATCATCTGGCATTCTTCTCTCTTGCTTTTCATGGCATTGCTTTCTCCTGGCTTTCCTTCTCCTTGTTGGACTCTCTCAGTCTTTTGTACAGTACCATCATATGGAGGGCAGTGAGGTGCTTTCCTGGGCTCCCAGCTCTTCTCTTTCCCTCTCTCTGCATCTTCTCAGTGATCATCTCTGTACAGATAATTAACAGATCTATCTCACTAGACCTAACTTCCACTGATCTCCATTCACACATCTCTGACTGGATGTCCTATGATCTTTTCAGCTTAACTAGCCCAAAAGAGAGTTCATTAACCTCCTCCTAACTCCCTATTTCCTCTGAGGGTTTCCTCCCTGGTGCCTCAGCTCCATCAATATCATTCTTGATTCTTCAATCTCCCTATCACCTCCTTCATTGAGCCCCTTCTTTCTACTCACAGGGTCTCTTCTCCGGTCTGGGCCCTTCCTACACCTCCTTGACTCTGGGTTTTACTCCCACTGACTCTTTCCTCTCCAATCCCTTCTCCTCCAAACTGCCAAACCCTGACTCATCCCCTATGAGAAGCTTCTGGGGCCAAACCCCTGTGGGTTGTAGGCTAAAAGAAAGAAGATCAGAATTTGAATCCTACCCCAGAGATGAACAGGTCACTTTCTCTGCCTCATTGACTGCAACTTTAAATAAAGGGGTTGGCCTGAATGGCCTGTGATCCTAAAAATCTTATACTAGCCTCCTCATCATTCCTCAAACTCGCCCTCCCATTTCCTGTTCGGTGACTGTCTGCCACATTTGGCACAATGCAGCTTGGCTTCTCTTCTAGCCACGACTCCAGTTCCCTGGCTGCCACCACCAGCAGGCCTTCCCTGATCTCCTTAGTTAGCACCAGGCCTCTCTCCCTCCTGCCTGGTGTTGGGTCTCCCTCCAAGGGGTCCATATCGTCTTTGCAAACAATGCTTTGCCCTGTGCCAAGCCCCCCCCCCCCCAAGTCTCCTTTGAACTAAGCATCTCCAGATCTCCAGGCTCTGTAGAGTGCATTCTCACTGTCACTTTTTCCTCCTTCATTGTCCTTAATCTGTACCTTCCTACATTCCCCTCCTGTCCAGAGTCACACACACCCCCCAGCCCTGCATCTGCAAAGTTCCTCACTTCAGCCTCTTCCTGGGCCTCAGACAATCCATCCCTGCTTCAGAAGCTTGAGGCCTTCACAGCATGTCAGCTTCCTCTTATCCCTTAGCAGTGGTACCCCCAAAATCCGAGGTGGCCTGTTAGCAGCTTCCTCCACTGGCACCCTGCCAGTTCTGTGAGACCTTTAGTGCGTCTACAGGAAGTGCCACCCAGCTGCTAGAACATCCCTGCTGGCATTTCTCCAAACGTGTCCCCTTTGGCTCACTGCTCCCAGCCCTGCCCTGTCCCCAGGGAGCCCCCGAAAGAGCGCTGGTACCCAGACACCTGATGAAGCATGAGCACGTCTTGGGATTAAGTCAGAGGCGTTTCCTTTGTGGAATGGGAAAGGGCAAACACAGCTAAGGAGCGGTGAGTGAGGACAGAGCAGCCTGTGAGGTGGGGTTCTTCTTTTTACAGCAGCCTCCACTTGTCAAGGAAAGCTTCCTGGAAGAGGCACCTACTTCCAGCACTGCTTAAATAAAGGATCCGAAGAGTCGAAGAGAAGTTGCATTTTCCAAACATGCAGGGCATCTGAGCTACTGTAGAAGCCCAGTAATAGAGCATCTTACTATGATACTATAGCAATAGTAACCTGGAATAGGCCTTTCTTTTGTGTCTGGGCTTTTCCACACACGGTCTTGTTAGGTTAGGAATGATGGGCTGGAACAATGGCCTGAAGGTTTAGTAAGGCCTAAACTGAGAGTCTATGGGAGTTCTTAACCCAAGGATTTTGTTTTTCCAGAAATGCCCTGCACAGGCAAGGTCCTGTGGGACCCTGCAGGGCAGGGGCCTGCCTAGAGCAACAGAAGAAAAAGGCCTCAGAGGGGATGGGAGGAACGCCAGGCTGGGAGCCCAGGAACTCGGGTGGATGCTGCCTCTGGGACCCTTTTCCTCAGGTCCCTTTTCCTCCAGCCTTCTGTTTCCTCTGCTTTTGAAGGAGATTGGAATGGGCAATTTCTAATGTCTCTTCAAACCCTTCAGGCAGCAAGGTTAGGGATCCAAAGGGCAGATCAGAAGCCCTTAAAGCAAGCATGGTGGAAACATGTCCAGTGGTACCCCTGGGTTCTTAGCTTCAGAAATGGAGAGGTTACCCAAGACCCCTTCAAGCCAGGAGATGAAGATTGAGCACCTTGGGTCAGCAGCGGCAGGGTGGGAGCTTCCTAGGTGCTCCATCCCTCACCCCCACGGGGCCCACAAAGCAGTCATGTCCCATTTAGCAGCATGGAGGAGGAAGTAAGCAGAGGGGGCCCTTTTTGGAAACCCATCTGCTCCTTCAGCCGCCAGGACCATTCCATCAGGTGCTGGTCAAACTGGCAAATAGTTTCTCGTTTCAGAAAATAGCTGAATCCCAGGGTTAACCATTGGCACCCCGAGTGCTGGGAGCTAGAAGAATGTAGCTCTCCTTTCTTTGGATAATCTTGGGCACTGGAAGATGAGCCCCGGGCTGATGGGTGATTCTGCTCCCCCTAGCACACAATGCACACTAACCTGCAGACAACAAAATAGAAGTTCAAGCTAAGATGTGACTCCCTGCCCTCTGCTTCCAAAGACCAATGAGGAAATAGAGCTTCTCTGAAAATGGGCCTTCCTTTTGGGGCCAAACTTGCAGGCCCCTCGCCCTCATCCTTGAAGGTTCAGCAGGGAGCGGGAGCTAAGAGCCGTGGTAGATGTGACTCATTAAGGACGGACGAGCCCGAAGACACGTCCCAGCTTGATCGAAGGTAGCAAGATGCTCCCCAAGTTGCTTTTGGATCTAGAAAGCATGATTACTTCTCAGGGCTGTGAAATCGATACTAAAGAAGATCTTTAGCCTGGCGTTCCCTTCAGAAATGTGGATTCATTCCCTGTCAGTCATCATCTCCCGGTAGCCATGTTTCACCCCCCAGGCTGAATTGTCCCGGGGGAGACGCTTTGCACCTCTTGTACACTTTGACACGTTGTTCTGGTACACACCGAACAAAGACCAAAACTGGGCCCTCTCGGGCCTCCGTCCCATGTCCTTTGGTCTGGAGCCAGGCTTAGTCCTTGAGCTCCCCTTCTCCCCTTTGGCCCCGGGTCACTCTGTCTCCCTGACGTGTTTGCTAAATAGAGGCCTCAGTGGGAACCTCCTCGATCACCCCTTTACTTCACTTCAGGCCCCGGCAGAGACCTCCCACTTCTGAGGCCTTGATTCAGCATCCTTGAGCTGGCCTGGTCCCCGGAGGCAATCCCAGCCAGCCGGAACCTGCGAGCATCCTGGCCAGGGGATGGCATAGTGATTGGTCTTCTTTGTGTTTGCAACACACAGGGGATTCCCTAGGGAGGTGCCCAGCGGAGGGCTTTCTCCTCCCTCCCCTCGGGCCTGCTGGGTCCCTGCGTGGGCGGCCCTTTGACCAGTTTCCAGCTAAATCTGTTCGTCACGTGTGGGCAGCGTGCCAGGAGAAGCGCCCGGCTTGCGGCTCTGGCCACGGCTGCACTGCGGAGGGGCGCGTATGCCTGGCTGGCCCTGGGAGGGAGGGACGGTGGTCAGGAAGCTCCTCGGCCAGGCCCCACTGACACCTCGTGCCCTCTGCCAGTCTATCGTAGGCGCAGAAGGGCTGTCCCTGGCCTTCCGGCACATCCTCAGCTCTCTCTTGTGGCACTGCACCCACCACTCCTGCGAGCTCCTGCTCCACGAGGTCATCATCTGCGTGGGCTACTTCACCGTGAACCATCCGGACAACCAGGTAAGAGACGGGCCGGCGGGGGGGCGGCTCCGCGCCCTCCTCGGGGAGCCTGCTCATGGCCACCTTGGGCTGGTGGGGGGCTGAAAGGCCGCAGCGAGGCCTCAGGGACCTGCCGAAAGGACCAGAAGCAGTGCGCGTGGAGTAAGGTGGGTGGGAGGATGGCCTGCGGGGATGAGCCTCCCTGGGTGTCAGAGACAGCCTGTGAATGGAAGGCTGATGTAGCCGGTCACGCGGAATGGGGGGGGAGCAGGGCTGGGCAGCCTGGAGCCCTTGGATGAGCCTGCTGGAGGCTGGGGGAGGGGAGGGGCCTGGAGAGAAGGTGCTCCTGGAGGACGTGGCCAGAGGCCGCAGATTCAAGGAGATGATGGTGCAGCCTGGGGAAAGGGGGCGTGGGCGCGGGGCTGAGCCCGGCAGGGCACTTGGCCTTGGGATCCTCCATAAGAAGCGGGGTACCTGCAGGCAGCGAGTGCGAGAGGAGACGAGCCCAAGAGAAAAGGGCAGAGCAGCAGAGAGGGAGGGGCCGGGCGCTTTGTCGGGGCGTTTTGAGTAGAGCAGAGTGTTCTGTGTGGACCCTGGTGTTCTGACCTGAAGAAGAAGCCCTGAATGCAGAGCAGGGTCACATGGCTCGTGCTCATTGGATGGCACAGTGCTAGTCTCAGCCCTTTCAAAGGGGCAGCTTGTTCAGCAGTTGCCAGATCAAGAACGGTTGCTCTTTTCCCCACTAGGACTTTTTGACACAGACTTTTTGCTCCTCGGCTGATATATTGTTGCCTTCTAGTTGTATTTAGAATATTTTTCCTCACATACCCTAGGAATATATGGTATAAAGTATAGAAACACAGAATTTGTTTGGTTGGAGGGATCACTGGTCTTCTCTTTTGATTATGATGATGAATAGAGAACCTGTAGGTCCTGGATTCAAATTTGGTCTCAGACACTTTCTAGCTATGAGCAAGTCATTTCATCCCCTTTCACACCTACTAGCCCTTACTGCTCTTCTGCCTTGGAACTATTGCTTAGTATTTATTCTAAGCGGAAAGAGAAGGACTTTTTTTAAAAAATAGACATTTGGTGCCTTCTAATCAGACAGTTGAGATCAGTTTTGAATCTTGGGAGCAATGAGGAAATTGCATTTCTAATCATTTCTGTACCACTGTGCCTCTCAGCCACTATTTATGTATCTTATGCAGCTCTCCAGTTTTGCAGAGAAAAGTGTCTTTGCCCATACTTTTCTCTCACCCTTTATGCCCACAACTCATTTGACAGATGAGGAAACTGAGGAAAACAGGGTTAAGTGACTTGCCCAGGGTCACACGACTAAAAAAAGTGTCTGAGGCTGGATTTGAACTCAGAAAGATCACTCCTTTTGGCTGCAGACCCAGTGCTAACTCTGCCACCTAGCTGCCTCTACAATCCTCTTTTTGTTTCCTGAGGAGTATATGGAAATTCTCTTCCTTTTTGGAGTTAAAGTTCCAAATGAAATTTAAAAGAAGACTAGGGTTAGAAGGACTGAAACACTGGGAGAGATGTAATTGATAGGAAGTTACTATCGGACAAGTATTTCAGAATTCTTTTTTTTTTCCATTTGAATTAGTTTATTTAGTCAATTTATAACATTATTCCTTGGTTACAATAATCACATTATTTCCCTCCCTCCCCTCCACCCACTCTTCCCACAGCCAACGCACAATTTCACTGGGTATTACTTGTGTCCTTGATCAGAACCTATTTCCATGTTGTTGATGTTTGCACTAGAGTGATCTTTTAGAGTCTCCATCCCCAACCATATCCCCTTCGACCCATGTCATCAAGCAGTTGTTTTTCTTCTGTGTTTCTACTCCCACAGTTTTTCATCTGAATGTGGATAGTGGTTTTTCTCGTAGATCCCTCCGAGTTGTTCAGGGTCACTGCATTACCACTAAAGGAGAAGTCCATTACATTCAGTTGTACCACAGTGTATCTGTCTCTGTGTACAATATTCTCCTGGTTCTGCTCCTCTCACTCTGCATCACAGTCTTTCCAGTCTCCATGGAATTCCTCCACTTCATTATTCCTTTGAGCACAATAGTATTCCATCACCAACATATACCACAATGTGTTCAGCCATTCCCCAATGGAAGGGCATCCCCTCATTTTCCAATTTTTTGCCACCACAAAGAGTGCAGCTATGAATATTCTTGTACAAGTCTTTTTCCTTATGATCTCTTTGGGGTACAAACCCAGCAGTGCTATGGCTGGATCAAAGGGCAGACAGTCTTTTATCGCCCTTTGGGCATAGTTCCAAATTGCCCTCCAGAATGGTTGGATCAATTCACAACTCCACCAGCAATGCATTAATGTCCCAACTTTGCCACATCCCCTCCAGCATTCATTACTTTCCTCAGCTGTCATGTTAGCCAATCTGCTAGGTGTGAGGTGATACCTCAGAGTTGTTTTGATTTGCATGTCTCTGATTATAAGAGATTTAGAAGACTTCTTCATGTCCTTATTAATAGTTTTGCTTTCTTTAACTGAAAATTGCCTATTCACATCCCATGCCCATTTATCAATTTGAGAATGGCTTGATTTTTTGTATGTTTCAGAATTCTTGATCATGGATATGAAACACTTTTGGGGAATGGCAGGTACCAGTGCATGACCATCTCTGTAATGTTGCCAAGATGTAATGAAGCCATTAGGTCATGAGCAGCAAAGGGAACATCAGGGTATGTGGCAGAGTTCCTAGTATAAGGTTAGGTCGGAGAGAAAGACTGTGAACCTCATACTGAACTCCTTGAAAAGGATGCAGATTGCCTGAGGGCCAGGAGAGGATGACCACCAGGAGACGGAGTGAAACTCTTAAGCCCCCCATATCCAGAGCTCAGACACAGTAACCTCATCCCATTCAGAACAGATAAGGGGACACCAAAATGGATTTATTTTGTTTTTTGTAGCCTCTGAGCAGTTTTTAAAAAGCTACCCCAAATCTTATTAAACTTGTTCCCATAAGAGAAGTCAGATCTGCCTTCCTGAAGCTTTCTGACTCTGAAGCATATATAAATTAAAGCTTGGCCAGTGCCTCTTTAATTTTTCCTGGGTTTCAGCTGACAGCAAATTGGCAAGTGGAGAGGGAAACAAGACACAGGGACAGCTTCCTGTGCTGCAAAATATATGCTTTGGAACTACAGAGCATAGAGGAAAGAGAATAGCATGGTAGGTGGATTCCTAGGCTGGAGAGAGGGAGAGATGCAAAAGAGCCTGGGGAGTTAGACTGGATACAACTTGGGATTGATTGGATAAGGGATGAGGGAGAATAAAGGCCCAGCCCAGAGGTTCTAAATCAAGGCATCAAAAACATATTGGAATCCCACCAGAGATGGAATTAGCTGAGCAGCACAGACTTAAACCTGGAAAGGACATAGAGGCCATTGAGTCCAGAGGAGAAAGTGAATGCCCAGAGAGACAGAAGGATTTGGCCTAAGGTCATACAGAAAATAAGAATCAAGATTCAGAATTTAAACCCAGGTCCAATCTGTCTGTGGGGACAGATGAGTTCTTTTTGGGGTATGTTGTTAAGATACCTGAGGAACCTCTAGGTGGAAATGTTCAGAAACCATTTGGTAACACAGATGTAGAACTCAGAGGCCAAGGAAGACCAGGTGCCCATGGACCTGGGAGCCATTCACTTAGAGGCGTTCATCATCCTTGTTAAGTGCTAGTGGTCACCAAGAGAGGGAGAAGAGGGCACAGGATTGATCCCCTGGGGTACAGTCATGTATAGAGAAGAGGGGCTAAAAGCAATCTTAAAACATCTGGTCCAACCCCCTTATCTTATAGAGGAGAGAGTGAGGCCTAGGAAAAAGAAACTTGACCAAGGTCATCCAGGTAGTAAGTGATGAGGCTAGGGCCCCTGACTTCAAATAGGGATCCTGGCTATGATCCTCTGAAGTAGGAAAGTCAAAATCAATCATTCCATTGTCCAGAGGAGGGAATTGAGGCCTGGAAAGAGCACCTAGGGTCACAGTGAAATTAGCCGTCCAAATCAAGAATGGAACCCCAGTCTCCTGACCTGAAACTCATTTCCAAACTGTAAAGAAATGAAAGCTATTCCAGAAGGGAAAGGGAGTACTTGATTTGTTTGAGTGCTTCTACACCTAGCTCCCTGTTAGGATCCAACCTTTTGCAGAGACAGCTTATACTTTTATTTTTATAAAGCTGGGGACTGAGACATGGTCCTGTAAAGGAAGGCTTTTTTTTTTTCAGATTTCTCTTGCTTTGGGCCATTCCCCTATTCACAGGTTTTACTATGCAGTTACTTTGCATCAAGGATTGTCCATTAAATTGATCTTTTGTAGCTGCCACCATTTAGCCTATTAACTGAAGAGAAAAGGTCCCATGGCACTAACAGTGTCCACAGAAGAGAAAGCTGGGTAATAAAATTAATGTCCGTATCTTTGATTAAGCCAATCATCTATTTACTACAGTATTACAGTTCCTAATTAAAATGTTGTTGTTTTAATTAAAAATCTCCCTGTGTTTTATGGCTCTTTCATTTCTGTTTCTAAATTCTGCCCTATTTAATTATTATAATGAACATAATTAGGATATGCTGTCATTCATTCACTTCATTTGCATTTTATATTAGATAATTGAATGTGGTCTGATAATTAAATTAAGGGAATGACAAATGATTTGCCCGTCTGCACATTACCATATTGGGAATAAGGGACTTTGCATATTCATTTCAGTTAGTGAAGGTTATTGGTTGGGAAGCCTTTGTAAAGGGCATATTGGCCTCTGCTCTGAAGGGCTAGGTACACCCCTTTTAAGCAGCCATTCTCCCAACCAGTTTATTTTTAGAAAAGGCTGCACCATTGGATATTTATTCATCTGCCCTTACAAAAAAAGTATGTGCTAGAGCCTCTTGCCTTAAAAAATATGGGCCTGGAATCAGGAAATCTGAATTTATGACCTGACTTGGAGCCTCACTTTCTTCATCTATGAAATGGGAATAATATTTGTACTACCAGCCTCATTGGTCTGTATATTATTACTAAGTTAATTAGTTCGTGTAAATGGGATGCTTTTGCATGTTTGTCAAGGAAAGACATATTAATCAAGTATTTTTAAGGACCTACAATATGCTTGGATGCAGTGACAGAAAGGAAGCACATCCAGTTCTCAAGGAACTCAAATTCTACTGTAGGAGACCACATGTACATCTCCAAGTATATACAAAATAAATGCACAATTATTTGCTGATGAGAAGGCCAGGAGTGCCAGAGGCATCAAGACAAGTTCCATTAAAGACTTGGTATATGAGCTGAACTTGGAAGGAAGTTAGGAATTCCAAGAGGGAGAGGAGAGAAAAGAGTACATTCAGGGAATGTGGAGGGCAGGAGCAAAGGTACAAAAATCAGAACTAGAATGTCCTGTAGGAAAAACAGCCAGAAGGCATAGCCACCTAGTCCATGAGCAAAAAGGAGTACTCAAAAGAGATGAAGTACTCAGGACCCCTCTCTTCTATTTGGACTCTCCAGGATTTTTTTCATAGTAATGAATGTTTATATTTTTTAGTCACTGTATATGAGCTAAGAACCAAAGATTTAAAAGACAAAAGATACCAAATAAGTAAAGGATTATTTAAATTAATTGCCATAAAAAAGGAGCTAGTGTGATGTAATGGAAAGAGCCACCAGAACCTCAGTCCTAAGACCTGGGCTCTGTTCTTGATTCTCTCAAAATAACCTTATCATTTGGTTAAAGACCTTTCCTTCTCCGGGTCTTGACTTCTGCAGCTATCCATTGGTTAGTCATTTATTAAGTACCTAGTATACTATGTACTGGGGATATAGAGACAAAAGTGAAGCAGTCCTTGCCCTCAAGAAGCTTACATTCTCATGGGCGAGACAACCTAAACATATATTGGTATATACAAACCACAAAGTAAGTTTAAGGTATTCTTGGAGGGCAAGACACAAGCAACTTGGGGAACCAGGAAGGACTTGAGGCATAAGGTAAAATCCGAGCCGAGTCTTGAAGGAAGTCAGAGAAGCCAAGCTGTAGAGGTGAGGAAAAAGCCCAAGTTCTCTGGGAGGAGCCCTGAGTGCATCCAATATGGCCTACCTCAACTACTATAAAAGTAAGGAGGGGGCAGAGTGTAGCGATTACTAAACGCCAATCAGGGAACCTCTGTTTGATCCTAGAAGGAATGGGATACCTCTGAACTTTAATGATGTGGATGGAGAAGGGCAACTTGGTCAAACTTGTACTAGAGAAAAATCAGTTGGCCAGCTTTGGATTGGAGCAGGGAAAGGCTTGAGATGGAAAACCCATTGGGAGTCCATTGCAATAGCCCAGGCAAAGAGTGTATAATGAGTTTGGATTAGATGTTCTCTAAGATCCCAGCCAACTCTTGACAGTCTGTGATTCTCAGTTATCCAAGGAAACTTTGACTCAGACTATTCCCTTAAAGTAGTGGGGCGGGGAGGGGGAGGACTCATTGATTTCTGATTGTAGAAACATCTGTTGGTGCTAAGAGATGATGCCCCGTAAATGCTCAGACAATCTTACTATACCCATTTATTCTCCTGGGAAGCAGGCTGCCCAGGCCCACACCCATTGTGTAAACTCCAGCACCAGTTCTATGAGACAGAACCTCAGGGGAGCAGAGAGCTAAAACCCAACCTGCCTTGTACTGGAACAGGCCCCAAGGTCTGGCTTTCACTGTATTTGTCAAAGGATGAGTTGGCAACAGGTTCCGTAAGTTGTCATACAAGTATCCAGCTTTCTATGTTTTCATTCTTTGTGTGACAGATAACTGTTTTGTTCATAAAACAAAAATACACTTTATCCAATGAGGAACCTAAAGGTATGACTACTTAGAGACCAAATTACACTCAATATTAGCACAGTGAAGAAAAATGTAATTTATTTTCCTACCAAGTAGAACTTCTCTAATTGAAAACAATTTTAATGGATTTGTTTGCTTTAACACATCCTGTGAATGACCTAGCTAGTTTCAGAATGAAGAAACTTGACAGCCAGCCTAAAGAAAAGTTATTTGTACTGGAAGTTACACATTCTCATTAGTCAAAATGAACCTTTTAATTGGTCCACCTCCTTTCTCACCAAGTTTTACAGTGGAGTCATTTTGAGTGAGCCATAGCTTCTCATGAGGGATAGCTTTTTTGGTTCCATAAACCTATAAAAGTGTTTAGAAGTATTTGTGGGGTTACCTGTCAGCCATCCTGAAGGAACCAACTTCACAGGAATTAGAACTGCCTGGAAGGAATAGCAGAAGGGAAAAGGAGTGTCCAACAGTGACCTGTGGGGGCAATTGGCCAAGTGACCCAAGGCCAGAGAGCAGACTTGGTCCAGTGCCCACAGTGCAGTGCCCCTGCAGAGATGAGAGTTCTGCCAGGCTCTGAGATTTGCTTTGATATGTTGGATTGCATTTGGAGTTCACCGAGAAGTCACTCTTTGACCTTGGCCACTCTGCAGAGCACACGGGGGACTTGGCTGCCATGTTGCCACAAGTGATTTACTGCCTTTCAAGAACTTCTTAGTCAAATTTAAGCACAACTTGATTGTCCTTGAAGGCTCTTTCCTGACATTCTGGCCTGACATTCTCCTTATTCTCCTGGATCTTGACTAGAGACTATGCCTTCCTTCTCCAGGACAGTTCTCTCCTGGCTGGGTGAGTTTGCTTCCCTCTAGTAATTGGTACTTGGACCCCATCTCTATGACCAGCCCACCCTGTAAGGATCAAGCAATCCTACTAATGAATTCTAATACCCTGAGCATTAAAATTGCTAAGAAAGGGGACAGCTAGGAGGCTCAGTGGATTGAGAGCCAGGCCTAGAGACAGGAGATCTCAGGTTCAAATTTAGCCTCAGATTCTTCCTGGGCAGGTCACTGAACCTCCATTGCCTTGCCCTGACCACTCTTCTGCCTTAGAACCAAAACACAGTATTGAGTCAAAGAGTTTAGAAAAAAAGAATTGCTAAGAAAACATCTAATGCATTCATGTCATCCGTGGCTGAATATGAGTGATAATTCTCATAGAGAATTAGTGGTTCAGACTTGCTCCTTTATAGACACTGAGCCAGGAGTGGGTTAGTGAGAAATCTGACAAACTTACTTTGGCATTTCCAAGCCAAGTCCAAGTAAGTTTCCTGAGGGAAGGGGCCCAGTTTTAGCTATCTCTGTCTCTCCCCCAACTCCTTTGCTCAAACTAGCAGCACATTTCTTCAATACTTTAATGTTTACTTTAATATTTCCAAAGCCCTTACTATGAGGTTGTTAGTGGGGAAGAGGAAAAGGATCTGTACATGGTGAAAATTATCCCTCTCCTTTTCTCATTCACAATATCAAACCATAGCAAACTACTCCTGAGCCATCTTCAAGTCTCCGAGTCCCGTTGACATTTCTGTAGTACGTTATGTCCATCATCCTGGTGGAGCTTTCTGGTCGTCCTCTGAGGCAAGCAGAGCACAGGTTATCAGACCATTTTACAGAGTGCACACAGGATGTATAGAATGAAGCTGGAACTGGAACCCAGGTCTTGGGACTCCCATGTTCCAGTGGCGAATTTCCACTGCACTGTGCTGCTTCTCCACAGTAAAGCTAGACAGAAGCAGACCTGTAGGCAGTTAGAGATCCCCCGGAAGAGGCACCAGGACAGGGAGCAGTCCTGAAAAGAAAGTGGCCCTGCAGATGGATGGAAGGCCTGCTCCTCCCAAACAAGTAGCAGCTTTGCAGGAGACACAAGGCCAGAGCTCCAAAACCGAACTCTGAAGAACAGGAAATTTTGGATCCACAAATTACATTTTCAGCAGCAGACTGTTTGCTTCCTTGAAAACCTGTGATCCTGCTGTCAGATGGACATCACCTAAATGGAGAGAGGAGGAATCTTGAGTCAAAGTTTAACCAAAGACCATTAGTGAATCTAAACAGTCCTGGACCCTGCCTGGGGCTAAAATGAGGGGAGCCTCTCAAATCAATCACTTAGGTAGCATCTGTTTGGATCCAATCTATAATCCCAGAGAAAACACCTCTGCCAAGGCAGGAAGTTTCTGTAAGAAACCAACTGCAGTCCTGAGTAGCCCCAATCAGAATAGAATGTCGTAGAACCTGCAAGGCCGAGGTCTCCTTTGCTCCCTGAGCTCCAGATCTGTGCCCGACCTGCCCTTGCTTGATTCTGATCTCCCTCAAGAGATCAGCCAACGGAGAGACTTGTCTCAGTAAGACCCAGGACTTAACAGATGAATAAAATAAAAAGAAACTTGGGGCATTTTAAGGCTGAAGTCCTGAGGAAATTGGATCAAAGAACCCGGAGGCTGTCGGTACAGCCAGAATTGTAGCCATACTAAAATGATTAGGTGAAAAATAATTCTTGGTACTAAACTGTAAGTTCTTTGAGAGCAGAGAATATGTGTGGTATACAGAAAATAGCATGACACTAAGGGAAGATGGGAGGCTCAGTGGATAGAGTGCCAGACCTGGAAATGGGCAGTCTTGGATTCTAATCTAGACTCAGACATGTCTTAGCCATGTGACCCTGGGTCAGTCACTTAACCCCCCCTTACCTAGCCCTTACTGCTCTTCTGCCTCAGAACTGATACTTAGTATTGATTCTAAGACAGAAACAGTCAGGGTTTGAAAAGAAAAGAAATAGCATTGAATTTGAAGTCATTTAACTTCTGAACCTCAGTTTATTTATCTGTAAAACCAGGGATACTGTACTAGTACTTGCACTCCCTGTCTCCCCAAGGTAATTGGGCACCTCGTAAATGTTTGTTGGATTGAATTGAGTAATCCAAAGTGTGACTGTGAGTCATTAAAAGCAGCTCTTTCTCTGAGTGCTGTCACAGAAGAGATTATCACCACCGTGAATATAGGAGCCTTAAAACATTTTACTGGGTTTGGCAAAGTTCCTTAACTGAATCTGGGACTGAAAGTGTAAGAGAAGGAGATCAGTTGATTTCAAACCTGTTTCTCTGGTTTTCTGATTCTTGATTTGTCTTAAATCTGGTTATAGAAGGAGCTTCTTAATTTTGCTTTGATTGAAGCTGTGATGGTGTTAGCCAAAGAATGTTAGTGTCTTGGAGTCTGACAAAGCCTAGAATCAGATTACACATTCATTTGACCCTTTCTATATGGGATTTGTTATTACTGGATAATTAACTTACAAACTTAGTGAAATCATCCCTGCCCTAATGACCTGAATTATCACAGGTTGAAATTTTCCTTTTATGCAGATATATCCACACCTGAAGAGAATCTGATATAGGAAAAACCAAACTTACTCTTCAAGCATTGGCTCTTTGCTTTACATAAGAATTCAGCCAACACACCTTTGCTTTTAAATTGTGAGCTCCTTGAAGGCATCAGACAATGTGGTTTGGTTTTTTTACTCTCCAAAATTCTATGTACGACTTTTCAGAAACATTTATGCTGTGGAAAGCAGTCTACCAACAGAATACCATGGCCTCTTTTTGAAGCAACATTCTTTTAATATATTTATTCATGCATTCATTCACTTTTTTGGTATTTTCTCATTTTATTTTTTTTCAATTCCAGCTTCTCTCCCTCTCCTTGGCCCTTTCCCCACTCATTTAGAAAGCAAGAAATATAATATCCATTAGCAAAATGAAGTCAGGATTACATATTTTTAGTATGCTTTAGTTAAAAGGAACTCAAGGTGTTACAGAATTCAACCCTCTCATTTTTTAGATAAAGAAGTGGGCCCGAAGAAGAAAAATTATCTGTTCCTATAGAGATTTAGTATCAGAGTTGGAATTGAAACCTGGATCTCCTACCGTCTGAATGCACTGGCAAACACCCTTTCTCCCAAGTACAGGGAAGACTCCCAAGTGCAGAACTCAGTCAATGCCATCTGATTTTGGGGCTGGTTTTTCCCACCTCTTTTTCTTTATTGTCCAAGAGGGTTCGTTTGGGGAAGGATGAGCATATTGGGAAATTACAGTGGGACAAAAACAAGAGGCATCAGCAGAGCTTAAAATAATAAATTTTGTGGTCTTTCTACATTGCCATATCACTTCTGTTCGGTGCTACCTGAAAGTATGCTTTTGCTACTTGGTTTTATTAATTTCAAGAATAAAAGATGTTGTCCCTCGATTGGAGAATGCTGAACAAATTGTGGTATCTGATGGGAATGGAATACTATTGTGCTTTAAGGAATGATGAATTGATGGATTTCTATGTGAACTGGAGAACCTCCATGAACTGATACAGAGTGAAAGGAGCAGAGCCAGGAGAATGTTATACACAGAGACAGATGCATTGTAGCACAATCAAATGTAACTGACTTTGCTACTTGCAGCAACTTGATGACCCAGGACAATCCGGAGGGACTTAGGAGAAAGAATGTATCCACATCCAGAGAAAGAACTGTGGGAGCAGAAGCAGAAGAAAACATGATCCATCACTTGTTTATATGCGCACCGGCCTGGGGGTTGGGCGTTTAAAAGATGACTCTATGACAGAAATGAATAACATGGAAATAGACTTTGAGTAATAACATGTATATAACCCAGTGGAATGGCTTGTCAGCTCCAAGAGAAGGGAGGGAAGGAGAGAAGGAGAGAACATGAATCATGTAACCATGGGGAAATACTCTTGAAAAGAGCATTAAAAAAATAAAAGATGTCCCATATATTTAGGAAATCATTTTTATGAGCCAGTTCAAATCAAGCACATTTCTAATTCACCTTTTCCAGAATGAAGTAGGATAGCCTGTTGTTGGCATGCCCTCCACGTCTGGAGTTCAGGAAGGTTCCTGCAGGGACTTTTGTCTCTGGGTCACCAGAAGTCTTTGAATTTTTTTCCCTTTTCAGGCCTGTGGGATAGAATGGGCACTGATGAGGAAAACTGAAATGTTAGGTCAGCCCTGAAACACGGTTACCCTAAATAAACCTTTTGAACTCTGTGAGCCATCCATGAGAAGGGGGGAGACAGTCCCTGCCTTGTCCCTGTGGATGAGACCATGAAGGGTAAGAGACTGAGGCCTGTGAATGCCCTGGAAAAAGCCCTCCCCCGTGTCCCTGAGAATCGGCCTCATCCAGCCTTTTTAGGCAGAGCTATTCACACAGGCAATACGATGTTGACACACTGTAAATGGGAAACTAATGGAGGCTCCTCTGCACACCCTTTTTCCAGTTGCCCCCAAGCTGGCAGGGCTGTGTGGCCTCGGTCTGCTGACATCTGCACATTGCCAGCTTTTCATGACCTCCTTCTCCTTCCCCAAAGAGGGAACTCATGTGTGTCGAGGACTCTTCCAGTGGGTTGTCCTCTCAGACGACAAGCAGATGATGGTGCTCCACGGGTGGTCAGAGACAGACCAGCATCCAGAGCCTTCTCCCCACACCTCACCGAGAGGCGGACAGACGGACGGACGTGCCCACATGTGTATCCATGGCTAGGAAGAGAAGCTGGAAGATGACTCATGAATCAATTTGAACAGTTAATGGACCCTAATTGGAACCTCATCCTACTGTACTTAATGTAGAGAGATGAAAGCAAAAGAAATCCGAGAGACCATTTATTTCACTTGAGAGAGCCATAAACTGAAACTACAAAAAGCTTTGGCTACTATTATATTTTTGTGATTTAATAGAATAGTCATAGAATTATGTAGGGAACCCCATAAACACAGCATGGAATGTGTCTGGGTGTAGCAGAGCATTTAGGAGAGTCCAGAAACCTCGGCAGAGGAGGCTGTTCCTGCCACCCACAAAAGAGGCCGGAGTCAGGAGTCTGCCTGGGCCAAGGACCACATCTGTGCTGCGCTGTCCCATCAGGCTCTTCTGGTCAGCGTGAAGTGTCTGTATTCTCTTAGGAAATCTGTGGAGCTTTTTATGTAGCATTTACATGGTTGTTGGCAACAAATCTGGCAAACAGAGTGTATTCACAAGCACCTGAGAGCCAGAGTGGTAGAGCCTTCGAAATCATTCCCTTCAAGCACTCCCTCCCTTGATAGATGCCCCACACAGCTACCTCATGGCCTGTTCAGGAGTCCAGGGGCCTAGGAGGGAGCCTCCAGGCTTGTGGGCCAGCTACTTCTCCATCAGCCTTTGTTTTCTACAATGAACAGCACTATTTAGTGCCAGCATTTCTACAATGGGTTTTTTTAAAAGATATTTTATCAATTATATGTAATAACAATTTTTCACATAAGTTTTCTGAAGTTACATGATCCAAATTGTCTCCCTCCCTCCCTCCCTTCCTAGAGATGGTAAGCACTTTAATCTGGGTTATACATGTATGATCACGTAAAACACATTTCTGTATTATTCATTGTTGTAAGAGAATATTCATATGAAACCAAAACCCCAAAATAAAAACCCAAATAAATTGACTCTAGCAGTTTTTTCTGGAGGTGTATTCCATCACCATCATATACCACAATTAGTTCAGTTATTCCCCAATTGATGGACACTCCCTCAATTACCAATTCCCACCACAAAAAGAGCTGCCATAAATATTTTTGTACAAGTAGGTCTTTCCCCCTTTTTTTAAATCTCTTTGCAATATAGACCTAGTAGTGGTATTACTGGTTTTGTATGCTGTGTTTTATAGCCCTTTGGACATAGTTTCACATTGCCCCCCAAAATGGTTTGGATCAATTCACAACTCCACCAGCAATGTATTAGTGTCCCAATTTTGCCACATGCCCTCCAACATTCATTACTTTCCTTTACTCTCATGGCCGGTTGGATAGATCTGAAGTGGTACCTAAGAGTTGTTTTAATTTGCATTTCTCTAATCAAAAGTGATTTAGAAATTTTTTCACATGATTATTGATAACTTTGATTTCTTCATCTCAAAGCTTCATGTTCACCTCCTTTGATTTTCTACAACATTTTTTAAAAGCTTACTGTAACCAATCCCCAAGATGATGTGTGCGCTACCTTCTTAAGGCAGACAAAATGTAAATAAAAAATATTAAGATTATTTACTGATGGTGATATGATTGCAATAATAATGATATTTTTCTGAATCCTATGTTCTCTAAACAGAGTTCTTCATAAAGCACAAATTTTTAAATGAACATTTAAAAAAGGAATAAAGAATACAGTTATCTTCACTCCCCCATGTAACCTACTAAAAGTGAGTTATTGTCAATATAGATTCTATTTTTTTTTTACCAAAAGTAAAATAAAATGGTATCAAAATTTTAAGAAATAAACATTTGTTCAGGTGGGGCTTTGAGGAGAGGAGATGCGTGTTTATATATCAATATATTTGCCCTGAAAATATCATTTCTGTTTTGCTAAAGTATAATACCAACCCTCTGAGGAGTGCATATAATGAATCACAGGACCTTTCGGATCACCTAGTCCAAAAATAGCCCCTTAGAATGTGGTAATAAAATATCAGAATTTTGATTTTTTTATCTTTTTTTAAAAAGGGAAATTGAGCATTATTAATGTTTAATATGTGGATTAAAATAGATTTAGAACCCATTTGTTTAAAAATATAAAAATGCAACACATGATTAGTTTGTATGAATAGACTGAATATGGAAATTTGTTAGCCAAATTCCAATAAATACCTCTGTATAATTGATAGATAGTACTGAAAAATGAGTACATGATTTTGTCAGGGTAGCCCTTCTGCAGTGTGGATCATTGTGTCTGTGTGAGGTCTTGTTGTCAGGTAGGATATCAAACCATCCAAACTAGCAACAGGAATGAATCCAGCTCAGCCCCAGACCTTCAAATCACCAGATGTCCCAGAGTTTCCAACTACAATTTGTTTGAATGATGAAGCACATTCCATTGTATCCTGATTTCACACACACACTTAATAAAGTTGCTGGAGTAAGAATACACAAGGATTTTACACTGTTGGTAAATAGTAAGACATTATTTACCTCCTCTTTATCTCGTCATTTCAAAAGTTCTTTTTTGCATCTTTTTTATAATATAGAATTCATTCCTTTAAGTGGTGGTGGTGGTTGTATGCTCAAACTTATTTTACTGATGAGATACATAATTTAAAAGCTTGGAAATGATTCTATCCCCATCTTAGAGGTCAGATGTATGCGAGAGAGATTTGGAACAGCCTTCATTTAAGAGTAAAATCCTTGGGAACAAGAAGGGGGGGAAAGAATATCTTAAAGCAGAAGAGACCAAGTAGCAAAGTACCCTGATGAAAAGAAGAAAGCTCCAGTAGCCAGAGATTATAAGGGAAGCAGTAGTGCAGGTCAGATTTGGAAACAGAACTCTGAGCTACTAATTAGTATTCTTTTATTTTTTAAACCCTTACCTGCTATCTTAGAATCATTACTAAGTACTGATTCCAAAACAGAACAACAGTAAGAGCTAGGCAATGGGGGATATGTGGCTTGCCCAAAGTCACACAGCCAAGAAGTATCTGAGGCCAAATTTGAAGCCAGAACCTCCCCTCTCTAGGCCTGGCTCTCCATCCACTGAGCCACCCAGCTGCCCCTACTGATTTACAAAATTATAATTAGCCTGACTTATAAGGACAAAATAAGTCACAGTGAGGATAATTAGAATATGTGCCCCTCTGATTGCAGCCATACTGGAACATTCCTGGGAATCAGAAAATCTTTGGTTCTAGTCCTTGCTCTGTTATTTCCTGACTCTGTGCCTTTGGGCACTCTTTCTGCATTCTAGAAATTATCTTAGCCAACATCCATTACAGAGTTGTTATGAGGATTACTAGTATGAGGGGAGGGACTGGTTCAATCAATCACCTTGATCCACTTAGAGTAACTAAAAGACACTCTAGCATGGATGTCTTTATTACATGAAAACACCTCTGGTGAATCAGTTAATCAAGCAAGGGAATTAATCTAGCAGTAAAAAAAAAAAAAGCCCTTGATCAATTTAGAAGAAGTGAAAAACCTCTGGATGAAATTAAAATATGCAACAAGTATATTGAGACTGGCTAAAGAAACATAGTCATGCCCTGCCATCTTGGAGAAAAAGCAGATCCGTTTTGAACCTAGTATGCCACTGTTTTGCCAGCCCTTTGGAAGAAAGCTTGGGCCAAAATCCTAACAAAGAGAGCATCTCTGTCTTCTCCCCGACCCTATGAACTGTGAGAGTTTTGGATATTCCATGGGCATCCTAGCGATGTCACCAGAACAGCCATGGGTGACTGAAGGATCTGAATCAGGAGCCAATGACAAACTAGAAACACTGAGTCCACAAGGAGGCCAGCTGAAAACTGGGCCATCCCAGAGGTATAGGTGGAAAGTACCTTTTTACTTTTTCACCTCTGCAAAGGGTAGAAAAGGATCTCCAAAAAACAAGGAACTTTTCCATATGCCCTCTAAACATAAACCCACTTTCCTCTGGACTCAGCATGTACTCATGGAAGACTATAGTGTGCCTCTGGTTGGGGGTGGGGGCAGGATTTTTGTACCAATAACCAATGTTCTTCTTATACCATGGTAGTAAATTTTAAACGCTAATTAAGTGAGGTTGGCTAATTGATATAGCTGGTAATCATAGAAAGATCACTCGAAAGGCTAAAGAGTAGCCCCAGAACCCCGAGAGAAGATGCAACCAACAGTTAGTTCTCTGATTACCCAACTAACCAGGGAAAATAAGGCTTTGAGAGAGTAGCTCCAGGATCTATTCTGTATATAGGAAAAGCTCTATCCAGACATCAAGGATTGCTCTTTTTCCTTTTCACATATCTCATTGATGGCTTATTCAATTTATTTTGCTAAAATGAGGTTACTTAAGTATTCAATTTCTGGTTCTTTTAATCTGGGCAATTTATATGTTTTAATATTCATTAATTTCATTTACATTATTAGTTTTATTGGCTTATATTGGGGGGAAATAGCTCCTAAAAACTTTTTCCTTTTCATTGCTTGTGAATTCACCTTTTTCAGTTTTCTTTTGTATCTTGTGAATTTTTCCCTCTTTAAAAGTATTTTACTTCTGACCATTACCTCTTTGAATCTACCCTATTACACACACACACACACACACACACACACACACACACACACACACAACCTCCTTTATTTTCTTTTTCCCTGCTGGGTAAGATGAATTTCTATATCTGGGTTTTCCTCCTTGAACTAGCACAGGTGAGAGTAATAGCCCTAATGATGAAAGTTCTGAGGGGATTATACATACCCTTTTCCCAAACAGGAATGTAGTAGTAAACTATATAACCTTATTTAAACCCTTATGACTTCTCCTTCTTATTTACCTTTTTATATTTTTCTTGAGTCCTATGTTTGCATGTCAGATTTCCTGTTTTGCACTAGTGCTTGAAAGTCTTCATTTTTATTAAGTATCAATTATTTCCCCCAAAAGATTATACTCAGTTTTGCTGAATAGGTCATTCTTGGCTGTGATCCTAGATCTTTTGCCTTCTGGAATATCATAGTCCAAGCCCTCCATGGATGCTAAATCTTGTGTGATCCTGATTGTATCTCCTCAATATTTGACTTCTTTCTTTCTGGCTGCTTGCAGTATTTTTTCCTTAACTTGAGGTTCTATATTTTGGCTATAATATTCATGGGAGTTTTTACTTTGGAGCTTCTTTCAGGAGGTGACCAGTAAATTCTTTCAGTTTCTACTTTGTCCTCTGGTTCTAAAATATCTGGGAGGTTTTCCTTTCTAATTCCTTGAAAAATGATGTCTAGGTTCTTCATGCATTTCAAGTAGTCCAATGATTCTTAAATTATCGCTTTCTTGCTTTTCCAGGTCAATTATTTTTCTTAGGAAAGAAAGTTTCACATTTTCTTCCTTTTATTTTTAAGTCTTTTGACTTTGACTTATTATTTCTTGGTGTCTCATAGAATAATTTGCTTTCATTTGACCAACTCTCATTTTTAAGGAGTTATTTTTTTAGGGGAAAAACACTGACCTGAAAAGCACTTGGAGAACAAAAAAATTTAAGAATCAATTGACTTCCCAGAAGAGTCTGGATATCATATTTCAAGAATTCTTAAAAAAAAATTCCCAGATTTCTTAGGGAAAAATGGAACTAGAAAGAATTCATCAGCCACCTCCTGAAACCCCAAAAAGAAAACTCTTAGAAGATGACAGCCAAAACCCAGAGATTCCTGTTCAAAGAAAAAATACAGAAAGCCACCAGAAAGAAAGAATTTAAGTACCAAGGAGTCACACTTAGGATCATACATATTTAGGAGCTACTATCATATATAGGAATAGGACAGCTCAGAATAAAGTATTCCAGAAGGCAAAGGATTTAGACTTTCCACAAAGAATAACTTAACCAGCAAGAGTGATATAATCATTGAGGGAGAGAAATGAATCTTTAATGAAACAGAGGACTTCCAAGCATTCCTGATAAAAAAAGACTAGAGCTTCATAGAAACTTTGAGGTTCAGACACAGGAATAAGAGGAACACGAAATGGTGAACATGAATAAACAATCATGAGGGATTAAACCAGGATAAACTGCTTATATTCGAATATAGGGAAATGGTACGTGTCCCTTTTGAACTCTTAATATCATGAAAGGTCATAGAGGAAGTCTAATTGGGCAAGGCTTGGGAATGGTTCTCTTTTGTTATTGATCTTAAAAGAAGAATGGAAAGAAAGGGGAAGAGGAATACCCTGGGGAGGTTAAGGAAAATATGTCATATAATCAGGATGCGCAAGTAGACATCTGTACAGATGAGGAAAGGATGGAGAGAATGACTGACACTTGGACCTCACTTTCATCTTACTGGTCAAAGGGAGGAAAAATGTATATATACATCTGGGTAAAATACATTTTACTCAGCAGGGAAAGATGAGACCATGGGGAGAAGGAAGGATAAATAATGGGAGGAAGTAGTCCTAAGTAAAACCAACTCTAAGAAAGTGCCAACACATAGAGTTCTTTTTAACATGGCAAAGAATTAGAATCTGAAGAAATGGCCATCAATCTGGGAATTAAGAAGCTATGTTATGTGAATATGATGAAGTACTCTCATACTGTAAGAAATGATGAAGGAGGCAGTTTCTGGGAAACCTGAGAAGATTTGTAAGAACTGATGCAGAATGAGGTGAACAGAACCGGGAGGAGCAGTTTGCTCAATGACAATATGGAAAGGACAAACAGTTTGAAGGTTGCGGGGACTCTGATCAGAGCAGTAACTACCTACAATTCTAGAGGACCACTAACCTACCTCCGGATGGAGAGCTGAGGGACTTAAGAGTGCAGAATGAGTTTTTATGTATGTGTGTATTTTTTTGACAGGACAAGTATAAAAATTTGTTTTGCCTGACTATGCATGCTTATGACAGGGATTTTTCCTTCATTCTCAATTGGAAAAGAGGAAGGAGGAAGTTGGGGTAGGAAGGAAACAAAACTGATATTTGCTGACTAAAAAAAAACTATACATACATACATACATACATACATGCACACATACTGTGTAATGAAATAAAGCCCCTTATCCACTCTCTTTCCTTTAAGCCTCTCAAAATAAGTATTACCAATATTCTAACAATAAAATAAGGTTTCTGTTCTTGGAGGACTCTAATCTGCTTACATCCATGAACTCAAGATGCTTACAGGCTAGTAGGACAGATAAACCAAGTATAAAAATAACTGTCATGGCAAGTAGACTATATAATAAGATTTGTGATTCAAAGTTTGTAATTCTGGTAAGTGTCATGTTCAGGAAAAAGACTACCTCTAGCTATTTGGCAATCAAAAAAGTCTTCATGGAAGAGGTGAGGTGTGAACTTACATATTTGTGAGGTAAGATTTTAGTAGATAAACTGTGGAAATGGAGAAGAGCTAAATATCCTAGGCTGAAGGTTCAATCCAAGGCCTAGAGTCAGAAGAAGCAGAGCTATTCTAGAAATGGTGAATCTACAGTCAGCAGGCCCCTCACTCTGGCTCCTGTAAAAGGGGGTCTGGTACCTTCACAGAGCACCTGGGACTGGCGAATCTGGGAAGCCTACTTCTAGGAGAAACATGGTGGTGGTGAAGGGAAATCCCTGGGAAAGACAGACCATAGGACTTACAGAGGCATTCCACAACTGTTTCTGGTCATGTCCAAGAGGCTCTTTGACCATCCCACTGGAGATAATCAAATAGATCTAGAGGCCATGGCTACTTTCTTAGCGCTCTTGACAGTTTGGCAGCCAGTGAAGGGATTTAGAACTGATGACTTTTACGAGCTTGTGGGTTCAAAGGGTGTGGGGGACGTCTGAGTATCCTGTCTTTTCAAAGTTCAGATTTCAAGACCAACTTAGCATCGATGCCCTGAGGAGCAAAAACCGACATGGCGGGGGGGAGGGGGGGGCAGCTGGGTAGCTCAGTGGATTGAGAGCCAGGCCTAGAGACGGGAGGTCCTGGGTTCAAATCTGGCCTCAGATACTTCCCAGCTGTGTGACCCTGGGCAAGTCACTTAACCCCCATTGCCTACTCTTACCACTCTTCTGCCTTGGAGCCAATACACAGTATTGGCTCCAAGACAGAAGGTAAGGGTTTAAAAAAAAAACCGACATGGGGGGGTTATCTTGAGGACCTCAGAGCAGTGGTAGCAGAGACACAGACTCTTGTGGCAGTCCTGTGCCATCTGAACATGAATTGGGCAGGGATCAATATTATATAGGAGGGGAAATGTTTATACATTTGATGTTGCTATATCTTTGAACTAAATATCTCTTTGTAATAGCTAATCTGCTATTAAAAGTTTAATTGGTGCTAGTCACTGGCCCCTTAACAAATGAGGGGAACATAGCCAGTAGGGGCTTGAACCAATATTGTCAGGAAAAAAGACCCTTACCACCCCCTCAGAGGACCCCAAACTTTGAGTGTTGATGTAGATTACTGTACCCTAAGAGAATGAGAGCAGAGCATCTACGCTACACTAGGCTTTTACTAATGTTGTTAGAAGCTAACCCCACTGGAATGGCAGTAAACCCTTCTCATCCCTGAAGCCTCTTCGGTCTGCTACATTTGGGGAGGTGTCTGTAAGGGCGGGGGGCATTGCTTATCACTTGCTTCATCTGAACCTCTGTTTTTTTCTGAAACCACTCTCTGTATTTCTTGGATAATTACTACTTTGGGATTTTCTCATCAGAGCTGTCAAAATGCATTTCCATTTGTGTCACCGTGGAGCCACCCACACCCCTTCCAACCCTTGTTTGCACACTTTCTTTCTATGCTTACAGAGCCAAGAATGGCTTGCAGCAGTTCAGTGGCTTGTATACAGTTTATTGGCTCTCTTCCCAAAAGCTATTGTTGCATTGAAGGGTTATTTATCTCGGGATCTAATACAGGGATCTCTCCTGTCTTCTGCTGTTGGCGACAGGTTCTTTAGGCTTCCTTGTCATTAAATACACAATGGCACCCACCACCACCTTTGTACAGTGGGGCATCTCCCAGGCCTAAACATGGACAGGAGAAGTGTGGAGATGGGAACCAGACCCAGAGGGACTGGCAGATGGGGCTGTATTAGCAGTATGAGATTCTTCTGTCTGAACTTGGAGAAAGCCCCTGAATGCTGCAAATAACTGAACTATTTTCTACGTGTCCATCCCCACGCGCCTCCCTCCCCCATCACCAAGACACTTCCCCCAAGATTGTCCTATAAAGTGATTAGACAAGATAATCTAAATTATTTTCTAGCTCTGACATTCCTTGATTCAGCCCAGAGATACTTGTGTTCCCAAATTAATGAATATCGTCAATTGACTGATGAAGCAAGAGGATAAAAACAGAGTTTGGAAGTCCAGTGGGTGTTGGGGGAGCACAAATCCCTTTGTCATGTCAGGGTCGCTTTGTATTCCCAGGTCTAAGGTTCTCTCTCTTCAAGAATACCTTTTTTTAGACTTTTTAAACTCTCTACCTTAGGTCTTATTTCCTAAAACTGGCATTCCCTTTTGCAAAATAGTATTATAAATTTAGAGCTGAAAGGGACCTTACAGACACCTAGTCCAATCCCCTCTTTTATACCTAAAAAATCTGAGACCCAGAAAGGGGTTTGAGGTCACCCAAGTGTTAAGTGGTAGAGCCAAAATTGAAATACTTGAAGCTGGAGTCAGGCTACCAGAATGGCTAGTAGTATATATGTTTTTTCTTATATGAACATACATGCGTGTACTCTTTATTTTTATTGTCATGCAAACCACACTTCCATATTGGTCATTGTTGTAAGAGCAAACTCATACATAGCCCAAACCCCAAAATAAAACCATAAATATACTGGCGTGAAAGACGACTCCAGCAGTTCTTTCTTTGGAGGTGGAGAGCATTCCCCGTCATGAGTCTTTCAGGATTGCCCTAGATAGTTACCAAGTTTTCACAGATAATCATCATCCGATATTGCTGTTACTGTGTACAATGTTCTCCCATTTCTGCATATTTCACTCTGCATCAGTTCTTGCAGCTCTTTCCAGCTTTTTCTGAAATTTCTTATAGCACAATAATATTCCATCACTGACATATAACATAATTTATTCAGCCATTCCTTAGTTGATGGACATCCCCTCAATTTCCAATTCTTTGCCGATGTAAAAAACTGCTATAGATGTTTTTTTGTACAAGTAGGTCTTTCTCCCCCCCGCTTTTTTTATTACCTCTTTGGGATACAGACCTATTAGTAGTAATAACCAGATCAAAGGGAATCCACAGTTTTATGGCCCATTGCCCTCCAGAATTGGGTCAGTTCACAACTCCACCAACAATGTATTAGTATCCCAATTTTGCCACATCTATGTGTTTTCTTAAAAAACAAATAACCAAAGTCAATGTTTACTGGACGATATTTGAACCAAACAGCTTACTTAAATGTTAACTATGCATTATTTGCCCACTTTTTTCAAGGGAAGCTTCCTGCCTGAGGGCTTGAGGGCATTTCCAGGACCCTAGTGAGGCCCTTGGCTTGCTTTAACTTTTCAATGAAAAGCTCTTCTGACTGTGGATATGTTCTGGTCTCTTGGCCAGGAAGGATAAGGAAGGTTAAGAACAAGTCATGAAGAACTGTACCAATGTCACCAAGTCAACACACATTTATTAGGTTCTTACCATGTGCCAGGCATGGTGTTAGATGCTGGGAATGCAAATACAAGCAAAAGCCAAAAAGGTCCTGCCCTCACAAGGGAAGGCAAAGCTGATGTTTCTATAAGCCAAAAAGCAGGCAAGAAGGAACAAGAATTCTGGAGAATCAGGAATAGAGCCCAAAGCAGAATGAAAAACTTAATGGGAAAGAAAGATGGTCAGAGAGATCCTCAGGGCCCCACAACTAGCTTCAGGATCTAGCAGTGAGGGACTCTATCTGGTTTATGATATTTGAGTTTATGATAACATTTACCTGGTACCCAGCTATCCTTCCCTATGTTAGGACCACATGAATGTCAAACTGAAATAGAAATACATCTCTGTAGACCATAAATTGACTTAGAAAACCACAAATTAACATTATCTGTATATTGTTATATTTTCATTTACTTTGGCAAACTTTTCCCACCTGCATTTTAATCTGGTGCAGGGCCCTCAGCAATGTTGCAGTCTGTGCTGGCATGAATTTGTCACTTCTAAGGACTTTATTATTAATGCTTGCCATTACCTCCTCAGGTTATGCAGTTTTTATGCCCAAATTTCTTCAGTACAAGGTTTGAGAGAACAGAGGCAAGGACTGGAAAGATACAGGATTCTGAGTCAGAGGACCTGAGTTCCAAATCTGACTGAGCTGCATATTACCTGTGTGACTTTGAGCAAGTCACTTCTCTCTGGACCTCTGTTACCCCAGTTATAAAATGAGGGAAATTATGCACAATAATCTCAAAGGTCCTTAAAGCTCAAATTAGAGCTCTAAATCTCTGATCCTCTATTCCTTTTGCACTTTTGATAACTTCATAATACAAAAATAAAAATTGTATTTTAAAGATGACACGTCCTTTTCTAATTAATATTGCCCAAGCCGTTCTCGACCCCTTAAAGAAATGGACATTCCATGGATTGTGTTCTGCCAAAGAACTTCATTTACTCTCTAGGCCTCTGGGAGCTTGAGATGCCCTAAAGCAACCTCATGTGCTGTAATTCCTAAGTTTTAGGAGTTGTCATTGTAGACTGAGAGTCCAGAGGAGGGGTTTAAAGAATCATCAGAAAAAGGTAAACTCCTGGCCAAACAGGGAACCCGGCCAAAGATGGGGGTTGGGTAGAGATGGGGGGAACAGAAAACTAGCTCCAAGCTACAAACTTTTAATTGTTTAAATTCCATCAAAACTTCAAATAAACAATGTCGGTGTGTTACCAAAAGTATCTATGAAAGAGAATGACTCTCTAGATAGAAAACTCCTTAGACCCAGGATGAATGTCTGCTCGCTACAAAAAGCAGGAGCTAAACAAGGAAATAATGGTTCTTTCCTTTTATTTCCCAGAAACAAACTCTGTATCTGATAAACTGTTGAGGGATTCCCATGCAATTCCCTCAGGGTGATGGCCCAGGTCCCAGCCAGCTCAATAAGGCTCTTGATTCAGCCCTATTAAATGTACTTTCCCAGCTCTCCATGATCCTTTCCCTTCCCACCTCAGAAGGGGAGCGAGCGCCTGCTTTGGCTCACTGTTCAGAGAAGCAGCCAGGCCTTGGGGAAAGGGGGCAGGCTGAGCTTTGAATCCTGCCTCCCAACACTTGCTACTCTGTGACCTTCCATTTTCTCTGCCTTTGTTTGCTTCTGTGTAAGATGTGAATGGTAATCCTTGCTGCTTCCACCTCACAGGTGTGCTTGGAAGCTCTGTAGAAACGTGAATTCTCTTTGTCATCATCTGAGTCGTTGCTGCCCATCTACAGCTCTTTCACATTATTCCAAGTGACATTTCCCAATAGCCGCTGGATGTTCCCGTACCCAGTCAGGGGCTTCCACTCTGCACAGCGGCTGCTGACCAGGCCCCTGGGGATCCTGGGGCTCCTCCGCAGAGGCTGGAGCCAGATGTGCTCACTGGAGGGGTCCCAGCCAGAGGGGAGCGCTCCCACCACTTCTTTCTAGAGATCTAACCGAAGTGACAAGATCAAATGACTCCCATATGTGCTGTTCTGTGAACCTAAACCCAAATGAACTCCCAGCACCCAATGGCAATAGCTTTGTAGTAAGTCTTGAGATGTGAACATAAGTAAGTAGTCGATTTAACTAACAGATGTTCAGCTCATCTGAGTAAAAGGTCTGGGGTATCCTTGCTTTTATGAATTAATCATATGGTAGCATTCTTAGAAATACCGGCTCAACGTTGTGGCATGTGATTGTGATGGAATACTGTTGTGCAGAATGGCTTCCGAAAAACCTGAGAAGACTCGCGGGAACTGATGCAAAGTGAAATGGGCAGAACCAAGAGAACGCTGTATACAGGTGGTCAGCTGGGAAAACCGTAGCTATTCTCAGCAGTACAATGATCCAGGACAATTCTGCAGGACTTAGGATGGAAAATGCTATTCACCGCCAGAGAAAGAGCTGATGGGAGTCTGAATGCAGATCAGAGCATCCTTTTTTAACTTTTCTTTTTTCTCTGTCTGTGTTTTCTTCTGTGATATGGCTATGGAAAAATATTTTGCATCACTTTACATGTATAATCAGTATCAAATTGCTTGCCTTTCGAGGAAGGGGGGGGCGAATTTGGAGTACACAATTTTTAAAAAACAAATGTAAAAATGTTATTTATATCTAAGGGAAAGAAATCCATTTTTTTTTTTAATGGGAGGGGGGAGAAAAATTCTCTAAAGTTCAAAACCTCCTCATGGTGGTACAGCTTCTAAGCACCAACAGCCAAAAGGGTGATCACTCCATACCAGCTAGGTCACCCCCAATTAGAAATTTTACAATTAATGAACCTCTAGAAAAAAAATTTAATAAAGGAAGGTTGTTATTAGGATCAGCTGAAACTCTAACTTTTTACCTATCTTTCTATTCTTTATATATATATATATTCACTTATATGTTTGTATGCCTTAATGTCAGTGGTTGTTATCCAGCCTGGGACCTTGCACATAGTAGGTACTCAATAGATGCTAAATGAATTTACAAAAGGAAACATTGATCTTAATTATTTCCCAAAGTGGGAAAAGACTCTTAAATTATTCTTTCATTCCAAATCCCAAATAGTGTCTGGATGGGTTCCATTTTCTGTAGCTAATCATTAAAATAGAGACTTAAATACATGCTTTCTTAAAATCAATAACAAAATCCCATTTTTATCAGTTAACCTCAGAAATGGCACCTCCTGGCTATGGGCTAGACTGTCACAGAGTAAAAGTCTTTAAAATTCCTCTTGGATTTGAGGGTATTAGCAAGTCCCTATCAACATCCTCTGCAGGGTTTTTGATGTCATTTTGGCTATTGAACTAAAAAATGTGAACTATTACTTTGTTGATCTTGTTCTTAAACCAAACTGCATTATCAACGGAGAGTGTGTTCTTAGTGTATTGTTAAAAGTACTTTAAAAACTTGTAAATCCCTGTAATTTATGTTTCTCCAGCCTCCCCTGCTTCATTCTCTCCTTCTGGTTTTCATTTGAACGCAGTCCTGTCTGGGTGTGTACCTGTAAAATTGTGTTTTTCCAAGTACAATTTACAGTCGTGACCTTAGGTTTTACAGTGTCCCTAACCTTCGAGAAGCTTCCTTCTCTGCTGAGAAGCCAACTGTGGGTCACCCAACCCTTTCATATTCTAATTGTCTAATCAAGGTTACTTGAAACAGATCTGACTTTGACATGTCTTAGTTTATCATGGAGACTTTGTAGGGCTGGTGAGTAAATTAAGAGGGTTCCCCAGCAAGCCCATTAATTGCTCCATGTCTGAAGATGTACACAGCTGTAAACCTAGCCTACTTCCAGACAACAGTCCCATTTATCTAAACAATTCTCCTTTTAGACTCAATGGCAGTGATAAAAACGAAGATAAGGAAGACTGAGGGGAGGATCTTTCCGGGTCTCTACTTGCAGAAACTGGGGCCAAAGGACTTACAATCAGCTTTTCTTTTCAGCCTCTGATTGAAATGTCTTAGTAGATTTTGTGTTCCACGTATCCAGGAGGTTGTTAGAGAAGATGGAGCAGGCCAGGAGTGGGAGGGAGAGAGGGAGGGAGGCCCGGTGGCCCTGTCTGGGTAAATGTTTATCCTGGATCATTCTGCAGGAAGCCTCTGGCTCTCTCCCTTGCTGGCCCTCTAGCCTGTGGCATAGCCGGCCTGCCGGGGAGCTCATGCATGCAGGCGCACACTTGCCTGAGCCTTGGGAAATTGGGTTCTCCTCCCTCTCAGGGAAAGGACTGGGGCGTTCTCATTGGCCTCATCCCGCCGCCCATTGTCAGAAGCACACTTGCCAGTCTTCGGCGGTGACCAGGTGTGCTCATGCTCTTCTTCTTGTGCCCAGGTCATTGTGCAGTCCGGCCGCCACCCCACGGTGCTGCAGAAGCTTTGCCAGCTGCCTTTCCAGTACTTTAGTGACCCTCGCCTCATCAAAGTGCTGTTCCCTTCACTAATCGCTGCTTGTTACAATAACCCTCAGAACAAGATCATTCTGGAGCAAGAGATGAGTTGTGTCTTGCTTGCTACGTTCATTCAGGTACAGCCGTTCCAATGGAAACTTGCATTTAGGCCATTCTCCCGGGGGCTGGGGCTCTGGCTTTCTGGGTACCTAATTCAGTTAGAAAACAAGACTAAGCCTTTGGGGACAGGCCCCGAGAGCTCCCAGAAGGCCCACCCAGGAAACAGCCATCCCGCTTAGCAGAGGCTCTGGGGAGGGTTTCCTTGAAGTTAGCCGGCTCCCAGCGCTCTGGGCAGCTCAGAATGACTGTTTTTGAAGACTGCTCCATTCTTTCCTTTTTCCTTGTTTCAGGAGGGTTCTGCCTTCTGCTCCATTGGGCGGGGGAGCGTGCAATTTAGAGAGAAAGGGGAAAAAGAACTGAACCTCAGCGACTAGCTTTAAGTGGATGTGAAGTTCAACTAGCAGATCCTTTCTCAGTGTGGATTTAAATTCAGTGTCTCTGGTGTTAAAAAAAAAAGTTCAAGCTTGGTCAAGCATGGTCTTCGGACAATAAACGTGTCTTTCAGGCAAAGATAAGGTTGTGGCACAGGCAGCATTCTCGCCAGCCAAAGCTCCGGAGCTAACTGGACGCAGAAAGTCAGAGTGACTCTTTGCTGTCTAATCCAACGACTGGTTTTCCATCAGGGTCAAAGAAAACCTTCTGATTTTTTTGTTTAATCTTTCGGCTTGGGTCGTATTTTCCACTGAAAAATCCAGTGCCCGGTATTTGCACAGGAACAAGTGTGGGAACTTATTCCAGACGTCTTTTTGCTTGTAGTATTTAAACAGAAAATGGATGTTTCTTTTTGTTGTTTGTTTTGTAGCTTACTCTGGCTAATATGAATGACTTATAGTACTGGTTTGATAGCAGATAGCTTATTAGTAAATGCATTTTAAAAAGAAGAGCTTTTTAAAGTGATTTATGACACTTTCTTCATGAAAGACAATTTTTTTACAGTCTACAATCCAGTAATGAGGGAATAAACAAAGTTAAAGGTCAATCGCTTTAAAAAATCTTTCAGCCCAGCTATTCTGTTTATAATTCTTGACTTCGTTTTCTAAAATAGTTTAAAAAGTCAAACACTTCAGAGCCCATTGGCTTTTCAGGAGTGGTTTTCCAAAAGATGCTAAGAAGAAAGTCTCACTATTAAATTTCAGTACTTTATGTCACTCATAAAGCAAATGTTGAAAAATTGAATTTAAAAAATAAAGAACTCTAGCATGAATTTTCAAATTTTGATTTTATGGTTATTATTTAAAACCCAGAATATGTAGCAGAGCCAAACTAACTCTTCTGATTATTTAAAGTTTTAGATGTCTTGAGGAATTATATCAATATCTTAACAAAAATCCTTATGATAGCAATAAGAAATAAAAGTAAATCTGCCTGCCAGATTCTCAAATGTGCATTTTCATTTGATATTACACATACTTGTGGGGAGAGATCATATATATATTTTTTCATATATATATATTTTTCCTATATATATATACACACACACGTATATATAAAATCTTCTCTAAAAATGTACATTTTACAAAGAATTTAATTTTCCAAGAACAATAAAACTCCATTGACACTAGCATGAGTACTAAGAATTTCATAGCTGCTTACATGCTTTGTTAAATATGTACCTCTGTGCCCCTTTCCAGCTCCTGAAGCCTGTGAGAAGAAGGAAAGGAGGCAGGAGGAGGGAATCGTAGAAGTTATTTTTATGGCTGGGCTTGACCATCACTTTAATCTGTAGCATCTCCACATCTGTGGAACAAACTATTAAGAATTCCATTCTGATCATTTCATCATGTATTAATGTTCTGGTTCACCATTAAAAATACTATTTCATTAAAACAGAAGAAATGTAATATTTCTGGTCACTAAATTACTGCAGAATTTTGCTGAATAGTGTGGGGGGGGGGCAATTCCCCAAGCAAAACTGCTCACTAATAATTAAGCTAGCATAACAGTCTATTAGGCAACAAGCTGCTAACCCTAACAAAATAGTTTGCCAGAGGGTACATTTCAGTTTTAGGAGTGTCCCGACATGCCACGGTGGACACTAATTTGTGATCACAGAGTTTTATGGACAGCGTTCGTGTTGCCTAGAGTAGTGGGTCTGAAAGTGGTGTCATTGTTTAGTCTTATTTTATAATAATCCAGGTCTAGGTCCTGTTTCTACATTTTCTTAGATTCCATACTGGATTCCACAGGAATCAGGCCAAGGGGGTTTGCAGACTGGTTGCTTCACGAGGCTTTTCAGTTTATTTGATTTAAACTTGGTGTTTTTATACTCACTATACAGTTTTCTTTTGTCTGCCTAGGACTTTGAACCAATTCCAGGTCAAACCGAAGATCTGTATCCTCAAACAAGGGGTATGTATGTCTCCTGAAAACTAAGACATCATTTCTGAGTCTGATAACCAAACTGCATGCTTCTCCCCATTTGCAGCAAGGGCTCCCTTTCAAGTGCCAAATCTATTTCAAGGCAGAAAGTTATTGGGGATTTTACCTGTAAGCAGGAGTTCTTACATTGTCTTACTGAGAAATCGAATAGACTGTAAGGATAATACTTGGTGGGACCTTCCTCTCCTTCACGAGGGGCCTTTCTCCAGCTCTGATTAAAAGAAAGCAGTCACTACATGACAGCAGAGAATCAGAAAAATCTGAATTCTACGAAACGTTTCTCACAGCTTCCAGAATGCTAACTAATTAATTAGCTCCTCTTTCTACTGTCAGCAAGTGTTGTTTCAGAAAGCACTAGATAAAAACCGATATTCGGGATGATGAACATTAATTTAACTGTCCCCCGTGAAAGATGCACGTATAAGTGGATTGACTTTTCCTACAGTATCTGGTGCCGTGATGTAATCTTAGGTGGGGAAATTCCCCCAATAGTGAGTTTAAGCCCTTGAACTTTTTTATTGAAAATATTTGTTTTACACGCAGAAAAAGCCATCAAATTAGCAGAGTTCAGAGGCTGAAGGATTTACAAGCCCTTTTCTGTTGCTCTCCTGCTAGGCCATTTTCCTCTGATCAGTTGAATGTTTTGGTTGTTTGAAATTGTATTCTTTGGAATCATCTTCCTGGATTGTGATTTTAAAAAGCAAGGCATTGCTTCACTCGCTTCTTTTTGCTCCCCTGTCTTGTGGTACTTGTCAAATATCCGAGCTAGAATTTCCCAATTCTCCAGTCATTTTCTATTCTTTAAAACACTGAAAATTCCAGCGCCCAGCTGTGTTCCCCTCTGGGGCCCCTAACCTTGAAGCCTCTACTTGGTGTGTGTTGGATTCTTTTGCAAAGAAAACAAAAAGTCATTTGGAATAAGCAGGTGTTGAAAAGTTTCAACAAGAAAAAGTAACAATAACTGAAAGTGGTTACATTTGTCATTTTAAAAACCAGGTTCTATGGAACCAGGTGAAGTAAGTGAAGAAGTAAACCAGAATCGGCCTTAACTCACTTATGCACCCTGTGCCCATTGCCTACTGAGGCCTCCCCATGGGAAATCCAGACAAGGAGGCCCCCGAACCGGGTCCTACATGGGGAAATGGTTGGACGTAGAGTGGAAGGTTTCTCCTTTCAGTCAGACACCAAACTTTGTGTTCATGAGAAAAAAGTGGCAGCGCCGTCCTGTCCTCTCTCCTGGCTTCTCATGAAAGAAACGCTCCCCCTTTGCCCTGTCAGGAAGGCAGATTCCCCAGGGGCTTCCTTGGCACTTTGTGGGCCAGTTACATGCGCTGCAGCCACAGAGACGGCACCATTGTTTGTATCAAGAAGTTTGCAACACAGACCGAAGTGCAGCTGGCCCAACGCACGAGGGTACCTACTCGGAGCAGCGTCCTGGACCCCCGGCGTAGCCAGCCTCTGTGCTCAGAAAGAGTCCCCAGTTTGAGATGACTCTCAAGAACAACTCCTGGCGGGAGCAGAGCTGTAAATGTATTCAGTGCCTTTGGCTCTGGCCCTCCATGGACGCTGTCACACGTTGGGCAAAGCTGTTGGCGAACCCTTCAGCCATGGAGAAGATGGGCGCCTCGAAGTGACCAAACACAGACCCGTTTACCTTTCAGCCTCCATCTGTTTCCTCTGCCAGTAGACGCAAAGCTGAATAATGACGTAGGAAAACATTTTAAATTAAACTTAGGAGCAAAATCTTGAACCTAAAATTATGTTTCACAGTTCCTGAGAATGAAGCCTGGTTTGTTTGATTTTTTTTTTTTTTGCCTAAAGAAAAATAAATATAAAACCGTGTTAAAACCTTTTTCTGGTCAGTTGGGATGGGGCAAAATAAGCATGAACAAAGGTTTGGGTCCCTCGTCCCCTTTTTTAAGCTACAAAATTAGAAGCAGTCATTTTTTTGGATGCTTTCCTAAGTAAGCATATCTGAAAACACTGGAGACATCTTGACCATTTTTGTCCTTTTCTTGAACACTTAACCAATTTATTAGTATTTCTCTCAAAGCTGATCTGTATTCCCAGCCTCTTGAATATTGAAATGTTTCGTTATTTAGCACACCCAAAAGTATAACTTAATGTTATGTTCTCTCTCTCTTTTGCAGAAAAATTTTTTACTTCCCAAGACTACCTTGAGTTGTGTAACAGATTCCCAGAGCAGGCCTGGGAAGAAGCTCGACAGTTTTTCTTGAAAAAAGAGAAAAAATAAGTCTGTTTTTGGTTGGTTTTGATTTGAATACATTCTGATACCTTCATCGTTAAAAACAAATATTCTAACTGTGCACAAAAAACTTTTGATACTCAATAACTGCACTGTAGATACAATATATACTTTGCACTATTTATAATTATTGTAGATACTTTAATGTTCTGGTTTCTAATTTTGCAAGTTGGGTTGGTTTCATTTCTGTATAACATGATAAGGTTTGGGAGCCCTGTGATGGTAAACTTCTTACATTGCAATATTGGTGAAATTAGGCTTTAAAAGACACGATCCGTTCTGTTCTATATATCTTGTAATAAAATAACTTATTCTGTTTTGCAGTGTGACTTTTTGTATTTCAACATGAGTGTTTCTTTACTTGTAAAGGCAGCAAATTTGAAACAAAACATTTTCAACATTCTGGAAATCTCTTCAGTTAATCCAAGAATTGAAGTTTAAGCTGCTTTTTGGATGTCCCTTTAGATGGCGGATATTTGTGACATTCTGATGGGATGAGATATTTGTAGTGACTGTTAGAAACCTTCTGGGAAGGAAGATGGCTGAGCCACGTCAATCTACCTACTTCTTTGTAGGCAGAAACCGAAAACCCTGGTAGGCTGAATTTATCTTCCAGAACAAAACTTATTAATCGACTAAGGCATTATCCGCCAGCATTGTCCCAAGGGGAATGGCACACTAACTAGGGATCAAAGCCTCTACATTCAGAGGCAAACCTGGTAACTAAACATTTTTTAACAGTTCGCTGCGGCACATGCCATTGTTTCACAAGAAGTGACGGGCCCATTTTTAAAGCCTTTGAGCAGTGATCCAGACTACGTGTTTATCCTAGTTCCGGAGGACGAGGGAGCAGGGCTTAGAGTCAGCTTCCTTTGCTATCAAACTTCCTTGAACCTTTTTTCTGGTTTGAATGTGACGTTGAAGAGGCCAAGGTTTGCGCCTGGCCCCGAGTTTAAGGATCAGCTCAGTATATGGCAATGCAGACAAACTTTAATCAAAACAAGTGGGAATTGATGTAAGATACACAAGAGTCAGTCACAGTCATGGCTATTTTTTTTTTAATTAAAAAGAAATCCAGAAGACATTTTTAACCAAGTACCTTCCAATTCAGGAAACCCCCCCTTTGGGTCTAAAGAAAATTCACTTTTAT
This sequence comes from Monodelphis domestica, assembly GCF_027887165.1. NCBI lineage: Eukaryota > Metazoa > Chordata > Mammalia > Didelphimorphia > Didelphidae > Monodelphis > Monodelphis domestica. The sequence goes on from NC_077227.1 coordinate 34,816,751, forward strand.
TTGCCTATATTTTCATTTTGCCTATTAGCAATAAAGAGAAAATGAACAGATTTACCCCTCAAAAATAAGCTTCAAGGTGGGTTTCCACTTCCATTCAGCTGGTTCAACAGAGTGAGATCTTGAGCAGAAGATGGAGCTAGGATGCACTTCTTCCCCAAGAAGAGCTGGCCCCAAACCCGAGGGCCACACATTTTACTTGGCTCTCTAAACAGGAATTGTCTTCTCCAATAATTAGCAGGTGGCCTCAGCAGCAATATTGCCAGGGAGGCATTCTTGTCAGAATGGAAAAACAAAGTGGGATAGAGGGCACAGGGCAGGGCATCGTTGGCACTCACCAGGCTGGCCCTTTTAAAAATCACTAAATCCTGGTGATTTGAAAGTGGAGTGAAAGCATTTTTAAATGCCCCCTCCCTTGGAGTACTGGAAATGGGGTGGCCAGGGCCTCACACAGAGCCCCTGGGGTGCATTTGACCAGCCTTCAGGCCCAGCACCGAGCAGAAAGGTCCAGAAAGGTCCAGGGTTCCAGGAGGGCCGAGAAGCAGCCAGTGCCAAGGTGGGCCTGTGCTAGCGCAATGATGTTTTTCAGGCCCCTTCTCCTCCCATTCCTCCTCTAGAAAACAAAGGTGTGGGGCCAGGGGCCTCCCAGCTCCCAGTCAAGCTTACTCTATGAAACAAAAAAAACAGAGGAGGAGGGCAGAGGGGTCCCGGCTCCAGCTCTGCCTCCTCTGGGCACCAGGCACTGGGCACCGCCAGGGGATGAGGTGGCCCCTTTCTGGGTAGACGATGGCCAAGTCCGAGCTTTTCACAGCGTTGGGCCTGGATGGCCAAGTGGGTGCCTCTTCCAGGTGGGCCCCAGACGCTGGCATGGCCCCCTCACCTGGGGCACCCCGACATCCCAGGGCTCTCTGAAGCTGAAGCTCTTCTCATCTCCCTCCGTTCTGGGTTTGGGAGAAGGTAGAGCAGCCACCGCAGATGGTTGCCCAGGAGGGATTTCCCCTTGGAGAAGAGCTGAGAGTCGAGGAAGCTGCCCTCCACCCCCCGGCCTGGCAGGGGCTCATTAAGCTAATTGCCATCGGGAGGAGCTTAGCAGGGGCTCAAGCACTGAGGATTTCCCAAACCCTGAGCCAGTGCGCCTCCGAAGAGAGGATGCGGAAGCCTTCGGAGGGAAAGGCCCAATCAAATATTTATAAGATTTCCTGCAAGACGCTTCACAATAGAATATATTTCTTATCTGGTCGGGGTTTGGCCAAAAAGCCATCAATAATTAAGACAGCTGTGATTAACCTCCCAGAATGCCGACCGGGATTGCAATTAAACATTTAATTGAAAAGGCCACCCAGCAGTCCCCTCCCCCCGCTCTTGCCGGCAGGGTCCACGGGGCGGGAGCGGAGGGCCCGGCCCCCGACGTGCCCAGACCCGGGCTGCTCCCGAGGGAGGATACCAGGGCCCCGAGGGCGCGGGCGCTACCTTCCGCCCCTGCAGATGTGACTTGAAGCTCCCCGGCGGGCGCTCTTGCCCTCGCCCTTTTAACGACTCCGAAACGTTCCCGGGGGTCGGGGCCACATCTTGTTTCAATCCAGGAGCGAGACTCGGTGGTCTCCCCCGCCTCGGGGCTCCCTTGGGTCCCCCCACATCCCTCTGTGCCCCGGCTGGACGCCGGGCTCGAAGCTGAGGGGCCGCCGCGTCCCGTCCTTGGTTCCCGCACGTTCTGGAGGACAGCGCTGGGGTGACTGGCGGTCGTGTCCGGAGCGCGCGGGCCTCTGGGCAGTCTCGGCCACGACCTCTTCTGGGAAGGGCCCATTTCGGTCCCTGCCGGCCAGAAAGAGCGAGCTCCGAGGTGGGGGGAGGGGGAGTCAGCCGGAGCCTAGAGGCCACCTCTGCCCTCCCTCCTTTCCTGGCCAAACCTGCCTCCGCCGCAGCCGCGGTCGCCGCCGCACCGTTGGGCCGGCACCTGGGATGCCCCAGGGTCCCGGTGGGCTTGCCCCAGAGGCAGCTGCGAACCTCCTCGCGCAGGCTCGGCCACCCTCCCTTCTGTGGGAGTCTGCCCCTTGGCTGGCTCTGCCTGTCAACACCTCGCTCACTCCTCTGCCCTCACCCATAAAACCTGTCTGCCTGCCGACCTCGTCCCTGTCACTTCCTCCCGGGCTGCTGCTTTCGCCTGCTTCAAGCCCTTCGGCTCCATTAATCTGGCAAAAGAGCGCTGCCTGCCCCCCCCCCCCGACCACCCTTATTCCCACTCCTTTCCTTCTGACCCACCCCCATATTCTCTCTCATCCTCCCCCTTACCTTCTGTCTAAGAATCAATACTAAGAGCTATAAGGGCTAGGCAATGGGAATCAAGTGACTTGCCCAGGATCACACAGTTAGGAAGTATCTCAGGCTAGAATTGAATCTAGGGTCTCCAGGCTCTAGGCTTGTTTCTCTCTGTCTCTGTTTCTCTGTCTCTGTCTCTCTCTGTCTCTCTCTGTCTCTCTCTGTCTCTCTCTCTCTCTCTCTCTCTGTCTCTCTCTCTCTCTCTCTCTCTCTCTCTGTCTGTCTCTCTGTCTCTCTCTCCCTCTCTTTCCCTCTCTCTTTCTCTCTCTCTCCCTGTCTCTGTCTGTCTGTCTGTCTGTCTGTCTGTCTGTCTGTCTGTCTGTCTGTCTCTCTCTCTCTCTCTCTCTCTCTCTCTCTCTCTCTCTCTCTCTCTCTCTCTCTCTCTCTGTCTCTCTTTTCTGCCTCCGTGTTTCTGTTTCTGTTTGTCTCTGTCGGCCTGTCTCTCCCCACCTTTACTCTATTCTCTCTTTCTCTGCCTCTCTGTCTCTGCCTTCTCTCCCCCCACTTACTCTCAGCTCTTTCTGTCTCTGTCTCTCCCCCTCAGCCCCTCCTCCTCCTCACTTATCCTTCTCTCCTCCGTCTTTCTCTCTATCCAGCACATCCTCCCCGCACGTCCCCTTTCAGGTAATCCTCTTACGTCCGAGAGCTTCCGGAGGAAAAAAGAGCAACGAACGGAAGAGTTTGGCTAGGAGGCGGTTACAACGACCCCAATTCCCTTTTTCTCCTTTGAGTCACTCTCCTTTGGGCTTGCGGTTAATTGCGGTATTTTTAAGCGCCTACTACGTGCCTCGCGCTGTGTGAAGAGCCTAGAGTCTAGGAGAAGAAACTGTCCTGTCCTCAAGGCGCTTCTGTTCTATTGGAGAGGGGCCTCCGTTTTATTGTCTCTGTCCTCGGGGGTTAACAGGGCAAAGTTCCCCACTTTCCCTTCTGTTCCTCTGCTCTAGCGTTCCCTCTTGCTCTTGTCTCCAGACGTGTTACTTTTCATGGGTCACCATTGACTGAGATTTTCCATGAAGAGTCGCCGTTGCCCAAGGATGCCAGTGTCCCTGCGGCCTTATTTCGCCTCAGCGGCTTGGGCTCAGGATGGGGACTCTTCTCTCTCTCTCTCTCTCTCTCTCTCTCTCTCTCTCTCTCTCTCTCTCTCTCTCTCTCTCTCTCTCTCTCTCTCTCTCTCTGTTTCTCTCACTCTCTCCGTCTCACTCATTGTCTCTGTCTCTCCCCCTCCCCCCCCCCCTTGCTGGTAAACTCCGATCGCCAATTGCCCCCTTTTCAGGTTCTCGTCCTGCCAGCCCCCGGGGCAAATGCTCGCTCCTCTGCCTCTGCGCCTCCCGTTTGCTGGCAGCCCCCTTGCGTGCTCTCTAAGCTGACAAGTAACTCATTCCTCTGAGCCTTTTTCCATGTAGTCTCGGAAGCCTCTCAAGGCTTTTCCTAGCCAGAAGCCTCCCTTAGCAAGACGGTAGTTGCCTTTCCGTATGGTCCTCCAAGCCCTCAGCCCCCGGTGCCTGGTGCGCGGCGAGGACATCAGAAATGCCCGCTGCCTGCCTGCTCGGGCTTCGCTTCTTTTCTCCGCACCCGACGCTGGCCCCTTGCAATTCTCCTGGCCCCCGAGGCTTCTCTAGGGATTTTTTCCCCTATTTCCCCCAGATCACAAACTTCCCTCCCGTGGATATTCCTGCAAACGTTTTTTTCTCCATAAAAAGCGGCCCCACAGAGGGGCCGGGAAACTGCGGATTTGGTTTTTAATCTCGCCCGATCGAACATTAAAGTCTCAGGCTCAGTAACTAACTCCCCTCACCTTAGCCTCTGACCTTGAATAGCTTCAGTTTTTACTGTGGGAATGGGTCTCTCACTTGAGTGAGCAGAAACCCTCCCCTTGTAATTGCCACAGGTAATTTAATTTACCGGGAAATCCCTCCTGTGTTACAGAAAAGGTTTCAAGATGATCTGAGAAGCAGTAACTCTGATATTCCTTGTGGCTGCAACTCCCCAACCATAGATCTGACACCCCACCAGGGACTGTTGTCAAAAGGGCTTATCAGAGTCCAACCTATTCCCTGGCAGCCCACGCTGAAAGAGAAGCTTTCTCTTAGCTGCCCAAGAACACCAATTGCAAGGAGACAAGAACGTGACCGAGCGGTAGCTCTCCTGTGATGCTGAGCCCCAGTTAGGTCCTGACTCCAGCCCGCTTATTTCCAAATTACCCAAAATTGTAGTCAGTGGTGTGAGTGTGTCCTAACAACGGAACAGAGGAATTCGATTTTAAGGGGATAAAGCCAACATAGACACGTGCACGGAGATGTTTCCACTCTCACAACAAAAACCTTGCATTGCCAACCAAAATTTCTGACGCTGGCCATTTATGATGCGGCTTATTCCAGATTTTGATGCAGAAAGAAACGATGACCTAAAGAAGCTCTGCTGGTCCCTAGTCTGAAAGGACCCCAAACGAAAACTCGATTCCCCTGAACTTTCGCCCCTCCAGCCAGTGGCCCAGTCCAACGGGTAAGAGGAGGGGGTCTATTTCTTTCAGCAGGGAATGGTCTCAGTTAAGGGAGAGATGCCTCCAAGAGCCCAGCCCTGTTTATTAAAACCGCATCTGGGCAGTTGAGGAGGTAAAGCTGGTCCTCATTAACGGTGCATATCTCTTCCCTTATCTCGGAGTTTGCAGCACCATTTCCTAAATCCTACAGGAGGGAGAATGCTCCCTTTAATTCCTTCACTAGCGTCACCTTGACTTTCAGGAAGTTACAGAAATACTTAGATCTCCCGTCCCGCCTCATCCCTTCTTTCAGTCTTCCAACCAGCCTTCAGATTCGATACAGACGCAGGAAAGAATGAAAGAGTGAAAGGGAAGAGCAAGAACAAGAGAAAACGGACAACGAAAGATTTAATTAAAAAAAAATAATTGGAGAGTTTCCTCCGTAGCCAAAGAAAAAGTGACAAGAAAATCATTAAGAGAAAACGGGAGCGAGGAGAAAGAGAAAGGGGGAGAAGAGAGAACAGCATGAACGCTTCCCGCTGCCCCTAGCTCCGTGGTTAGCTGCTGCCCCTGGCCCCGGGCTGCCCAGCATTCCCTCGGCCAGGCGCTTGTACCTGGCCCCAAAGGGTTAATCCTCGAGACTGGGAGAACCCGAGCGGGGCCGGCCGGACCTGAGGGAGCTTCGAGGTCCCCGCCCCGCCGGCGGCCCTGAGAACCCAAACCGCGGGTTTGAAATGTCACACCGGCGGAGCTTGGGCCCGGCATCCCCCAGGCCGCGGCCCTGGGCGCCCGTGCCGGCCCTGTAAGGCTAGGCGAGCCGCGGCGGGCGGCCACGGCCCAGTGCTCGTGGGGGGCGCGGGCTCCCAGGGGTCTCGCTGGCAGGCGATGCCAGGGGCCGATAAGAGGCCGCCGGCCTCGCCTCCGTCTAGACAGGCCTTAATGAAGGCGGCGGGCCGAGGGTGGGGGACAGCAACGGCGGGGCTCAGAGCAACCCACGGCCGGCCACGGGCAGCCACAGCCACAGCTCATCTGAGGGCCCCTGCTGCGGTACTCCTTTACCCGACTTATTGGAGGGGGGGGGCGTGAAAAGGGGTGACGACTGAGCTGCCAACGGCGTGAGGCGAGAGGTGACCCTGAATGGGTCTGAGGGCTCTAGGCCAGAGCCCGGGCCAGGGAGGCCTGAGGCAGAGGAATAGGCTGGGCTGGCTCAGGGGGCGCAGGAGGGGAAGAAGAATGGGGGTGGGACTTCAGGGGAGGGGCCAGAAGACATGTGAAAGGAGAGGGCAGGTGGGGACTGGTGGGACTGCAAAGAGCTTGGATTGCCAGAGGCTGTTAGGGTGGGTCCCTCCAGAGGCCCCAAAAAAGGCCCCAAGGGGAGCCCTGAGGGTGAGGTGGCCCTCCCAGGGCTCCACGTGGCCCATGCCACCTCGAAACCCTGAGGGCTGGGGGCCCCACCCTCAGGCTGCGCCAACAATATCCACACGGGCAAGCCCAGAGGGGGTGGGGTTTTGCTTTTTATTATTAAGATCAAAATATGAGTCCCGCCGCTATGAACTGGCTGTTCTCAATAAATAGCAATAACTTACGTTGTTTGTTTGTTTGTTTGTTTGTTCGGCAAAGGCTCACACACTCTGTCCTCCGTCCGCTGATAAATTAAAACATTTGCAAGAAAAGTCTCTTTCTCCATATATTTGGGGGTTGGTTGAGTGTCGTTTTGGTTTTCCAGCGATCATGCGATTTAGGGCTTTGGGGTCCTCCCGCTTTCCTTTTCTGCCTCTTCCCTCCCCCCCCATCCCTAACCAACAAAAGCATTTAAAGAAAACAACCACCGAACCCAAAGGAGAGCGGCGGCCTCGGCGGGGCCAAGCTGCCCCCTTCAGCCCAGGCTGGCTCCGGGGCAGCCCGCTCCCGGCTTGCTTTTTGGAAGCCACCAGGTGAGCTGGGGTGGGGTCCGAAAGCCAGCATTACACGCTACGGGAGGGGGGAGGGGAGGGGGAGGAGGGAGCGGTAGAAGGGGGGAGGCCTAATCCTAGTAAATCCTCAGTTTGGGTTTTGCAAAAATAACCCCGGCCCGCCGAAGGGCTTCGCTCTCCAGTCTGAAGAAGGAAGGTCACATCCTGGTGCTTTGGCAGTCAAGACAGTATCTCTCTTTGGCCTCTCTCTTTCTTTCATCTCTTTCTCTTTCCTTTAAATAACAATAATAATGAACAAGGAGAGAGGGTTTTCCGAGAGCTGGAATGGCCTGAGCATGGGTGAGTCTCATGCAGGGAGCATGCGAGATCCTCGGGACAGGGGGCCCACGGGCCCCAGGCTCCTCACGTCTCCACCGGGCTGGGCACCATGCTGTTCGGAGTGTCCGGGAGCTGGGAGGATAGGGAGGTCACGTCGCTGCCGGAGGAGTTCCCCAGGGAGCCCGACTCGGAGAAGGACACCTGGAGTGGAAGGCAGGAGGGAGGAGGAGGCAGTGAGGGGGCGCAAAGCCAGGCCTCCTGGGCCCCTACTTACTCCGCCACGTGGGTCAGCAATAAAATGACTTTCAAAATAAATGGAGTTCTCTGGGCCGGCCCCGGGGCTGCCAGCAGGAGCCCCCTCTAGGCTAATCCCCGGGTCAGCGCCCGTGGCCCAAGGGGGCCTTTAAATCCCAGGCTAAGCACCCACTTAGCAGCTGCAGCTAAGGAGGTAAGGAGCGCTGGGCTGGGTCTTCCCCTACCGCCCCAGCCCCCCATCACCTGCTTCCCAGAGTCCCCTCAGCCTCCTCTGGGGAGCCGGGCCGGCCAGCTCCGTTCCAGTCCACTTGGGCTCCACAGGTCCGGGCTGGGCCCATGCATGGCAGCCCCACCGGCTAAGGGCGAGGGAGGGTGCTGGGGGGCCGCTGGCTAGGGGTCCTCACCAGTTGCTGGAAGGCCGGCTGGTCCAGGTCACTTTGGAGAGCGAACTCGCTGAGCGCCTTCCAGGGCGGCTGGTAGGTCTGCACCTCCACGGCGCTGCCCTGCACCGCGCTCTCATGGCGGATGGGGCTGCCGGCCACCAGGGGCGTCCCCGTCAGCCCCTGCAAGCTCTGTCAGGGGAGACAAGCGTTAGGGCCCCGGCCTCCAGCCACAGGCTGCGCCCCCGCCCCCAGGCCCGCCCAGCTGCCCGAGGCATAGATACCGGGACCAAGCCCGGCCCGGGCTGCCCTAAGGCCCCCTGGGTCCAGGCACCAGCTGCTGGTCAATCGCCCCCCTTCCCTCTGGGCCTCCCAGGCGGGCTGCTTCTCGGCCATCCCTTAACAGCCTCCATCGATCCCCCGGGGATCTCGCCTCCTTGGGGTGCCCCAGGTTCCGGGAGAGCAAAGCTTCCCACCGAGCTCCGCAAACGAAAGGAAACGCCCCAACTTCCTCAGGTCAGTCTCCTGGTCAGGGCCGGGCCCTTTCCTGCCCTCGGCCCGCTTCCACATCCCAAGCTCCGAGTCAAGCAGCTTTGCCACCCCCACCCCCGCCCAGCCTCCCAACAAGCCAAAGGCTCCCGGGGATTCAAAGGCCATGACTGCCTTCCGGGGTGCTGGGCGTGGGGGGGGGCGACTGGTTCACCCCCTTCCCTAAGGAGACCCGGACATGCGTGCACATGTAATGCAGTGTGCGCGTCTGTGCGGACATGTAAAGGACCCCCCCCCCCTCCCGCCCCTGGCGCAGGAGCCGGGCCGGGCCGGGCCGGGCCGCGCAGCCGGCCTGCCGCCTCACGCACCGTCTTGTCGCTGTGCTGTTGCTGCTGCAGCTGCTTCATAAGGATGGATTTCTTCTTGTCCTTGCAGCGTTTGTTCTGGAACCAGACGCGGATGACTCGCGGGCTCAGGCCCGTCATCTCCACCAGCTGCTCCTTCATGAGCGCGTCGGGCCTCGGGTTGGCGGCGTAGCAGGTCCGCAGCGTGTGCAGCTGCTTCTCGTTCAGGACCGTCCGCACCCGGGTCGTCTTCTCCGCCTGCTTGTGCACGTGGGCGCGCAGCGACGGCTGCCGGCCCGAGCCCGGCTCTGCGGGGAGGGGGGGCGGGGAGGGGGCGTCAGCCCGGAGCTCCGGCCGCGGCCCCCCGCGCCCCCCCCCGGGAACCTCTGCGGACTGCTCCCCGGATTCGCTCCTGTCGGGAAACTAACTATCGCCCTTGCCTTGGGGAAAGCATTCCCGGCGCGCCGGGGGCCTCGGCTTTTCGCCGAATGGAGGGCTGGAGCTCGTTCCAGGCCGGATTGCCCGGCGCACTGCAGTTAAGCCTAAAGAACGTTTGCTGATTGACTCATTGGATTCGTATTTATTGCTTGTCCCCAGCCCTCGGCTTCTTCCCTAAACCGTCTGCCTCCAGCCGACCCGTCATTTTAAAAATAGACAAGGAAGACTCCAAACTTAGAAAGGGAGCTCCGCGCACATAGAGCACCCATGGGGCCGCCTCCGGAACCACACACACCCTTCCACCTGGGACCACTGGAACGAGCTCGGCCTGCCGCCCCTCCCTCATCCCCGGCCCCCGAGCTTCTTCCTCCAAGGGAGTCTCGACTGAAACTGCTGGAGCTCCAGGAAAAGGCTCGGCGGGGTCTGGATACCTCCGCCGCTAGCCTGGGGCCCTTGGCAACTCTCGGAGCAAACGGCAAGGAATAGTCTCCGCTGGCTTCCGAGCGCTCTCTCTCCGTCTTTCTGTCTCTCTGTCTTGTCTGTCTGTCCGTCTTCTCTGTCTGTCTGCCTCTGTCTCTCTCCCTCGCTCAGACACTGCCCTAAGATCTTTTCGGCCCCTCTTCCAATGAAGCGCCCAACGCGTTAGAGGAATCTTTGCAATGTGAAAGGCCAGAGCGGCGCTGGGAATTCTGAAGGTCCCAGGCTGCTTCTGGCCGGAGAGAGGCATGGATGGGCGTGGGGAGGCCCAGGTGAAGGAGAGGGACCCTGAGATGTCTTTCACCCCCCCCCCCCCAACAATAACTGGGTGGGGGCTGGCATGCCTTTACTCTCCTCTCAGGCTGGATTATTCAGACGCTGATCTTAGCCGAATGCAGCGCTTTCCAGCCCACTGATGAGAGGGAAGGCGGAGGATGTCTCTGTTCTCTGGGCCGGCTCAAAAGTGACTCCTTAGTAGCTGGCCCCCTCCCAGGGGGCTCTTTCTCTTTCTGCCACGGTGCCCTCCTTCTCCCAATCTCCACCGGCCTCCCTTGCTTCTTGTTCCAACCCAAGTTCTTTCCCTTTCAAGCTGTTCTTCAACTAAGAGTCTTCCTCTCTTCTCCAAGGCTCTCCCCTCTCCAGGGCCTCCTCTAGATCAGGCCCCTCAGGCTCGGAGCCCAGCCGGGCTGCCCGAGACCCCAGGCTCCTTAGCTTTCCCGGGAAAGGACCTCAGTCCCTTACCTTATACCAGGGTTGAGAAAAGGAGCCTTCCTGAGGGACTTGGGGAGCCCCTTTGAGGGGCTTAAAATAGGGCCTGGGTCACTTAGTGAATGCCAGCTATGCCCTGAGTGCCCATCCTAATTCACATCTCTACCTCTGACCACGGAAATCAACTGGTACCCTGAGCTCCACATATATTCTGATTTCTAGAGGAGGGGTGCTCTCCTGATTCCATGCCTCCAAAGCACTCTCGTCTCTCGTGTGGACACACACACACACACACACACACACACACACACACACACACACACACAGGTCTATCCAGTGTGCATCCTGTCAGTCAGTACTTTTATCTATGTCGCAAACACAGACTCAAATGGCCAACTTATAGTGGAATGAGGTCTGGTGTCCAGTGTCCCCTAAGTATCAATCGAATAGGTTCCCTTCAAATGTAAGGTGCCTGGGAATACTGGGGACACCGTCCAGCCTGTGCCACTGACTTTCGGACTGTGCCTGCCTGAATTATCAAAACACTGAAACCCCTCTGACAGGGAAGGGGCCCCTCACATGAAGGAGATGGTGTCTTCCCCAGAGAGGGTTCTCCAGCCCATATGCACACTGGTATGTCTGTCTACCAGAGGCCCCTGTGTGTGGCTAGAAGTATTAAATTACTCAAGGCCCTTCTAGGCTCTGTGTGTGTGTGTGTGTGTGTGTGTGTGTGTGTGTATCTCTGACTGTCTCTCTGACTCTGACTCTCTCTGGCTTTCACTGTATCTCTGGCTCTCTCTGGCTCCCTCTTTCTCTGTCTCTCTGACTCTGTCTCTCTCTGTGTATCTCTGACTCTCTGGCTCTCTCTGGCTCTCTGACTCTGTCTCTCTCTGTGTATCTCTGACTGTCTCTCTGTGTATCTCTGACTCTCTCTCTGGCTCTCTGACTCTCTGTCTCTCTCTGGCTCTCTGACTTTCTCTCTGGCTTTCACTGTATCTCTGGCTCTCTCTGGCTCCCTCTGTCTCTGTCTCTCTGACTCTGTCTCTCTCTGAGTATCTCTGACTGTCTCTCTGTGTATCTCTGACTCTCTCTCTGGCTCTCTGCCTCTCTCTGCCTCTCTCTGGCTGTCTCTCTCTCACACAAGCACACACACACGCCAGTCTGGCCATAGGCATTCTCTCCAGACCCCCCTAAACCAAGTTTGGGATCTTCCGCAGCCCTTACCTGAGAGATGGAGGCCCCTGCTGCTTGGTAGGTGTCCTGGGCTCCTAGGACTCTCCGCCGAGGCCCTGTCCAGCAGGAGGCTGTGATCAGCCCGGCACAGAAGCTCGTGATCCCTCAGGGAGAACTCGTCCCCGGGCAGCAGCTGGCGGCTGCAGACGGAGCAGCGGAAGCACTCGATGTGGTAGACGTTCTCTCGGGCTCTCATCACCAGGTCGCTGCTGCTGAAACCCACCTTGCATTTGGCACACTTGATCCCGAACAACCTGCGGAGGGACACGGCGGAGGGCCAGTCAGTGCCTCTAACTGCCAGAGAGAATTGCTCCAAGGATTCCCGGCCGCTCACTGGCCCCAGGAGAGGCTTTGCCTTGCCGCAGGCCCCGAGCTACTTCTCAGAGCAAGCTACCCACAGCAACATGCCCACCGGCTAAGGGCAGAAGGAAATCCCGGGTCTCTCCGGACTGCATCCGCTCCCCGTTCTCTCTCTGCCTGTCTCTTTGCTTCACCCACACCTACATTCAGATATATCCGTGTGCAATTCCGGACACGCAGGATAACCCACACATTTCCACGCGTATTCACGCACATATATGCCTGGAGTCCTACATATCACAAGAGTCATCCATATCCACGTGTTAAGGCACAATCACACACACAAGCACTCACACACATCTCGGCATCTCCTTACACTAATATCTTCTTGTGCACACGGACGCACACACCTAAATACGGGATTTCCCAAAGCGAGAGGTTTCTCTTTTTGCCTCTTTCTGTCTCCCCCTCTCTGGCTGCTTCCAGGCCATCCCTTCTAGGTCGCTACTGACCAAGTACGGGGAAAGCTGGGCAGAATGTGTTGGATGCTACCAGGGGACCTATTGTTTTCCAGTGACCAGAGCTCAGCCTTCCGGGAGCGGATCCCTGCTCCGGCGAACAAACGGGAGAAAGGGCCATGCAGGGACAGGAGGGAGAAAAGTTTCTGAGCAGCCACAGGAACCACAATAGGAGAGGCCACGGGAGCCAACACGAGGCAAAGGCCGGGTGAAGAGGTGCGGGGCTCAAAGACGTGGGCAGCGTTGAATGAGCGCTGAAGAACCGAGCGGGGGACAGGAGGAGGCGGCCAAGGTCATGCCTGGGGTTGGGGCTTTTCTTAGGACGGATAGACAGCGAGCAAGCATCACCTGATATAGTCCCTTTTACAGTACGTCTTGCCGTTTCTCACAAAACACGTGCAGGTTTCGTCCAAGTACTGGCTGCATTCGGCGCACTTGAGGCAGGCTGCGTGCCACTCGAGGTCCGGAGAGACCTTGAGGATGTATTGGTCGTGGATCTGACTCCCACAGCCGACACACATGGCAATCCCGGGCTTTTCTACCGGGGGAACGAGCAGAGGAGGCAGATTCAGGAACCGATCATTATCGCTGTTGGCTTTCCAAAAGCATTCGCATCGAAACTTTCATTTCTCTCTCTCTCTCTCTCTCTCTCTCTCTCTCTCTCTCTCTCTCTCTCTCTCTCTCTCTCTCTCTCTCTGTGTGTGTTTCTCTCTGTTTCTCTCTCTCTCCTCTCTCTCTCTCTTTCTCTGTTTCTCTCTCTCTCTGTTTCTCTCCTCTCTCTGTTTCTCTCTCTCTCCTCTCTCTCTCTCTTTCTCTGTTTCTCTCTCTCTCTGTTTCTCTCCTCTCTCTGTTTCTCTCTCTCTCTCTTTCTCTCTGTTTCTCTCTCTCTCTTTCTCTCTCTCTCTGTTTCTCTGTCTGTCTCTCTGTCTGTCTGTCTCTCTCGTTGTCTCTCTCTCCCCCCTTTATTTCCAGAAAATCACCACCACCCATCATCCTTATCAGCAAAAGGACACTATTTCTAAAGGTTCTGTCGTTGGAACGAAAACTGCCAACTCCCACATAGCCGAAGGTTCCCCCCCTCGCCCCAAATATTTTCGTTTGCGTTCTCTTGGCTTTTCTTATTATGATTATTTTTAAAATCGAGATCGCTTCGAGCTAGCAGAGCTAACCGAGATGTAGACGAAAAGCAGCCGTGAAGAGCTCCTTTAAGCTCCGCCGAGCGCCAGGCTGCCTGGCCCCTGCCGGCCCGGGCCGCCCGGCTGCTGTGCCCCCGGACTACCCAATAGCCACAGAACGAGAGGACAAGCCCGGCTCTGCCGGCCTGACATCTTTCACAATTACAAGGCGACCTTCTTCCTTTAGAAAGCACGAAAGACTAAAGGGGAGGAAAAAGGAGCTCGCTCCGACCGGCGTCCCAGCCGCGGGCCCGCGGGAAGAGTCTCTGCCCCGCGCTATGGACAGGATTCTCCGCCCGGAGGAACAATCCTGGGCCCGGCGAGGGGCTGCTGCAGGCGGCTGAGGATTGTCTCCGCGATGGCCTGGTCAAAGAGAAGCCACTTGTAGAAGCCGCCAAGCATATAGATATCTATGGGGGAAATATTTTCTAATATCATGCACACACGCGCGCACACACACACACACACCCCACACGCGCAGGCAGGCACGCGCGCATACACACACACGTAAAAAGACTTACTCTTGGAATGATCCCCCATAGCACCCAGAAAAGGATAATTAAAAATAATATCCACCATGCGCAAAGTGTTATGATGCAGACAGAAGGCAGGTCGGGCTCGTCCAGTCTCGGCTCTTTGCTAACTAACTCCTCCAGCCGGGAGGACTTGGGTGGGAGAGGAATTCTGCACTGGCCCCGCACGCCGCATGACATCAGCACGCTCCCAGCCCCCCGGGCCCGGAGCCTGGGGGCGGGGTCTGTGACGTCACCCCAGGGTTTCGAGAAGGGGGAGGCCGGGAGATGGGAGAAGAGGTGATGTGGGACCCCGGGGGAAGGGAGGAGATGGGAGGGGGGGCGCGCAAGAGAGATTGGCCGAGGGGGAATGGGGGCCACTTGATTGGCCAGAGTGAACAATGGAACGCAGACACCCCTCCTCCCCCCCACCCGGCCCCGTAATCTACTAGAATTCTCCCGGGCTCTCCCGGTCCAGTCAGTCAGTATTTAGCGGAGCCCTGCGGCGGAGCAGCCTCCTTCCCCGGCTGCTCGCGTGGTGCCCGAGCGTTCCTGGCCCCGGGCGGCCGCTCCTCCCCTCAGCGGACCTATGTCCCATTCAGAAGATAAATCTGACACTAGCTGAGCTGGAATGCAGACCAGCGCCGCGCTTACTCCTTGGGTCTGTCCTCCCAGCCCTTTAAAAGGGAGAAAACACACCACGCGCACACACCACCTTCTTGGGGCGGAGGTGGCTGGCTTTGTTTTGATGGGACTTGGAAAATCACCTCCCCACTTACCGGCTCTCGCAGAGCCTTCCTCCCGGGGCTGCGAGCTGGAGAGGCGAACTTGGGGAATGGTGATGGGAAACCTTGCTGAGTGTTCTCATTTAGCCTCCCCTCCCCACATCTGCCCGAAGTGTTTCTAGGTGCTGACATCGAACAGGGCCGGAGGGAGGGGGGGGGGGAGGGAGGGAGAGAGGGAGAGAGGGATAAACAGAGAGAGAGAGAGAGAGAGAGAGAGAGAGAGAGAGAGAGAGAGAGAGAGAGAGAGAGAGAGAGAGAGAGAGAGAAACAGAGAGGGGGAGAGAGAGAGAGGGAGGGAGGGAGGGAGGGATAAACAGAGAGAAACAGAAACACAGAGAAACACAGAGAGAGAGAGAGAGAGAGAGAGAGAGAGAGAGAGAGAGAGAGAGAGAGAGAGAGAGAGAGAGAGAGAGAGAGAGCTGTTCCCGCTGGGGCTAGGAAAGGAAACGTTGGGGTAGGTGCTGATCTTGGCTTTCCAGCGTTTCTTGGTTTCTTTCTTTTCTTTCTTTCTTTTTTTTTAAATAAGGTTGAGACAGACTCAAAGTCTAATACACTTATTACATGTTAGCAGAACATGGCAGTTCCTGCTGGGAAGGATGGGAAAGTGGCTTACAGACAGAGGTTTCCCCTACATTAGAGCAGATTACTTTTTAGAAACAACTCTATATTTTTCGTAAACCACAGGTAAGAGAAATAATGAAACAAATGTACTAACTTAGGGGAGTTGATTCCCTGGAACTATGATCACTTCGGCCATTGTTCCTGGATAGGGTGTGTCAATCAACTCTCAGGCCCCTCTCATCATCCCTGTCTTTTCTGGACCAAAGAGATCCTCTCTGGCCCTTTGGATTGTACTCTTCTTCGAGACAGCTCCTTGCCTTTTTATTTGTGTGCCTAGAACGTAGCACTCTGCTTGGCATTTAGTAGAAGCATCATAACCGGTCCCCCCATAGCAAGCGCCTAATAAATGCTTTTTCATTAATTTATTCTCTAGGTAGAGATGTCCAATGGGTGCTGCAGAAGGGAGAGAAGAGAAAGCGAACAAAATTTCTAACAAAAGTGTTCCTTTCTCGTTTTTATATTTTTGAATTGAAGTGGTTTGCTTTTTAAAAAGTTGCTAGGATCTCGCTCTAGATCCTGAGCACAAAAAAAAGCTAACGAGTAAATATTTCTCTCTGTCTCTCTCTGTCTCTCTCTCTGTCTCTCTCTGTCTCTCTCTGTGCCTCTCTCTCTGTCTCTCTCTCTGTCTCAGTCTCTCTCTGTCTGTCTCTGCCTCTGTCTCTGTCTCTGTCTCAGTCTCTGTCTCTCTCTGTCTCTGTCTCTGTCTCTGTCTCAGTCTCTGTCTCTGTCTCTGTCTCTGTCTCTGTCTCTGTCTCTGTCTCTGTCTCTCTCTCTCTCTCTCTCTCTCTCTCTCTCTCTCTCTCTCTCTCTCTGTCTCTCTCTCTCTGTGTCTCTCTCCAGCTCTGTTTTCCTTTTCCCTCCTCTCCTCCCTCTCTCCGGGCCTTTCTCCCCTCAATACACGTGTGTCCTAGAGCCTTTAGGCTAACTTCATTTCAAACCTTTCCCAGAAGAGCCCTCCAAGGCACTGCTGATACTGGAGAACATAACCCAGATTGAAGCGCTGGAGCAAACTTTTCCCCACGCCCTAGTATTCGGAAAGAAAATTCTAAGAGGAGCAAAGATGGGAGGGATCCAGCAGTGACTCCGGAGTACTGAGATCACAGTTCTCTCCCCCCCCCCCCAATCTCTCCCCTCCCCTCCCCCTTAGATTTGCTGTTTCTCCACTGTTTTTAAAATGACCCTACCGACAGAGTAACAATAACTGCAGCAGCAGCAACAACAACAACAATAATTAGTTTAGGAAATTATTTCTGTGGAATCTCATGATTTACAAAGCATGTAACATGGATTATCTTATTTGACCCTCTCAACAATCTCGCGATCTCGGTCATACTAGCTCTGTTTTAGAGATTTGGATATCCAGGCTCAGATAAATTAAACGACTTGACAGGCAGCTAGGAAGTGTCTGCCTCTGGATTGGAACCCAGGGCCTTCTCATTCCAAGCCCAGGGCTCCAAAGGGCTCTGGATTTAAAGACATGACACAGTGGCCGGGGAATGGACTCAGAATGCCCTTCACCTTTCTAAGGATCAGTTTTGTCATCCATAAAATGAGCAGGAAGGGGGGGGGGAGTGAGCCCTACAGGACCTACTTTGCAGGACCCTTGTGAGTTTCAAATGAACTAATACTGGGTGTAAGCAGCACTCCATCAGTATTCGGAATTCTTTGGCCCCCAGACATGAAGCTTCCAGGTCAGCTCCCGAGTTCTCAGCGTGGGGCTCGGAAACTCGTTGTCGTTGGTTTTCATCTGCTCTTTGCTTTCCTTGGGTTTTCATTTTAAAAGCAGAATTTGCACCCCCCCTCTGTATTGGGTTTTGTGCATTTAGAAACAGGATTCAGACAAGGAGTCTATTAGCTTCCTGAGACTGCGGAAGGGGTCCAGGACGCAAAAAAGGTCGAGGAACTGAGGCCAAGAGGCGCTGGAAAGAATTTGGATTGGGAGACTAGGCTCCAACAGACCTTTCCTGTCAGTAAGTCAACAAGCATTTATTAAGCACCCACTGTATATGCCAGAGATCGTGCTGAGTGACGGAAATCAAAAGGCAGACCTAAAAGCTTACAATCTAATGGAGGAAGCAACATACAACCAACTATGTACGAGCAAGCCATAAACAGGAGATAAATGGTGACGGAAGGGAGGCTCTGGGACCGAGGGGCCCAGGGAGAGGCTCCATAGAGGCGGGGGGATTTTAGCTGGACCCACGGAAACGTCGTCCTTGTTCTCTCTATCATTTGTAATTGCTTACCTGCCGACATGTGGTTTCCCGCAGTAAACTCCTTGACGGCAGGGACCGCTTCGTTTCTAGCTTCGCATCCCTGGCGCCAGGCACAGAGGAGGCGCTTGTTCTATTGAATGGAACTGTAACAGAGCCCCGAGATTCGAATCCAGGTTCTCGGCCTCTGTACCCAACGCCCTTTTCACTGGAAATGAAAGTTCTTCTTTTTCCTCCCCCAGGCCCCCTCGCCCCGCAACCCCCACCCCAGCCAGCCCTGGCCTCGGGTCTAGACACTTCCACTCAGCCCGGGCTTTTCCCTTCTCTCTCCCCTCCAGCCCAAAATAAACAAACGTGGCCGGCAGGGGCGGGGGCGGGGGGCTGGGGGAGGGGAGGGGCTTCGCATTGGGGTGGGAGTAAGGATGGGGTGGGGGAGCTGCTGCCGGGGTGTCCAGAGGCCGCCTGGGGCCAGGGGGACCAGGATGGGGAAGAAGCTGGGACTCGGCCGCAGCCAGTACTGTACTGAGCCCCGCCCCCACCCTCCTCCTCCTGCTCTGAAGAGGAGAGCCGAGGAGAGAATGTCACCCGAAGGACCATCAATAATTCAGGGCCCCGCGCAGGGGCTACTCTGGAGCGCCGCGGCGCAGCCCAGCCAGAGCTCGGGCTCAGAGGTTTGGAATCAAGGACTCGCAGAAGGCCCCGAGGTCAGCGGCCAGGGCTGGGCAGCCTGCGGGGCGCAGGGGCCAAGCATCAACTAATTAGCCAAGTCCCTTCAGCCCACTGGGCCTCAGTTTACTCATCCGTAAAAGGAGGGGGTTGGACTAGATGTCCTGGAAGATTCCGTTCTAAGACGCTTAGGCCCAGAATGGAGAAAGATGGAGAGATGTGCCCAAGGTCGCATGGAGAAATGGTGAAAGTCAAGAAGAATTGGGCAGGGGGAGTGATGGGGAAACAGGCTGCCCAACCTCCGGGCAGAGCGGTGCAAACAGAGGGGGTGCTATTGGACGGGGCCAGCGTCAGAATTTGTTTTGCTTCACTATGTATATTTGTTACAGGGTAGTTGTTTCCCTTTTCTTTTCTTCTTTTTCAAACGGGATGGGGGAAGGGGGAGGATAGGAAGGAAGGAAGGAAGGAAGGAAGGAAGGAAGGAAGGAAGGAAGGAAGGAAGGAAGGAAGGAAGGAAGGAAGGAAGGAAGGAAGGAAGGAAGGAAGGAAGGAGAGGAGGAAAGGAGGGAAGGAAGGAAGGAGGGAAGGAAGGAAGGAAGAGAGGGAGGGAGGGAGAGAGGATGGAAGGAAGGAAGTGAGGGAAGGAGGGAGGGAGGGAGGGAGGAAGGAAGGAAGGAAGGAAGGAAGGAAGGAAGGAAGGAAGGAAGGAAGGAAGGAAGGAAGGAAGGAAGGAAGGAAGGAAGGGAGGGAGGGAGGGAGGGAGGGAGGAGGAAAGGAAGGAAGATTAAGGCTTTTTTTTTCATTCAAACAACAGAAGCAAGATAGAAAAAAATGCCTACAAGCAGGGCAGCTTTGGAAACTACAGGTTGGTTTTATTCTTAAAGAAAGAAAAGCAAATTGTATATAATAGAGATCTATAGTTTTGTGTATACAAATGGCCATTGTACTTGATTCATTATAAATTTAGAATGAAAAAATAAAAATTTTTTTTAAGTCAAGAAGAAAAGCCAGGTGTCCTGGAAAAGAAAAGCTTAGCCACTCTGCTAATCTAATAGGATGTTAGACAAGAAAGGGACTTTTTTTTTTCTTACAAAGGTTCTTAACCTTTTTGTGTGTACAATGGGCCCCTTTGGTGACAGTCTTGGGAAAGGACCTCTTCTCAGAATAATGTTTTAAATTCATAAAATAAGGTGCACAGGATTACAAAGGAAAACAATTGTTACCAAAATTGCTTTAAAAATTAGGCTAAGAATCCCTGATCTAGTCCAATCCCCGCCTTTCACAGAGGCGGTAACAGCGATTTTAAAGTGACTCCCTCTATCCTAGAGAAGTGAAGGAGAACCCCCAGCTTTCCCTAAGCTTCCCCTCCTTGGGGAAAAGGGGGAATACAGGCTGAAATTGCTCACAATGATGAACGAGGGACAACTGGAAGGTGCCCCAGTTCCTGGGGTGTGACCGCCCCCCTCCCACCTACTGGGAGGAAGGACTTGGCCAGACATCTCCAGGCTACCTCTACTTGAGTCAGGAAGTCTTCCCAGAAACTTCTCCTGTGTGCCCCTCTCTTATAAAAGGCAATTGGTTGAAATGAGCTGTATTCCCCTGCTAAAAACTCGGAATACAAAGAGGAAAAATGAAATGGTTTTTGCCCTCAAGCAGTTCACATCTCATTACCAAACTCTCTTTTGAAATACATCTTCAGTCTCAGTTTTCTCATCTCTAAAATGGACATTCTTAGACCACCTATCAGTTGGTTGTGTTGAGTAAAGTTCTTTCCAAACCTGGAGGTTCTGTCCCGGAGATGACAACAACCCAAGCACTGATTGATTTTCTGGAGAATCAGAAAGTGAGGTAGACATATGTGTCAATTTGGACAGAAGGGGAGTTCAGAGAGAACCCCAAATTCCTGTGTGGATTTATAAAATAGAAAGGCAGTGAGTGGGTGGATCAATGGATAGAGTGCCTAGAGACAGGAGGTCCTGGGTTCAAATCTCTCTTCAGACACTTCCTGGGCAAATCTCTTAATCCCAGTTGCCTAGCCCTTATTGCTCTTTTGCCTTGAACCCAATATTTAATATTGATGATAAGGCAGAAGGTAAGGGTTGTTTATTTTTTTAAAGAAAAAGAAAGAAAGAAAGTGTAAGGCAGTGGATAGAGAGCAAACCTTGAAACCAAGGAGACATGGGTTCAAATCCTATCTCTGACACATTGGCTATGTGATCCTGAACAAGTCAGGTAATCACTCTAGGGAACTATCTAAGAGTAAGTTGCAGAGAAAGTGCCATTTTGTATTTGTAGAAGGTATTGCTGTCATCTGGGAATTCCCAATATCAATGAAATCACAGGTTCAGTGTCTTCTTTTTTTCAAATAATATCAAACTGGGAGCCTTGGAAACTGACTAGTCTCACCCTCATTTTGTAGTTCAGGAGACTAAGGCCCAGAGAAGTTAAGTGAGAGGTTCTATAAGTAGTCGACTGGAATGGTGAAGGACCCAGCGTCCATGTCAAATGAGCATCAGCTGAATGAACAGGGGATACTTATCATGGAGAAGAGAAGACTGGATGGACATAATAGTGGGGTTCACGGATTTGAGAAACTATTGTGGAAGGATTCAATTTGTTCTGGTTAGTGCCAGAAGCCAGAACCAAGAACAATGGATGGAGGCTGGGAAAGGTTTCATAACAGAAAGGACTTTTTTTTTTAACCCTTGCCTTCTGTCTTGGAGTCAATACTGTGGATTGGTTCCAAGGCAGAAGAGCATTAAGGGGTAGGTAATG
Organism: Monodelphis domestica; assembly: GCF_027887165.1. Taxonomy (NCBI): domain Eukaryota; kingdom Metazoa; phylum Chordata; class Mammalia; order Didelphimorphia; family Didelphidae; genus Monodelphis; species Monodelphis domestica. The sequence continues at coordinate 34,837,663 of NC_077227.1, forward strand.
GGGGTTAAGTGACTTGTCCAGAGTCACACAGCTGGGAAGTGTCTGAGGCCATATTTGAACCCAGGACCTCCCATCTCTAGACCTGACTCTCAATCCACTGAGCCACCCATCTGCCCCCCAGAAAGGACTTTCTATAGAGTGGACTGACTCAAGAGGTGGTGGATTCCTCTTTCTTATAGCCCCCCCCCCCAAGTAGAAACAGGATAAGCATTTGCTGGCAAGATTGGCCAATAGAGATTCCTTGTGGTCATGAGTTGGCCTTTTGGCTCTGAGATCCCTTCCATTCAAATCCTGTGATTCTATTTGAGTCCTTTATCTGTTTCATTATCTAGTTATAAGCTTTCACAAGTCCTTCAAATCTTCTATATTTCCAATGGGGTGAAATGAAGGTTTTTCTTCCCCATATGCTCTGCTACCTCGAATGCTTGTATGGGATCTGAGACCCAGTTAACTACATTTAGGAAAACCAAAGGCAATATAGATTTAGAGATCTTCCTGAAGTGACCCGGCTGAACACAATAAGTCAAAGAAAGATACTGGCTCTTCTGTGGGTCAGCTGTAGGTAGCCCAAGGTTTGGGGGAGCCCTGAGCCACGGGTTATATGAGGTCTACGAGTGAATCTTTGTTCTCCATTTGAAGGCATTTCTCTAGGGAAGTTATAACTCCAATCCCATCCAATAAATTATTTTATTTCACCAGTTACATGCAATACCAATTTCCCTCAAGTTTCCAGAAGTTACAGGATCCAAATTGTCTCCCTCTCTCCCTTCCCTCCTTCTTCCTGGAGCTGGCAAGCAATTTGATGTGGGTGTCGCCAACAAGTCTTCATCGAGCCCCTACAAGAGAAGGGAAAACCAAAATGAAGCAGCCCCTGACCTTGAGGAGCTTCTGTTTTACTGGAGGGCCTCAGAAGGTGAACAGGCAAGAATCCAGCTGCTAATCAGAGGAAGCAGCGATGGGGCCCAGGTTTTCCTTCTTCCCCAAATCCCTTTCAACAACAACAAAAATGCACTGGGCATCTCCTGAGTCCATGGGAGGGACCATGGCATTCTTTCCAGGGACTGACTGTGGAAGGCTCCATTAAAGGAGTTTTAGCTAGATCTCATCTCTGATCCCAAGGGATTTAAATGGGAAGGAGTTACCCATGGGAATCAGGAAAGACTTCCTGTAGGAGGAATCATTAAGGAAACTAGGGATTCTAAGAGAGAAATGAGAAGCGAGTGCCTTTCCAGTAAAGGAGGTAAAATGTGAGTTGGGGGAACACCAGTTTGACTGGAAAGTGGATGCATTGTGCCAGCAGCCTGGGAATGGCAGGCTGGAGTCAGGTGATTGTGGATGGCTTTCTTTGCTAAGAGGATTTATCTCTTTGTTAGAGCATGAAGAGTACCCTTTAGCCTTGCACCAAAGACTTGCTGGTCATTGGCAATCACACTGAGGAGAATGACTGAGTCATGGCTCGTTTATATCTGAGCCACACCCTTAGCCTGTAAAAGGGAATGGAGTATGGACAGAGACCAGGGGGGTGGGTGGGAGTGGGGGGAGCTCCACCCAGATGGCTGGCCTGGGTCCTTGGGGAGAGGGAGGCTACTGATTCAGTCCTCCCTCCCCAGGGAACCCCTCAGCCCCAGAGGTAGAAGCAGGGAAGACAAAGGCAGAGGGGGGAAACCAGGAAGCCCAAGACCTGGGCTTAAGGTCCTGGAAAGACTCCAGAGCTTGTTTCCAGACCCCAAGTCATATTTGCACATTATAGATTGGGAGGGATGAGCCTAAATAAGACTCACTCTGCCAGCTTCCCATCAGTGTGGCCAAGGGCAAGGCATTTGAGCATCCTGCTGCCCAGTTTTCTCATCCATAAACCAGGGACAAGAACACTTTCAATGGTCATTAGGATACCTCAAGGTCTATGGAAAGAAATTCTAGGTTTGAAAAAAACCGCTAAGGAATTGCAGAACTCTGAATAATTATCAGCACCATTATTAGTAATATTAACAAATTATCAGTTAGGTCTCAGACAACATTAGAGACAGTGTAGACTAGAGGAAAGGCCCTTGGAACTCCACAAACTTATTTGTCCTGGGGCAAGTCCTTTCTCTACTTTGGACCTCAGTTTCTCCCTCTGTAAAATAAAATGACTTCATTAGCTATTCTCTAAGAGATCTAGCTATTCTCTACGGTTCCTCCCTAAGACTTTATTCTGGTTCCTCCATTACAAATTTATCCCATCCTATCAGCCAAGAGGAGGAATTTTAAAGAGCACAGTCAGCCCTTCCTTCAGAGCCAGATCTAGTCTTTTTTAGAGTTATATTGCAACATTCCTCTCACTTTCTTGACATCACTGCTATTTCCCAAAGATACCCTGCCCCTGGGATTTTCATCTGTAACAAAGGAATCCAGGGAAGCAAAACAGACCTCAGACTTCTCTTATTGGACAAGGCATCTCCCATTCTGCTCAGCCAGTTCACCACCTCTCTGCCAAGAGGAAGGAAGCAAGTTACTAAACCTGAGGATTTACCTTCTAAAGTCACTGAACTGAGCAGAGTTCGGATCCAGTTTTTCAGTGTTTTGTCATAGATTTAGAGGTACACTAATGTATGTTACACATAAAAGTACCAAGATTAGAACAAAAAAGAAGGAAAAAATTGTTATATCTTTATTTGAAATAAAAATGTAAATAAATTTTTTTTAAAAGAAGAAGAAAAAGCATCAATGACTGATATCAACTCAGCTTTGGGAAAACAGGAAGGAAGGGTGGCTAGAAGGACACTGAATCTTATAGAAAGGGGAAGAAGGCTGAAAAGTAGGAAAGGATGTCAGATATTTGACTTTCTCTTCCTTTCTTAATGGTATTCTTTTTCTTTTAGAATTATACTGTTATCCCTTATAAATTGCATTCCATCTCTAGCTTCCATGCCTTTGGCTAGGCTATGCTTCATGCCTGGAGTGCTCTCTCTCTTTACATCTGCCTCTTGGAATCATTTAGCTCTAGTCAAGGTCCAGCTCAAGGGCCATGTCTTGAGCTCACCTTCATTCTTTTTTTTTTTTTTAATTTAAACCCTTACCTTCTGTCTGGGAGTCAATACTATGTATTGGCTCCAAGGCAGAAGAGTGGTAAGGGCTAGGCAATGGGGGTCAAGTGACTTGCCCAGGGTCACACAGCTGGGAAGTGTCTGAGGCCAGATTTGAACCTAGGACCTCCAGTCTCTAGGCCTGGTTCTCAATCCACTGAGCCACCCAGCTGCCCCCTTCACCTTCATTCTTAACCCCATCCAGATCACTTAGATTCTGTTTCTTCTCCATATACATGCTGCTTCTAAGCCCACCTATGACTTTTTCAATAAATTCTGTTTCTCCCTCCCTCATCTGTCAATCCCTCCTTTCCTCCCTCCCTCCTTTTCCTTCCTTCTTTTTTCCTCTCTTTCTTCCTCCCTCCTTTCTATCTCTCTCCCTTGATCTTTTCCTTTTTTCTTTCTTTTCTCCCTTTCTTTCCCCCCCCTCCTTTCTTCTCTTCCTCCATCTCTCCCCATCATTTTCTTCCTCCATCTATCCCTTCCTCAGACTCTTCTATCTCTTTCCTCTCTTCCTTTTCCCTCTTTCCCTCCTTCTTCCTTCCTTCCTCCTTTCATTTCTCCCATCCTTCCTTCCTCTCCTCATACCTCCCTCCTTCCTTTGTTTACCCTCCCTTTTTCCTCCTTCCTTTAGTTCTCTTACCTTCTTTATATCTAACAATTAAGAACCCTCTAGTGCTCATGTTTCCTGTTTTGTCCTCTCCACCCCTGATTTGAGGTACAGCTGCCCAACACATCATTCTGTCCAACAGCAGGCAGAGCCATACAGCTAGTCCTGCCTTATTTAACAGGGCCCCAGACAGCCCTGCTCCAATTCTCATTGGTAAGGAGAGAAGCAGCAGGAACCCCACCCATCTCCAGAGAATGCTTCCCTTGGAGCTAGACCCATCGTTGACTTTGTCCCTTGCTGATCCTTGGGTGTAAAACTTCCTGGGTCAGAATAAATCCTCTCCCTCTGCATCAGGAGGGCAGAATTTCTCCCAGAGATGATGAAAGACAGAAATAGGACATTTTCCAAAGCCTGAGATGCAATAAAGATTGAGTGAATGGTTTCTATAAAGGCTTCTGGGCCCTCAGCAGAGTTATCTGTTATTTGATCCCCAATGGCAGGACTTATATTATTGTTAATAACCTGGGCTTTCCATTATCTAAAAGTGCTTAAGAGATTTTAAGACAAAGGAGATAACGCAGGCCATCTTTTCCCCCAGCTGACAGCGCTAATGTGTGGAAGCACGAGGAGTGAGAACGTGGATCTGGGCCATGGAAGGAAAGCCCTTATGCCTTTGGTATCCAGCCTCCTAGTGCCTGGACCCCAAACCAAGCCAAAGTCTGCATGAAGTTCTTCCTCTTGAAATTCTTTTGTAATTTCCCACCTGGAAGACACGTTTCTTATAGAAACAACTTTGGATGAGAATTCAGAAGACCTCGATCTAAATCCAGGCTCATGTCCTTCTTGGCTGTTGAAGGCTGGGCAAGGATCAGTCCATGACCCTTGGGCCAAGAGCTTTGGGAATCTCAGTACTACACCCAAACCACCAGACCCCCTTCCAACCCAGCCTCCAGAGCCATAATTAAGGGCAGATATCATTAGGGAAGGGAGTTCACCTTCCTCATCACTAGCTACTGACCAATTGCAACCAACAGTATGACCAAGAGTGATGGCACCTCAGAGACCAGAGATCTTACTTCCAGCCCAGCTCTCACAGTAATCATGTGGGAAAGCAACTTCTTTGGAGTAAGGATCTCCCATCTCCACCAACAGACAAATGGTCTAAACCAGCCTAGTTGAAGCAGCAAGGTCCCTGAAGGAGAAGCAGGAGGTAGCCTGGACCAGGCAAGTCAAATCAATGGCCGCCATCTTGACCACCCACATCTCCCCTCACACCCTGATGGAGAACGCAAGAGCAATGCTTCCAGCCCAGTGCCCTGAGCCATCATCCTGGGAAACAGCCTTCATGGAGATGCAGCCTGGCAACTGCTCCTTCTTGTAGATGCCATAGCCACAGGCACCAAAGATCCAGAAAGGAAAGTCCTTGGCATTGGTTCCTTATCAGAAACTGATAGATGATTTTATCGGTGGAAATGACATTAAAGAAGCATTGCCATCTGCTTTGCTGCTGCACCATAAGGAGCATAGGACCTTTCAATATGACTTATTGCTAAAACCTTCCTTTATGGCGACTCCCCCTCTAGGATTCAAACTTCTGGCAAGCAGGGGTTGGCCTCACTTTTCTATGTGTATCAAATGTTCATTGATTGACTAACTATGCTCACTCATGCTTGGGGAAGAACCATACCTACCTATTCATTTGTGTTTGGTCCCTGGGATGAAGGAAGTGATACCATTCACCCTTCGTAGTAGAGAGAGAGAGATGGGAGAAACCACCTAAACTAGCCAAAGCTTCAGCCTAGAAAGCTGTGATAGAAACCAAAGCTGTTATGATGGTAGAGCATGATGTTAAGACCTTCAACAAGGAGGCAGAGAACTCTATTAGAATTCATGAGACTCAAGTTAGCTCTTGAGGGGGCAGCTAGATGGCTCAATAGATTGAGAACTAGACCTGGAGACCAGAAGTCCTGGGTTCAAATTTGACCTCAGATACTTCCTAGCTCTGTGACCTTGGGCAAGTCACTTAACCTCCATTGCCTAGTCCTTACCACTCTTCTAAATTGGAACTGATAGATAGTATTGATTCTAAGATGTAAAGTAAAGGTTTTAGAAGAAAAAAGGGAATTAGCTGATGGATGGAAATCCAAGCCAAGTCAAGTTGGATAAAGCCTATGGCAGCATTTCTAGTGGAATTGTATCCATGTATTAGAAAACATGAATGGTGACTTCCCTGTGCTTTTTTGCTCAGGTCTCCAAGTTTCCAAGACATCCAGCATTGTGCAGTTGTGGAGTTCCTTGTGGACAGTAAGGAACAGTTCTAGATGTTTTGGTGCCTTGCTAAAGCCTTGAATACCTACCTAGTTCTCAAAATCTCTCCCTCAGTCTGCGCGGATCCTGGCAGGACATTCATACCCTGAAAAATGTTTCTCCTCTAACAATTGGAGAGTACATATCCTGATAGACTGCTGAATGGAGGAGTGTTATTAGTCAGGTTTGAACTTGAGGGATATCAATTCAGCAACTGTGTATCAAAGATGGATTGGACTGGGGTGAGACAGAGGCTGGTAGAGCACTCAGTGAGGAGACCATTATAACGATCTAGGCAAGAGATAATAAGAGCCAGAACTAAGAGAGTAAGTAATATAAGTAGAGAGAGGGGATGGATACCAGAGAAGCTATGGAGGCAGCATCCATAAGACTTTGGCAGCTGGCTATGGGATGGGGACCAGTGGAAGAGGGCTCCTAGTCTGTGAATGAGGGAGACTGAGAAAATGGTGGCATCCTAGTGAGAACTAGTCAAGTGAGGAGGAGGATAATGAGTTCACGGTTGTAAGACCTATGGGCCATGTGGGTAGAGATGTCCATTAGGCAGATTAAAGCATAGATGTGTTGTTTTTGAGAGTTGTGGATGAGATAATTAAGAGAATTTGGAGAGAGGAAAGAAGAGGGAATATAAAACCGAGACCTGGGGTTCTACTCATGGTTAGGGAGTGTGACATCAATAATGAATCTGCAAAGGTTCTGTTCCCATAGGGAATGGGCAGACAGGTAGGACCACCACAACAGAGTGGGATCACTAAAAATCCAGGCAGCATTGAGTATTTAGAAGGAGCAAGGGGGCGGCTAGGTTACTCAGTGGATACAACACCAGACCTAGAGATGGGAGGTCCTGTATTTGAATCTGACCTCAGACACTTCTTAGCTAGGTGACCCTGGGCAAGTCACTTAACCCCCACTGCATAGTCCTTACCACTCTTCTACCGTGGAACCCATACACACTATTGATTCTAAGATGGAAAGTGAGGGTTAAAAAAAAAAAGGAGCGGGGGGCAGCTGGGTGGCTAAGTGGATTGAGAGCCAGGCCTAGAGACGGGAGGTCCTAGGTTCAAATCTGATCTCAGACACTTCCCAGCTGTGTGACCCTGGGCAAGTTACTTGACCCCCATTGCCTAGCCCTTACCACTCTTCTGCCTTGGAGCCAATACACAGTATTGACTCCAAGATGGAAGGTAAGGGTTTAAAAAAAAAAAAGGAGCAAGTAGTGAGCAATATTAAATGCTACAAAGAGTTCAAGAAGAGTGAAACTTGAAGTAGATCACTGGATTTAGCAATAGAATTTTCTGGTCACCTCAGAGAGAGCCATTTAAGTCCAGCTATGGGACCCAAAGCCTATTTGCAAGGTCTCAAGAAGTGAGTGGCAAGTGAGAATACAGAGATATTACTGGAGACTAGAGAGAATTTTTTGGAGTTTGACAATGAAAATGAGTAGAGATCTAGGAAGACAGCTTGAAGTAGAGCTGGGATCATAGGAAGCTTTAGTAAGAATGGGAGACATCTGAGAATGCAGGCAATAAGGAAAGAGCCAGTGGGCGAGGACAGGTTGAAATCAAGGGAGATGCGCCCACCAAATGGGGAATGGCAAAACTCATTATGACCTTGGCATGTACTGAACATTATTAATATGTTCATCATGAGGATATAGTCATATGGATAGATCGTACCATAAGAAATAAAGAAGGGTGGTTTCTGAGAAACTTGGGAAGACTTGGATGAACTGATGCAGAGGAAAGTGAGCAGAACAAGAATAACATAAAATATAGACATTAACAACATCATAATGAAAACAACTATGCAAGACTTGAGAACCCTGATCAGCCCAACAACAATTCCAAGGGACTGATGGTGAAGAAGATCCCCTCTTCACAGAGAGGTGATGGAGTGGGGGGGGCAGACCAAGAACGATTTGGGGATCTCTACCAATATGGAAGTTTGTTTTGTTTGACTACGCACATTTGTTTTTCTTTTTCTTTTCCCAGGGGGAGACAGGTTGGAGGCAAAAGGATGATAGAGATAAGAAAGCAAGAAGTGAAAAGAAAAGAGAATCACTGAAGAATGTAATTTGAAAAATACAGTTATTTCTATCTACAAAATATCTGTAAGCATTATCTGTAAAAATACAGAGAAGAGAGCAGAAGACAATAGGCTAAAAATCATAGGTTATCGGCAAAGTTTTGAATTCTATAGATGGAATTTATCTTGTATTTTAAAGAAAAAGCAATTCATGCATAAGATCTAGAGCTCCATGTAACAAGCCTTTTTTTCTGTTAAGTACATGGAAATTCCCACTTTGATGTTTGTTACACATGTTAAATTGTGTTTATTAAGTTCAGAATAAAAATCATTAAAAAAAATAAGTTGAGGAAAGGATGCTAGAGGGGGCGAGGGTTTGGAACCAAAGAAAGGAGGCAAGCTTGCATCTGCAAAGAGAAGGACCGCCCTCTCCTCCAAGCCTGCCATAAAGGAGGAGAGAGATTACTGGAAGATTCTAGGTTTGATTTGTAGTATTGAATTGGGGAGGAGAGGGAGCTCTCCTCAAATGGCATCATTTTTTCCCATGAATCATGAGACAGGATCCTCTGCTAAGAGCTAGGGGGAAGGGAGTGAGTGGTATGGAAAGCTAGAGAAAAGAAGAGAAAGCCTTGAAAGAGTTGCTGTGGGAAATTCTATAGAGTGGCTCAGGGAAGGCTGCTTGGGCTGGTCTGCATGACAGATTTGTAGGGGACCCAGCCAGCCCAGTTGTGTGACTCCTTCCAGCTGGGTTAGCAGCATGGGATAAGGAGCAGAGCAGGCAGATGGTGGGAATAATCCAGGGTGGAGACTTGGAAGGGGATGAGCGCTGGGACAAGGGGGTGGGAGGCTCAAGGGCAGAGGACAGCGCTACAACTGGGCTGGTTAACTGCAGGGTCAAGAATTTGAAGGAGAAGAAGGATGATCAGAGCAGAGGTCATGGCCTGGGAAAGCAAGGGTTGGGGTGGAGGGAGAAGATGGGAGGAGAAGAGTAACCAATTGGAAGTGCTTGCAAGGATGAGGAATATAGATTCAGGGGGAATACATAGGGCAGCTGAGAGTACAGTTGGACCTGGAATCAGGAAGATTTGAGTTCAAATTCATCACAAATTCAGACACTTGTGGTGTGACCCTGGGCAAGTAACTTAACCACGTCTGTAAATTGGAAAGCCCATCTCCCCAGGTTTCTGAAAGGGGATCAAAAGAGGCAACATAAATACATTTGCAGACCTTAAAGATCATATAAATGTTAGCTCCTATAACTTTTCAGGGTTTGGCTCAAAATTTAGATAAACAAGACAAAGTCACACTCAGGGATCAGTGCAACTAAAAGCCTCAGTTTCCTCTTATGTAAAATGAATCCATGGAATGAGATGATGCTCTAACGCTAATGATCTCTAATGGCCCGGGTTCTGTGTTCTAACTCTCTTACTAGCTCTCATGTTTGATGCTCCAAAGCAGGGGTCCTTAGCCTTTTGTGTGCCCTGGATCCTTCTTTCCCAATCATGTTTTTAAATCCATCCGATTAAAAAGGGAACCCGATTTAGTGCCAATCAGGCAGTCATTCCTCCCCCCCCCCCATTCCATCCCTGACTCCCTAAAATTTCTCTTCGGACCCCTTTGTAGATATCAAGTTAAGGACCAACCCTTTGGGAGACTGTAGTCTTCCCTAAGACCCTCCCCAGCTCTCCTCCCTCAGCCCAGCCCAGCCATCCAAGCTGGAACATCTCCCTGAAGCTTTCTAATGGGTTTTCTTGCTGAGTTATACTTAGCACAAATGCTGGGAGCTTCACTTTTGCAGCTCTGCCCCCTCCAGGCCCAAACCCAGGGGGCATGCCCGGCTGTCTGTCTCCCCATTTGTAAAAGGGAGGGCTGGACCAGATGATCTCAAAGCCCTGATATTCCATGAGCCACTGAGTCAGACTTTCTTCCTCCATGTTTATCAGTCTCTGGGTTCCATATAGTTTTTAATATCTATGTGGCTCCATGGACCCATCTTGGAGGATGGTGACTGCATTGGATTCCTCCTTGCATGCTCCCAGGCCCTCTGCATCCTAAGCACTGGATGCTTCCTTAGAGCCTTAGCATCATCGAGGCCAACTTCCCCCTTTTACAGAGGGAGGAAACTAAGGCCCAGAGAGCAAAGGCAATTTGCCCAAGGTCACACCAGTGCTAAGAGACAGAGACAGGATGGGCACATCCCAAGATACAACTCTTTGAAACTGTGTTCTCTGTCTCTGTTTCCTCTAGCCCTGGTGGCACACAGGAATCAGGGCTAGATGGGACCTCAGAGTCATGGAAGCCAATGCCTTGTTTTGTAGAGGAAGAGGGAGCAGGCCCAGAGACAAGGGGTTGACTAGGGAGTAATAACAGGACTAGTAGACCTCTTCCAGTGTTGGTGAGGCCAGGTCTTGTGGAAGAGAGAAATGCTAAAATGAATGCAAGGACTGGATTTTGCAAGGTTATCTCATGAAAAACCATTAACCAATAGGGGAGAGATTAGCTCAGGGAAGTTTGGAACTAGAGATAGACTAGGGACAGTCTTCCAAAAGTTTGGTTGAAAAATAAAAGGCCAAAAGCAACACATAATTCAAGATCATCTCTGGCTTTCATGATAGAATCTCTTTGGTTCACTCAAATCCCCTCCAGTTGGCAGCAGCTTTAGGAAAGGTTTCCTTTGTTTGTGAACCATCTATCTTTAAGTTGAGGCAGAACCAGGGAGAGGACAAATCCAGGGTCCATCAAGTCTCTTCTCCGTCACTGACCTCTGTGTGATCTGGGGACTTCCCTGGCTGTCCTTCCCTGAAACTTGGTGCAAACTGACAGGGGATGCTAGATGAGCTTTTAGATCCCATCTGGTTCTAACAGTCCTGGACCATTTGGGAAACAGGCTTACTTGGTACCAGCAGCAGCAACCTTATACATGGAACCTTTTCTCTTTGGATCCCAAAACTTAAATCTCTCTCTCTCTCCCTCTCCCTCCCTCCCTCCCTCTCTCTCTCTCTCTCTCTCTCTCTCTCTCTCTCTCTCTCTCTCTCTCTCTCTCTCTCTCTCTCTCTCTCTCTCTCTCTCTCTCTCTCTTTCTCTCTCTGTCTTTGTCTCTGTCTCTCTCATACACACACACTCACATACAAATAGTAATTTCTTGAATAATTCTCTCACTCTTCATGCTCCTTTACTTTCTCTTTATCAAATAATACCCTTTCCTCTCTCAAACTAGTTTCTTTTTTCTCTTTTTTATTCTGTCTCTTTTCTTCTCCCTCTTCACATCTTTCAGATCATTCTCTCTTCTTTCTCTTTCCTTTAACTTCTCTATGCATCCCTGCCTTCTCGCTTCTCTTTCTTCTATAAGAAGTTCTTTATTAAATATTTTTCTTCCCTATCTCTCCTGAATCTCCATTTCTTTCACTTTTCCAAATAACTCCTTTTCTCTCTCAAATCCATATCTTTCCCTCTCTTCTCTTCATCCTTTTCTTTCTACTTCTCCCTCTTATCAATTTCTAACTTTTCCAAATAATTCCCTTTAGCTCTCAAATCATTTTCTGTCTTCTCCTTCCTTTATTCCTCTCATCTCATAACTGCTGGTTTTGTTTGGGAGGTAACTGAATAAGTAAATACACATTTGCTAAAATACACGTTTCTTGTTTGTCCTTTGTCGAGTCCGTCTGTGATTCAAGGGATGACCAGGAAGCCAGATGAAAAGAAAAGGCAGCTGCCCAGAGGCCTTGCTGTATCCAAGAGTCCTGGACTTCTGGGTCAGAGCTGTTCTCCTGCTCTCAGGGTGATGGGCCACCAGACAGTTTTCTGGGCTTTCCCCTTTTGGGAAGTGAAGACCTCAAGATTGATAAGAATCACACTTAGCTCTCTGGATCCTCACAACAACCCTGGGTGGGAGTCAGGACAGGAGCGAATACTCTCATTTTGCAGATAAGGAATGGACACTCAGAAGATCCAAAGCTGGTCAGCCTGATGTAGTGGAAAGTATATGGTATTTGGAGTCAAAGGACCTGGGTTTCAATCCATTGCTCTGCCATGTTACTCCTATGTGATCTTGGGTAAATCACTTGACCCTTTATGAGCCTGTTTCCTTATCAATAAAATAGACAGGTTGGGCTTGATGGCTTCTAAAGACCCTTTTGGCCCTAGATCCATAATCCTGTGATTATAGAATTGGAAGAGGGTAGAAGACCTTAGAGGTCCCCCGAGCCAAACTCCCATCCATGTGGGGGTCCCCACATCCTGTCCCTGTTTAAAAGATTTGTCCAAGGTCACATGGCTAGAGATGACAAAGCTAGTCTGATTCAGGTTGATGAATTCCAAGTTCGGGGTTCTCTCTCCTGTTTGGAATGAACAAAGAAGCAAATGGCTTCCAATGATATTTCAGTCTCAGAAATCGGCATTCCTACTTACAGATGCGTTTTTGTTTAATTTCTCTCTAGCCAAACTTCGAGACCCATATGGACATTCAGCTGCCTTCGGAATCCAATTCATGACTTTATGATTCATATCACTCAGCTTATTTTCCCAGCAGAGTTAGCTAATTCTGCAGTAGGCTCCTCCCAGCCTTGTCTAAGACCCAGGCTTGGGTTTTGTCATAATATTTGTAGTATCTGTCAAATTATAAATGCGACTTTCACAGCAGTCTGCAAAAGGCAGTCAATAGTGATTTCTTTCAGAGCCAACCCTGGATTAAGTGCGTTATAAAATTAAAACAATTTGTCATGTATTAGAGAATCAGAGGATAGATTTATCTTTCCAGACTATTGTTGCACCAATGTTAGTTTGGACAGCTTCTCCTCCTCTCTTCTCTCCATTCCCTCTTCTTCCTTCCTCCCTCCCTCCCTCCCTCCCTCCCTCCCTTCCTTCCTTCCTTCCTTCCTTCCTTCCTTCCTTCCTTCCTTCCTTCCTTCCTTCCTTCCTTCCTTCCTTCCTTCCTTCCTTCCTTCCTTCTTTTCCTTCCTTCCTTCCTTCCTTCCTTCCTTCCTTCCTTCCTTCCTTCCTTCCTTCCTTCCTTCCTTCCTTCCTTCCTTCCTTCCTTCCTTCCTTCCTTCCTTCTTTCCTTCCTTCCTTCCTTCCTTCCTTCCTTCCTTCCTTCCTTCCTTCCTTCCTTCCTTCCTTTCCTTCCTTCCTTCCTTCCTTCCTTCCTTCCTTCCTTCCTTCCTTCCTTCCTTCCTTCCTTCCTTCCTTCCTTCCTTCCTTCCTCCCTTCCTTCCTTCCTTCCTTCCTTCCTTCCTTCCTTCCTTCCTTCCTTCCTTCCTTCCTTCCTTTGCTCATTCATTCATTTGCTCATTCATTTGTTCATTCCTTTCTTTCTCACTCCCCTCCCTTCCTTTCTTCCTTCCCTCCCTCTCTTTCTTCATTTCACCATTCTTTCTATCATAATTGTACAGGAGATAGCAACCACTTGGCAAGAATGATGTCAAAGGCCTTCCTGCTCAGGTGTGGTTCAAATTGAGATTAAGCAGCTCTGGAACACCTTTCTCAGGTGGAAATTTTTTCTAGTCCACGATCACCTTCATTTTATAGAGGAAGATAATGAGGCCCATAGTTTAAAATGAGTTGTTGAGGATCACACACAGTTTTATGGCCCAGATATGGAAGGGACCTCAGAGACTATTAATCCCCTCATTTTACATATAGGAAAACTGAGGTCTGTTGGGTTTAAGTGGCTTGCCCAAGGCCACACTGATAGTAAGTGTCAGGGGCAGGATTTGAACTCATTTCCCTTGACTCAAAATCCTGAGTGTAAACTTCTCCCTAAAATTCTTTCTAGCTCAGATATTCTGAGTCTGTAATTGGGATGCACATGGTCCAGTGGATAATAATTGGACACCAGCCCTAGATGTTGTCTAGGGCTCTGAGTAGTGAAGTCATTTTTGTTTATAATAACACAGTTAATATCTCTCAATGTAGGATTTGAACCCAGGACTTCCTTACTTGGGTAAGGGTCCAACTTGTTACCTATTACATCACTACTTGCCTCTCTGCAATAACACTAGCGGACATTTATCTAGAATTTTAAGTTTTGGGAAATTTTAAGAATTTTAAGTTTTTCCAGTTGTATTATGGAATTTAGGCTTCACAATAACCCAGCAAGGTAGGTGATCAGAAACAAGCCTGGGGCAGATTTGCATATCAGCAGTGGACTGAAAGAGTGGAGGCCAATGACCTTCTGTTCTACCCTTAGGTTCATTTGCCTGCCAATCCCTGCCCATCACTCAAAGCGTTAGCCTCCACTTAGGCAGATTTCTTTGTAGGAGCCTTCCTAAGAGGTTTTGGGGACACAGGCTCCCCAGCTGGGTTTAAATGGTAGTTATGAGGACTTTTCTAATCCTCAATCCTCTCTTTATCTGGGACAATAGACTTCCAATTAGCACTAGACATAAGCAGTAAAAGGAACAGATGATCTTAGCTGGGAGCCCTTCTGGATGGCTTCTGTTTGGATGCCCTACACTAGGCAAGGTGACTCACATCCACAACCTGGAGAAGTACCAATCTGCTGCGGGTACACAAGGATTTCTAGGAGAAAGGAGTAGACAGTGACCCTGAGCAGCAGAGCTGTCCAGCAGTGACCAGGACGAACAGAGATGATGTACTCAGTAAGGAGAGCACATCCAGTGGAGAACTTCTGAGTGCTATGATGGCATAACCAAAGGAGGCAGCAGCAGAGAGGAGAGTTGTTCTGCTCATGTATGTGTCTTAACTATACGGGTTTCCAGTGTGTGCCAAGGTGTATATATTCCCCAGTTTTATGCACATTCTTTGAATGGTAGCTGGTAACTGATGAGAGCACAGTCCAGGTGTGCAAGAGAGCATCTTGTGGAGGATAGAGTTGTTCATCCTTCAATTTTGAAGAGGACCAGTGACATCGCAGGATGATGTCTTGACTTGAGTGTGAATTGGATTTAAGACAATCTGCCTCACTCTCTTTTAGAGTCATCAAAGTAAAAGTCAGGATGACTAGTGATGGCGGAGGATGCAATAGATGCCCTTGACTACCCTCTAAGGGCTCCTCAGTGACTACTTCAGCTACTTTCATGACTGTTGGAACAAATCATTCTCATCCACCCAGGGAAATCTCTACAGGCTTGGGGTGGTCATTCTCTATCTTACCCACTAGTTTGATACCTGCCAGTTACCCTCAACCTGGTTTAGCTTTTGACAATTTTATCAGGATGTAACTTCTTAGAGCCATAGGTGAGAGTTGGGTGAGAGGTAGACACCAAGGGTAGATAAATAGCCCTGAAAAGAGCTCAGCAAACTCTCACACCTGAACGCTCCAAAAGAAAGAGATCGGGGGGGGGGGGGTCTGAAGATCTGGGTTTGAATATCTGTAAAATGGGGATAATAATATCCTTCCACTACTGGCTTCTTCTTTTTTTTAATAACCCTTACCTTCTGTCTTGGAATCAATACTGTGGATTGGTTCCAAGGCAGAAGAGTGGTCAGGGCTAGGCAATGGGGGTTAAGTGACTTGCCCAGGGTCACACAGCTGGGAAGTGTCTGAGGTCAGATTTGAACCCAGGACTTCCCATCTCTGGGTCTGACTCTCAATCCACTAAGCTACCCAGCTGCTGCCCCCCCCCCCCCACTACTGGCTTCTTATAAAGTTGGGAAGAAAGCACTTTGTAATCCTTAAAGTACTATAGAGAGAGGAGATATTATGATTCTGTGACTTGATTTTCTCATCATGACAGTGGCAGAATTGCTCTGGATTCCATATTTGTGGCAAAGCCTATAAGAACTTCTAAAGTTTGGTACCAGTTACAACTCTCCAGATAATATTCTCCCAATCAACTTGGCCACCACTTTTCTTTCCTTCGAAAACATCTTCTGGTGTTGAGAGTTCCTGGCAAATGCTGAAGATAGATAATTAATGAGCTAATTGGATGCAGGTTGCCTTCTTCTGTCCAATGGGATTATTGAATGGTTAATTATGGACAGATTGTGATTAATGTGATTATGGATGGGGTATTAATCAGGCTCCCGATGGATCAAGTTAGGGTTTTGTCTGCTCCAAATGGCTAATTGGATTGGAGATAACCGAAGGCGGCTTGCACTAGATTTTTGCCACATCCCTGTGATGAAGCAGATTTTGACCTGCTTGAGTAATGGACAATAAATTATTAGTGGTTGGATCACAGGACACAGGCATCCCTTACAGTCATAAAGGTACGTCTCATTGCTCTTCTGTGGAGGCTCATTTGATCAAATGCTTGATAATTTACTCATAAAGATAAAGAGATAAAATGAATAGCTGTAGAGAATAACAACCACAACAACTTCTGTTGCGTCTGGGCTCCCTTTTGGCTCCCTTTTCCACATTGTGCTCTCCTGGCTCAAATGGAAGCTTTTTTAGGGCAAGTCTTGCTTTCTTTTGTTTGTATCACTAGCTCCTAGTACAGTGCCTGGGACATAGCATTTAGTCAATTCTTTATCATTTATTCATTCTCACACAAATGGTAGATAATGATACTGATGAAAAAAAAAAGTAGAGCCTCTAAAAGTTCTGGGTGTCCTTATCTCAAGTCTCACCCTTACTGACAAGTTGGGCTCCTCAAGCAAGGTTACATTTCCCCTTCAGGGTTCTGCAGGTACCCATGAGGAACTGGGCTCTCTTTCTAGTGTCTTCAGTCAGGAAGAATTGAGTTTAAATCTGGCCTCAGACATTCACTAGCTGTGTGACCCTGGGTAAGTCACTTAACCTCTAACTGCCTCAGTTTCCTCTTTGGCAAAATGGAGATGATAATAGCACCTACCTCCCAGGGTGATTATGAGGATTAAATGAGACAATTTTTGTCAATTAAAAAAATTGTAAAATATTTGTGAATGCACAGTATCTGGCACATAGTAAGTGTTATATAAATGTTAGCTATTAACATATTTAAGTCCCCATTCCAGTGTGTTCGCAGTGTCAATTGCCAGTGATTACCATTTTACTAATTAAAATCAATTCATTTTTATAAAAGGTCATTTGTGGAAAGCATATTATATAAGCACAAGTACAAAAAACTCCCCTGAATGGAGAGCACCTTCTTCTTCCTATAACCCAGCTCCTGGGAGGAGTGGGCTTGACTGATAGCAGCTGCCACAAAACATTTGTCCTGTCAAATTCACTTGGTGAATGTGGCATAGCTAAGAGACAGTTCTTGGCTGCCTATGATCCGATGGAATTTTTGGTCAAGCAGGCCAGTTGAGGTTTCACCTCACACCAGGCTTGGCTGCCCATAAATTCTGGCATGGACTCTTGTCATTAGGTCTCTGGTGGCTCTCTTCTCCAACTGTCCAACCCTCACAAGTTCTATATATCACTCACAAAGACCTGCAAAAAGAGATACAAAGAGATAGTCCATTTAATAGAACCACAAATGGCATAAAATATCTGGGAGTACATCTGTTAAAACAAATCCCCAAACTGTATGAACAAAATTATAAAGCACTTTTTATACAAATAAAGATAGATTTAGGTAACTGGAGAAATATTAACTGTTCGTGGATGGGCAGAGCCAATATAATTAAGATGGCAATTTTACCTAAATTGATCTACTTATTTAATGTCATCTCAAATAAATAAACAAAAATATTATTTTATTGAGCTAGAAAAAATAACAAAATTCATTTAGAACAAAAGATTAATAATGTCAAAGGAATTAATAAAAAGAAACGTAAAGGAAGAAGATCTAGCAGTACTAGATTTTAAATTATATTAGAAAGTAGTAATGGTCAAAACTCTGGCTAAGAAACAGAAAGGTAGGCTAGTGGAACAGAACAGATATACAACAAACAGTAGTAAAAAAATTATGGAAACTTTGCAGACAAAAGTATAGTTCTAAGATTTTGAGATAAGAACTCACTATTTGGTAAAAATGGCTGAGCTAATTGGAAAGTAGTTTGGGAGAAATTAGCTATAGGCCAGTATCTTAAACTTTTCACTAAGATAAGATCAAAATGGATACATGATCTAGACATAAAGGAAGATATCATAAACAAATTAGGACAGAGAACATATTATCTATCAGATCTGTAGAAAGGAGAGGAATTTTTTTTCACTTTTTTACCTTTTTTAATATTTTATTTATAAATTGGAGAAAGCAGTACAGTGCTTATATAATAATCCAAACTATGGCAAATATAACAAAAAAAACCCACTTCCAAGTTCTTTGATTGTCTATGTCAGATGAAAAGTTAAATCACAATATCAGTCTTCTCTAAGAAATATTTGTGCCTTTACTATTGCCTTTACACATGTTCCCATGAGAAGATGTTATTAAAAACAAGAGATACAGAGCACTGCAAGATGTAGAATGAATAATTCTGATTAAATTAAAAGATTTTGTACCCCAAAGAACTAATGTAGCCAAGATTAGGAGAGCAGAAAATTAGGGGGAAATTTTATAGTTTCTCAGACAGAAGTTTCATATTTAAAATGCAGAAAGAACTGTCAAATTCATGAGAATAAGAGCCATCCCCCAATTGATAAATGGTCAAAAGACATGAACAGACAGTTTTTGAATAAACCTGGAAAGCCTGGAAAAAATAAAGCCTGGAAAAAATGCTCTAAATCACTCCTGATTAGAAAAACGCAATTCAAAACCATTCTGAGATATCATTTCACACCCATCATATTGGCTAAAATGTTCAAAGGACAAAATGACAAATGTTGGAGAAGATATGGAAAAACAGGGACACTAAAATGCTGTTGGTGGAACCATGAAGTGGAACCGTGTCTACCTTTAGACCCAGCAATACCATTGCAGGATCAGTTTCCAAGGTGATCAGGGAAAAGGGGAAAGAGCCCATGTGTTCCAAAATCTTTATAGCAGCGAGGGGATGCCCATCCATTGGGGAATGTCTGGACAAGCTGTGGCATATGATTGTGATGGAATACTACTGTGCCACAAGAAATACCGAGCAGGTTAATTTTTTAAAAACATGGAAAGAATTTCCTGAGAAAATGAAGAGTGAAATGAGTAGAACCACGAGAACCTACACAATTAATGTTTGAAGAATAACTTGTGAATGTCAGACTCCCAAGAAAGAATAAACAGAAACATGAAAGGCATAATCCATATTTATGTATTTGTTGTTATGGTTGTTGTTGAGTGATGCCCTCTATGGTGTGGGATGGGGAGAGAGCGAGGGTGAGATATCTGGACATTTTAATGTAACCAACAAACAAATCAATGAATAATAAAAGTTAAAAAGCTCCCAAGTTTGCATCCTCATCATCTCTAATTCTCCTTCATCTAAGGCAGGAAGGAATATCCGGAGCTTATGACTACATGGACCCAGGTGGAAAGAGATCACTGGGGTTCTCCTCACCTGGAGGATCAAAGCAGTTATTGCCTCCTCCCCTGAAAGCATCCATGAAAGAAAAGAACAAAGTCACACAGTTAGGCTCTTCTGGTTGCATGCTCAACTCTCACTCAGGACCCTGTCACAAAACTTTTCCTTCTTGTGGACTGGGAAATCGTCACAGACGACCTGGGCATGCTCCAGCCTCAGCAGAGGGATTGCACTAGGACAGTCATGCTGTGCATTTGTAAGGGCTAGTCTCTGATCATAGAAGAAAAGAGGAAAACCGTCAATGAGACGTTTGGAAAATATTCAAAAGAGATCCAAGAAGCCCAGAAGTGGATATAGACGAGCAGGGCAGTTTTGTCACCACAATCTTCATTTTAATAAACACCATGAAGAAAGGTACATGTGGCTTGTGCATATTTGTTACAAGGATTTGGGTTTTCCTTTCAGCTTTTTCTAATGGGGTTTGGAGTGAGAGGGGAGAGAAGGGTAAAGTAAAACTACACAGCACCCCTCAAAAAAAAGGGTTCAAAGAGAGGGTCATTGAAGCGTTTTATAAATGAAAACAAGAGACCAGAAAAGATCACAGCCAAGCAAGGCAGATTTGAAAGTAACATGTCGAAATGATCATTTATTAGAAAAGGAAAGGAAAAACCAACAACATTGAATAGGGATTCACAATTTCTATTCTATATATAAGGAAATATTTTATTTGGTGTTTGTTAAGTTCAGAATAAAAAGAAGGAAAAAATCACAAAGTGAAAGAAGAGCCAGAGGGGTGTGTGTGTGTGTGTGTGTGTGAGAGAGAGAGAGGGGGGGGGAAGGAGAGGAGGGAGAGAGAGGGAGGGAGAGAGAGAGAGGGAAAGGGGAGAAGGAGGGAGAGAGAAAGAGGAAGAGAGGGAGACAGAGGGGAGAGAGGGGAGGAGAGAGAGGGAGAAAGGAAGAGAGAAGGGAAGAGTGAGGGAGAGGGGAGAGAGAGGAAGAGAGAGAAGGAGAGAGAGAAAGAGAGAGACAGTTAGAGAGAGAGACAGAGACAGACAGAGAAAGAGAGAGAGAGAGAGTGTGAGGGAGAGGGGAGAGAGAGAGGAAGAGAGAGAAGGAGAGACAGAGACAGAGAGAGAGACAGAGACAGACAGACAGACAGACAGACAGAGAGAAAGAGAGAGAGAGAGAGAGAGGGAGGGAGGGAGGGAGAGGGGAGAGAGAGGAAGAGAGAGAAGGAGAGAAAGAGAGACAGAGACAGACAGACAGACAGACAGACAGAGAAAGAGAGAGAGACAGAGAGAAAGATAGAGAGAGACAGAGAGAGACAGAGAGAGGGAGACAGTGAGAGAGAGAGAGAGAGAGAGAGAGAGAGAGAGAGAGAGAGAGAGAGAGAGAGAGAGAGAGAGAGAGAGAGAGAGAGAGGGAGGGAGAGAGGGGAGGAAGAGCATCTGTTGGTTTGCAGCAGGCTTGGCTGGATACTGTAGGGCTAAGTATCTTTAGCTATTCTTCAGTAGCTCCCAAAGGAAATTTTCCTAACCTTCCTAGTAGAAAGAATTAAAGGGCATTGAGCAGATCATTGTCATTTCCTGGAGGGAAGAGTGTGTGTCGTACTCTTCTCTGTATAGCCTACATCAGTTAAGAGCTCACTAATTCCATGTAAAGCCTGTGCTTGCATGACATGGACAAGGCTTCTGAAAGTCACAGGAGGAAGGGAATGCCCACACTGAATAGCTTCCTATCATCATCTTTATAGGAACATTTGTCTGAACCGGTGATTTCACCAGTACAGGGAGTTCCTGGTGAAAAACTCCCTCTGCTTCTCCCGGGGCAGATCCACAGCTCTTCTGAGATGTCCAATCTGAGAGAATTACCTGGTCCCAGGGTGAAGGATGGCCTCAGGGTCACACAGCCAGGAGGTTCCAGAGGTAGGACTTGAGCCCAGGACTTGCTGACTCCAAGACCAACTCTTTGTCTCCTGATGTTATGCTGCAACAATGAACAAAAATATACATTACATATTATATAGATGGGGGTATTGTGAGGCTGAAATGGGATAATCGAAGCAAAGCACATTGCAAACCTTAAAGAAATATATAAATGCTTATTATTATTATTATTATTATTATTATTCTACAGTGATGACTTCATCCCTTGAGTCTTCTACTGCCCTTCTGTTGAGTTCAGGCAGTTTATAGAGCAATATAGGACTGTTAGTAAAATTTTAACACGGGGTGGGGGGGGGATCTTTGCCTATACACTTTTAAATTTAATCCACATTTTTAATACTTTCTTCTTTTTTTTTTCTAAACCCTTATCTTCCATCTTGGAGTCAATTCTGTGTATTGGCTCCAAGGCAGAAGAGTGGTAAGGGCTAGGCAATGGGGGTCAAGTGACTTGCCCAGGGTCACACAGCTGGGAAGTGTCTGAGGTCAGATTTGAACCCAGGACCTCCCATCTCTA
The DNA here is from genome assembly GCF_027887165.1 of Monodelphis domestica. Lineage (NCBI taxonomy): Eukaryota > Metazoa > Chordata > Mammalia > Didelphimorphia > Didelphidae > Monodelphis > Monodelphis domestica. The sequence continues at coordinate 34,859,431 of NC_077227.1, forward strand.
GGCCTGGCTCTCAATCCACTGAGCCACCCAGCTGCCCCTTAATACTTTCTTAAGGTTAGATAATCTATCAGTTTGTAGTGGTTTCTGATTTCTAAGGTATAAATATACTCTGGAAAATTAACTTGAAAGCTGGTTCGAACTGGCTCCATTCTTTATGGTTTTCCAAACGCTCCTGTTTGCAAGTGGCATCATGTTGTTTGTATCTAGCACAGAGCCCCTCTCCAACCCCAACATTGCAGATCCCCCTGGAAAAGACTGGTAACCCTTCAAAAGAGTTTTCCCTAACCATTCACACATTACAAAGAAATGGATGAGAACTGTTACCCAGATTATGACATGTCAATACACATGTATATACACACACAGACACACATGTGCATATATACATGCATACACACACCTAGAAGAACATTTGTGTATTACAACATGTAATTTTAGAACTCAGATATTAGTGGGTACATATACAAATAGGCATATATGCATGTTGTAAAAATTGTTGTATACATATTAAATATTATCACATATCCGTATATATGTATAAATACCTACTGATATGTGAATTCTAGAACCACGTGTCATATATGAGACAGATGGTACACATAGACAAAAATCCATTGGATCTTTGGATCCAGAATTAAATAGGAAAAGGGTGGGAAGGGAACAAGCATTTAAGTATCTACTGTATTCTGGGCACTGTGATAAGTAAGGGCTTTACAAATATCTCATGTGATAGACTTGATTTCTTTTAGGAACATGCAAAGCTCTTTTAAGGGTCCCAAACTTCTCCCAGAAACAAAGTTCCATCCTGTTAATACAGATGCTTTCCTGGTGGTGTGTCACTGTGACTCACTCTGGTTTCAAAAGAATTAAAAATAAAGACCTTGCAGCGCAATAGAGGCTCATGGTGGATATGAGCAAACTTACAAATAACATATAACAAATATGGAACTGTTCTGGGCCAAAGCAAAGGATATTATGAGGGGAACACAGAAAAGATGAATTGGTATGTAATGGGTCAAGAATGAAGGACAATGGGTGGGCAAGCCCAAATGTTCCACTGCTTTTCTTGCAAAGTCAAGGATCATTGAATGGATCTCCATCCCCACAGCAAAATGATGAGTTGTGTAGAATGGACAGGCATAGAGGGGCTGTGACATCTATCATGGAATAGAATATCCAAATCAATTAAATCAGTGATTCACTTGAATGTTGTATGTGTGTAGCTTGGCTTCTCTCGAACATGAATTCTTGGAAAGAGACCTTAAGTTCAAGCCACACTATCAGTCTATGAAAAAGCCAGAGCTCATGAGCCCCTGGCTCAGATGTGCTCACCCAGGGGACTCCTAAATTCAGAGCAAAAGGAATTCAAGTAACCAAGCACCAGGACAAGTTACACTTAAGATCTGTCCACACCAACACCCAGAGAGGATATTCATGTCCCCCACAAATCCCAGAACTGTTATTGTAAGAGGCAATATGCTTGGCCACTGAACATACAGAGGAGAGGGCACACACAGAAGAAATGTGCATAGCTGGAGAAACACACTCCTAGAGTGGTCCATCTAGAACCACTTTTGTCTTACACCCTACCTTTTTCTGTTTTATCCACGCTACATCCATCTGTTGATTAACAGTGATGCTGTGTTTAGCTGCCATCTGTAGGTTTTCTGCTGCATTTCAGCAGTTATGCGTCCTCTTAGATTCAAGGAAGAAGTCTCAGCTCTTTTAGCCCATAGCCCCAGGGACAAATTCAGCATTTTTGTAAAGCAGACACTGGGCTTCATCCAGCCTTGGTTTGTGTTTTCACCTCCTTTGCCACTAGATTAGAAAAGATCAATTTACATCCCAATCTTAAAGAACTGCAATGCTAAGGAATGTTCAAATTGCTGAACAATTGCACTCATTTCACATGCCAGCAAGATTATGTTTAAGATTCTGTCAGCTAGGCTTCAGCAATGTGTGAACCAAGAATCACCAGAAGTAGAAACTGGATTCCAGAGAGATAGAGGAATTAGAGACCAAATTGCCAACATTTTCTGGATTATGCAGAAAGCAAAGGAGTTCCAGAAAAACATCCACTTCTGCTTCACTGACTACACTAAAACACTTATGCAGATCACAACAAAATGTGGCAAGTCCTTAAATGGGAGTACCAGTTCATTTTGATTATCTCCTGAGGAACTTATATGTGGGTTAGGAAGTAGCAGAATGGAACACAAAACAACTGAAGGTAAAAAGATGGGGAAATGAGGTCAGCAAGGCTGAATGTTGTCACATTATTTAATTTATATTCAGAGTATATCATGCAAAACACCAGGCTGAATGAATCAAAATTCAGAATTAAAGTTGCTGAGAGAAATACCGACAATCTCAGATATGCAGATGATCCCATTCTGATGATAGAAAATGAAGAATTAAAAAGTCTTTTGGAAGAATGAAAGAGGAGAATGTAAAAGCTTGAAGCTTACCATTAAAACAAACAAACAAACAAACAAAGAGCATGGCAACTGGTCCCATCACTTCCTTGTAAACAGAGGAAGAAGAAATGGAAGCAGTGTTAGATTTTATATTCTTGACCTCAAAGATCACTGCAGACAGTTATTGCAGCCATGAAATTAAAAGATGTTTGCTCCTTGGCAGGAAAGCTGTGGTAAATTTGGACAGCATACTAAAAAGCAGAGACATCATCTTGCCAACAAAGGCTCAGATAGTCAAAGCTTTTGTTTTTCCTATAGTAATGTTTGGAAGTGAAATTTGGACTATAAGGAAAGCCTAATACTGCAGAATCAATGCTTCTGAATTGTAGAGCTGGAGAAGATTTTGAGAGTCCTTTGGAGAGCAAAGAGATCCCATCCATCAGTATTTAAATAAATTAATTCAGATTACTCATTGAAAGGGCAAATGATGAAGCTGAAGTTTATTTAAATACTTTGGCCACATAAGGAGAAGGCAAGAGTCACTGGAAAAGACCCTTAAGTTAGGAACGATTGAAGGCAAAAGGAGAAGGAGTTAGTGGAGAATAAGATGACTAGATAGTGCCATGGAAATAAAGAGCATGAGCTTGGATAGACTTTGGGAGATAGCAGAAGACCGAAGATTCTGGTGAACTCTGGTCCATGGGATACAAATGAATGGCTGAATAATAACAACAACATTAATTTTTATAAATTCATAAAAAATAATTTAATTATTCAGGCTCCTTCTGGCTCTACTTGTCAGCTTTATTTATATATCTATATAAGGTTGAAGGCACTAGGTGTGCTCTCCTTGGACTGTTGCTCTCCATGGTTCTTCTTTCCCAACCTCTTTGTAGTCTCCCTAGTTGTTATTTCCATTGACATAAGAGTCTTCCATGACATCACTGAGTCACATTTTATCTACCCAATCCCCAGTCATTGGACACAGAGGTTGTTTCCAGGTTTTTGCTATTACAAATAGAGCCATTATAGATATGTTTTACTGATATGTCCTTTATACCTTTAATAGCATCCTTAAAGTCCTCAATGATCATCTACCCCAGCCTTCATTTTATTTTTATTATGTTTTAAATGTTTTATTGATGCTTTTGTTCTTACATTATAGTCATTTCTGGACAGAAGCACTGTCTCCTCCTCTTCCCCAGTGACAAAGGAAAATATTTCAGCAGAACTGACCAAAGCATCTAATAGCATCTGTGCCATTCCACACCCATAGCGCCCCCCCTCCCCCCGAAAGAGTGTGTATGTGTATATTTTCATCTCTTTTCTGGAGTTAAGAATGATTATTATGATTACATAGGTCTCCAGTCTTTCATTTTCTAGATAAGGAATCTGAAGCTCAGAGCAATTAATTGTTATGATTTTTGCTCCTTACATCAAGGCAGACTTAGGTTTGTTGAAAGGGAAAATATGCTAATAATTAGAATCATCCAAGGATAAAATGGGCTGCCTTAGAAGGGAATGGGTTCTCCCTAACTTGAGGTCTTCAAGCAAAGGCTGGGTGATGATTCCTTTTGGATCTAGAATACTGGGCATGGAGTCAGGAAGACCTGAATTCAAACTCATCCTCAGATACTTGCTAGCCATGTGACTCTGGGCAAGTCACTTTAACTTGTGCCTCAGTTTCCCCCACTGTAAAATTGAGATGATGATGATAGCAGCACCTACCTCCCAGGGTTGTTTTGACTTTCAAATGAGATATTTGTAAAATCCAGCCTTAAAGTGCTATATAAATGCTAGATATTAGTATTATTGTTCAAGGCTGGATTAGAGTAGGTGGCCTGTGAGGTCCCTTCTGCCCCTGTGACTCTAATTCTTGGAAGTGACTTGTGCAAGGTTCCTGAGGAATTAAGTAGCAGAAACCCAGTTTCAAACCCAGGTCTGCCTGGGAACCCACATGCATCACGTTGTGTGTTGTGTGGGAATACGATAAACATTCAAGTGTTTTTCACTGAATGCCTCCGGGGCACGCAGCAAACCAGCAGAGCCAGCACATAGGCATATTGGAAACAGGTACATGTTTGATGAAGGCCAGAATAAGCTTTCAATATTTGCCATTATTTTTAGCTCCACTTGAGACTTCTGAAGATCAGAGAGCGATCCAAGGCCAAGTGGATAATGGCAGCAATTTCATTTTCCATCAGTCCCATGAATCATACATGTCTCCACTAAGAGCCTGACATATGAATATTTCAGCACGAGGATCCAAAGAAAATAACATCCTCATTTCAGAGAAGTTCCGTTGAGTCAGGCTTCACTCATTTGGACCAAGAGGGAGAAAGAACATTATGGAGGCCATCTCATTGGGTTACTGCCGCCCAGTTACACAAACAAGATATCTGACTGACTGGCAGTCAGCCTAGAAGAACATATTTGGAGTGCCAAGCCCTGAGCCTTGACTGATTGGCCTTGCCTCTCTCTTAATGGGAGGGAGACTTGGTCCAGTCACCTAACCTTTCTGGGTCTCCTCTGTAAAATAAGGGACTTAAATTAGAAGATTTCTAAAGTTCTTTCCTTCTCTACTTATCATCCTGTGACAATTAAAATACTGCTTGTATGTGTCTGGACAAGCCATTTCTACTCTCCAGACCTCAATTTCCTTATCTGCAAAATGGGAAAAAGAGTATTTATTTTATCAATTCCCACGGGGTTACTGTGAAGAGCTCAAAAACAGTTGAGACACTTCCTCACAAGCCTGGCACAAATGCCTGATCTTGTGGAATGAGCTCTCATTTCCCCCACATCTTGCCTTCCCCACTCCCCTGCTCTCTCTCTCTTTCTTCCTCCCCCTCCTCTTCTTTCCTCTCCTCCTCTCCACCCGCCATTCCAGTGCCAACAACAATGTTTTGCTATTACATCAAGAAACATCACAGAAGGCATAAGATCTCTTCTTGGGGTGGATGATAAGACAGAACAACTCAAATCTTAGCTTCTGTCTGTTTTCTCTACAGTGAAAATGTCATTGAAGATGGCTATTGGGAAGTGGATGCCCGAGATAAGTAAGGTATTAGGAAGAGAGCACTTAGTCAGTCTTGATGAACTCAAATCATACTTGGCTCAGATGATGTGGGATGAATTATTGGCTCAGGTCCTAAAAGGTCTGGCAGCTGTGATTGCTGAGCCAACATCGGTGATGTGGGGAAAATCCCAGAAAAGAAAATTTGAGCAGGAAAAACTTGTCTTATTTAAAAAAAAATATATATATATATATATGAAAACAGAGTCTTTAAATTATAAGCCAATGAACTTGACTTCAATTCCTGGGAAAATTCTAGAATAGATCATTTACAAAGGGATTAACAAATATTTAGAAGGGGATGAGGTAATGATTACAGAGATCTTGCCATTGGTAGATTGAGAGAGACCTAGAAACGGGAGGTCCTGGGTTCAAATCTGGACTCAGACCCTTTCTAGCTATGTGACCCTGGGCAAGTCACCTAACCCCTATCACCTACCCCTTACCACTCTTCTGCCTTGGAACTAATAATCAGTATGATTCTAAAATGGAAGGGTTTTAAAAAAAAGAGAAGATCAGACTACACTAATCTGATAGTCTTGACAGCTCTCCTTCTTCCCCCTTCCATACTTCTCCCTCCACCATGTTCATTCTGATGCCAAGTCCTGTCCACTTTACTTTTGTAATATTTCTCCTTTTTCTGCCAGTGTCACTACCCAGGAGTTAAGGATGACTCCTAGGTCATGAGCTGGGTGACTGGGAGGATGGATATAGAAGTTAGGAAATGGGGAGGGGTAAAGATAATGAGTTCTGTTTTAGAGATTTTGAGTTTAATATGTCTAGGGACATCCATTTTGAGATATGAGACTGGAGGTCAGGGCTGGACCCAGCCAGGATTCCATTAGTACTTGGATTTTGTGGGTATCTTTCTCTAATGCTCTCATCTTGCCACTGTTTGATGCCAATAAGTAGTAGCACCCCAGTTCCATTCAGACCCCAAATATCAATTAGCTTTTTACAGAAAGGTACTCATTTTGAAGAAATAACAAAAATAAATGGGTAAACACCCCCCTCCCACTGGCTTCTCCAGGCACCAACACAGAACTGGCTGCCAAAATTAAGTCCTGGAAGGACAGAGACCCAGGGTGCCGGAGAGCCTTCCTGATATTGTTAAACTCCCAGTATTGGGGGTTCCAATCCCCTCCCCTAGAAAGAGAAAAAGATCAAACAGAGGCCAGAGCCTGAAGTCCATTTTATAGGGCTTATATGGGCTCAGAGGGGAGAAGCCTAACCTAAGACGCCTCTCCTTACTTTGTCTTTTACTGGGATTAGAAGAGTCAACCTCCAGAATTCCATGTGAACTGGAACAACCTCCAGAAATTGATGCAGAGTGAAAGGAGCAGAACCAGGAGAACATTGTACACAGAGACTGATACACTGTGGCACAAACGAATGTAATGAACTTCTCTACTAGCAGCAATGCAAAGATTCAGGACAATTCAGAGGGACTTATGAGAAAGAATATATCCACATCCAGAGGAAGAACTGTGGGAGTAGAAACACAGAAGAAAGACAACTGCTTGATCACATGGGTCAATGCGGAAGTAGACTCTAAATGATCACCCTCGTGCAAATATCAATAATATGGAAATAAGTCTTGATCAATGACACATGTAAAACCCAGTGGAATTGTAGGTGAGCTATGGGAATGGGGTAGGGGAAGGGGAGAGAAAGAACATGAATCTTGTAACCATGGAAAAATATTCTAAATTAATTAATTAAATAAAATCCTCCCTCCCCCAAAATAAGAGTCAACCTTCAAAGCACAGCCAAAGAGAAAACATCCATAGAAACTAGGCTGAGGCTCCTCAGGTTTTTTTGAATCCACTATGACTGGGCAGACCATCCAAAAAGAATTCTATCCATATGGCTAACAGAACTGAACAAATTGGAGAAATTCTTCGTGTTCAAGTCCTTCAAAGGCACTAACATTCCATGCCTTTCCTTAGCCTCTTCCACCCGGAGAGGGAACATCCCCCTCATGTTCCCTGTTGCCCATTACACTATCATTTCTAAATCATTACTTTCTCTAGCCTTTGAAGCTTACTCCTCTGGGGTTCTTTCGGATTTCCTCATCTGGTAATAATAAGGGGAAGGATTATTAAAAAGACACTGAAGAAAGCTGCTTAAATTATCCGGAAATGTTCGTGGTTTCATGGCTTGGATTTCTCACCTTAGAAATGTCAAGGCAAGAGAATAAAGACTTCTCTCCAGAACTCAGAGATGAAGAAACTGGGGTTTGAAGGAATCAAAAAGTAGGGGTGGGGGTTTGAACTGGGCAGACATATTTTTAGACCCAGGCAGGAAGAATCCAACTGGCCAAGATCCCGTAGACCCAGACCCCGTTTCATTCTCTATATTTAGAAAAGTGACATATCATTGCAAAATAATGACCACTTGAGGACATTTGTGACAAAGGTTACATTAGAACACAGGTCTAAAGAACATGAAAGAAGTAGAGCACTGGCTGGCCATGTTGTAGTAAATTAGGATGGTAAAGAGGCATAACTCCCCCTACAGTGGCCCGATAATCAAAGGACCTGGGCTAAAATACTACCTGTGACACCACCTGGGTGACCTTAAGGTGAGTCACTTAACCTTCCCTGGGTCTCAGGCTGCTTAGCTATAAAATAAGGGGATGGGAGGAGACCCCATCTTCTGAGTGATGACTCTGTGTCACTCATTGTGTGAGCAAAAACCAGAAACAAAACAGGTGTCTGTTTATTGAGTAAGGGCTAAACAATTAATGGCCTATCGATGTAATATTATTTATTTTAATATTTATGAAATAACATTGATATTTACTTTTTATGTAATAGTTATAGTTATGAATAAATAACATTTATATATTCGTATATTTATGAAATATTCGTTGCAATATAAGGAACACCAAACTTCCAGAAAAACATTTGACAACGTGTTTGAAATGGAAACTTGTATGTTGAAATTTGTATGTATGCACGGAATGGAACCTTGGAATGAAATGTAAGCGGAACCAGGAAAACAACATACACAATGACTGTATTCATGTCATTTATCCGATTATGGACAGAAGATGAGAATTTAATCTTAGGCTAAGGTGAAAGTGTTTACTGCTAGGACGCAGAGTCCAAACCTAGGAAGATAAGAGGAGAGAGAGGGGAAAAGACAAATCTGAGAGTTGTACCATTTCAGATGCATCATACAAGTATGAGGCTGGTGTGATAGACACTGGAGTTGCAGTTTAGGAATAAACTCACCTATGCAAAAGAATAGCTTGCAAGGAGATAAATCAGAAAAAGTCAAACCAAAGATCAACTAGTTTGGCTGAGACATGTTGCCTATAATCCACATATAAGGATCAACTCTGCTTTACTGTGAAGGCATCGATTCAGTCCAGAAACTGTGTTCCTCAAGGCATTTTAGGGTCAGTTCCAGGGTTGTAAATCATTGAGCACTTAGGATTTCCTCACTCATGTGCCTCATTGGCAGGTTTCTGAGTTTGCCCATTCTTCCCCACAGATACAGAATGCATTGAAGGGAGAGGAAAACTCAGATTTATAGGTGGATCGTAATCTGTTTAGTATTCATGCAATTTCTTTAACTTATAAATATCCATGATTCTATTTGTTTTGACAGTTAAAGATGCTTGAGGTCTTGATGTGTCATCATTGGGATTAGCAGATTTGGGTAAATGGAAATGCATTGAGGAGGACTTGGATTTGACAGTGGTGAGCAGATGAGCCCCCAACAAGGTTATTTTTGGAGCCCTGAGAAAATGTGTGGCAGCAGTCCTTCTTTGGGAACCTACGTGGGTAATGTGAGGGCAAATTGGAGTGAGTGAGACAATGCAGAGAAGAACCACGTAAGGCAATACAGTGGAAGTGACCACCCCATGAATTCATAACATATAGTATTTAAATCACCTGGGGCCTTGAAAATTGAAATGCCTGTCCAGACTGTACATGTCAGAGGTGGGATTTGAACTCAAGTTTTATTATTAGACAGTCCCGCCTGTAAAGGAACTGATATTCTTTTTTTTTTTTTTAGTTTTGTATTTTTAATTAAAATTTTTTATTTAATTAGTTGATTTAGAATATTTTTCCATGGTTACAAGATTCATGTTCTTTCCCTCCCCTTTCCCACCCCCTTCTGTAGCCAATGCAATTCCACTGGGTTTTACATGTGTCGCCTGATCAAGACCCATTTCCCGATTATTGATATTTGCATTAGGGTGATCGTTTAGAGTCTCTGTTCCCAATCATGTCCCCATCGACCCATGGGATCAAGCAAAGGAACTTATATTCTAATAGAACCCAACACATGAAAGGCAGCTTGAATTGGAAAGAAGCGGGGCATTGTGCCAACAGTAGCATTGTTTGGGGTTGGGGAGGGATTGGTGTGGTGGCCAGGCTCGCTCTACTTAAGATAAGGTTAAAACTTACCTATCTGAGTCTTCAGTCTCTGGGTGGGGCTGGCGGTACACCAAGTTCTGGCAGAGTTGAGGAGGTGGACTGGAGCCCAGAGAGAAGCAGTTTGGGACAAGTTGCTATTCTATTCTTTTCTTTCTCCCCATCATTAATCATAATGATGAAAATTCTCATTAAAAAAAAAAACAAACAAACCAACTCCTACCTTCTGTCTTGGAATCACTGCCATATATTGGTTCCAAAAACAGAAGAGTGGTAAGGGATAGGCAATGGGGGTTAAATGACCTGCCCAGTATTACATAACTGGGAAGGATCTGAGGTCGGATTTGAACCCAGAACCTCCCAAATCCAGACCTAGTTCTCTATCCATTGTGCCACCCAGCTGCCCCCAATTCTCATCTTTTTGGTGGAGTTCAGAGAGAAACAATCCTAGCACAAGTGGCCATCTTATTCTTCTTCTTCTTTTTTATTTGGTGTCCTGGGACCATGCCACAGATGGAGCAATCGCTGCTTTTTTCAAAGTTCAATATTGGACTATAAACTTCCCTTTGGGGACTGACCATCCTTGGGAGTGCTCCAAGGTCAGAGAGGACTAGAGGATGATTCTGCTGCCTTATGATTGAAGCTTCTTCCCCGAGACCTCTCTATTTTCAAAACCCGACCAATGAATTCTTTTTACAGGCACTTATTAGCGATCCCTCCAATGGAACAATAAAAAGAAAACCTCTTAAACCACGTGCATAGTCCAACAAAACCAATTCCCACCTTGGCCAAGCCTGGAACGTAGGTCTCCTGCGGCAGCTCGAAGGCAGCTTTCTGGTCCCCGGAAGGAGCTTAGTTATTTGGCGGGAGCACATCTGTTGATATTGTTGTCACCATCATAGCCATCCTTGGCTTTATTAGCCCGGGAATCCTCTTACACTGAATGAAGCCCTTTAGCTTAAGCCTCTCTCCTTCTTCTACACTCACCTCCCCAGCGATTATGTGACCGTCTCGCGGAAGAAGGTCCCTTTTAACCTAAGCCGTAAGCTTCCCACTGGACACAAGGATTTTACAGCACTCGGGCTCTTTCGTCAATGGCAGTTGACACAAGTCTTGGGGTTTGGTTGCTTCGGTTAAGAAACGCTTTTTCCTCCCAAGACAAAAATCGCCTTCTTCCCACCCCTCCATCTGTGCATGTGCACGTGCCTGTTTGTGTGTATAATTAACAAAATGGAATGGCCATTTTTCATCAGGATAATTTCATTATATTAACCCCTAATTCTATCTCAGACCATATCAAGTGCTTAAAAAAAAAAAAGTAATTCCTTCCCACCCCCCCTCCTCCCCTAAAGGAAACTGGGTCATGGAATTCCAAGGAAATAATCCCAGGCAACAATAGATTTGGCTTCTCTCCTAATTAATTGTCCTTCCTCAAGATCGTAATTCATTCTTAATCAATTCGCCAGAATGATCTCTATTTGCAGAGACCGGGGAGGTGTAGCCTTAGTGACCCCAATGTAGCGGGCACTGTCATATTTTATGCCTGTGACCCTTTGCCCAGATGACCAGGAGAAGCCTGGGTGATATATCAGCACGTGTGGGCCTGGCTGAGCTAATCCCTACCCAGTTATAAATTAGAGATTCCAAAAATACGCACCCCCAGGGGGAAAGGTTTCTTCTCTTGGGAATCAAGATGCTAGCCTCTTGAAGCCAGACCGGTGGTTTTCTGGGTAGACATGTGTAGATCTGTGTCTATGTGGGCTCTCTATTTTCTGCCTCTTCAGATCCACAAAACACTTTAAGAATTCTCCCTGGCAGGGAATTGTTGAGCCAAGGAGGCAACTTGTACAATCAATAGACAGAGAGTTTTTAAAAGGTCCCACATTGTATAAAACACGGATTTGTTTTGTTTAAGCTCAGGGTGATTTTTGTCAAATAGTTGATTTTCTCGATGGGTTGGTATGGAAGGTTCATTTTCCTTCTGTGCCAGGAATGGGCAGTCCAAGGGCCATGCAGGGAAATACTAGATCATAGAGTCGAAGGATCTGAGATCATCTAGTTGGACCTCAACCCAATAGGAATCTCTAGTATGACGTACCTGACAAGTGACCATCAAATCTTGGCTTCCAGACCTCCAAAGAGGGAAAGCACTTTCAGATGACTGATTGTTGGGAACTTTTCCCTATTGGCAATTTGGCAATAATGTCCCACAATTATTCTGGGTTCCAGCCTCCCGGACAAATCAAACAACTTTATCACTAACTCTCTTCCATATGTCAGCCCTTCATATTCCTAAAGAAAGCCATCCTATCATCCCAGGAGCCAACTCTTCTACATTTCCTTGAACAAATGCTCATATGTCATGAAGTCAAGGTCCTTCCACTATCCTGGATTTTCTTCCCTGGACACTCTCCAGGTTATGACTGTCCTTCATTACATGGAGCTGAGAACTGGCCCCAGTCCTCTAGAGGTAAGATCTGGCAAGGACAGAAGACAATTGCATACACCACCATATGGCTGGAAGCTGTCCTCAAGATACCAATGGCTTTTATGGAGGCCATAGTCCTCTGCAAACTTGTAATGGCTTGGGGTCCATTATACCTCCAGATCTTTTTCAGAACAACTGCTCTTTAACCATGCTACTTTCTCTTGATTTGTGAACATGACTTTTGGCATCTAAGTGTAAGAACATACATTTATCTCTAAATGAATTTGTTTCCATTCTCTGTTCTAGTCTAATGATTAAAAACCTCATTCTTTGGTGGGGATGAGTCCTCCTTGCTGGTCCTTCAGGGCTAGTGTATGGATAAGAACATTCAACTTGGAGTCAAAAGAGACCAAGAGTCAAATACAGAACGCAAGTACAAATCCCATCTTTTACATTTACCAACTGTGTGACTACTGGGGAGACATTTTGCTTTTCTGAACCTGTTTGAACAATGACAAAAACCAAGACAAAAACCCACCATTTTCCCTGTGAAATAGAGAACTCAATTGTAGTACCAACTTTTTTGAGGTTGTCATGAGATTCAAATGAGATCATACTCATGAAATGTTTTGCCATTTTTTTTTGCTTGTTGGTGATTTTGCTATGATGGTAGAGATGATCCTGATGAGAATGCCCAAATCGAGAGCATTTAAGACTTGTCCTGATTTGGAGCTACTCTTCTTTTTCAGCCTTACTTATATTATGTCACTTTAAAAGTTCTGTGATCCAGGCCAACTGGTCTACCCTTTGTCTCCTAGAATTTTCCACCTATATCTGTGCCATTGCTCAATAGACTCCTCATCCTCTCACTCAGCAAGCCTTTCCTTATAACATAGTTTTTATTTATTTATTTTAAATTTTATTTAGTCAATTTAGAGCTTATTCCTTGGTTACAAGAATCATATTCTTTCCCTCCTTCCTTTCCCCTTCTCCCACCTGTTCCAGTAGCTGATGGGCAATTCCACTGAGTTTTACATATAACATATTTTTTAAAGAAGCAGTGGACCAGACAATGATGTCTGATAGCAGGGAACTATTCTATGTCCCTAGTGCCCCAATGAAAGGAAGGAGATGTGCTCTCTTCCCTCTTCCCCTGGCTTAAATCTTATTTCTCTAAAACCCAACTGAAATATCTTACACTTTCCATAAGCCAGTCTGTGAGGACAACTCTACCTTGAGCTTCATCTCTCTAATGAATTCACATGTATTACTATGTGTAGATTTTAAAATTAATATCTAAACACTCCAAATGTTATATTTATAAAGTTTATTAAAAATAACTTGAAATAAAAAAGCCTGAGTAAAACCAGCCTTCCCAGCCCCCCCCCAAAAAAAAGAGAGAGAGGGAGGAGTCACCAAAATTTATATACAAATGTAAACATGCAAAGTGGCAGAGAGAAGAGAGGAATTCTGGGAAATACAAAAGGAATTCTGGGGAATGTAGTTCAAAGGTCGAAGAGTTCCGCATATACATATGTATTATCTATGTGCATCAGAGCTCTCTACTAGACTGTAAACTCCATGAAGGTAGGGCTGATGTCTTATCCAAAAGTGCATGTGGAGCTGAACACATCCCATTTAGGGCTACTTTTACAGCTCCGCCTCAGATCATCAGGCTGGATCCCCACTTGCATTCAGGATTTTAAGGGTAAACCACACCTTTGACTGATTGATTGAGTGTAAGCAGATGGGACTCTGGTGATGACATTATTTGAAGGTGGGGGTTAAAGGCATTTAAACATCCCTAATAATACTTCAGGGTGTATAAGGTACTCAGGAAGGACTTCCCTAGTGGCTCTGGTATCAGCCTTTTTTAGGGTTAAAAATCTGCCTTTGGTGTCCACTTTTCCCCTGAGACTCCAAGAAGCTGTATCATGCCCAGCCTCTACACCCTGGTGAAACTGTTTCAGTAGATAGGCTAAACCAAGTTGAGGGTAACCAACAGTCCTCAAACCCATTGGTGAGTTGGGGGGTGTCTACTCTGTGACAATTTAATATTAATCTGTACCCCCTTTTGGCATCCCAAAACAACCTTCTGATTTTAAAGGAAAAGAAAAAGGTTGCTACAAACTTATTTCTTCCCTCTTGAAGAAGTAGGGTGGAGACAAGTTATTTTTTTTAAATCTATAAACAAGCCTTTTGAGTAGTGAAATAACTAAGTAAGGTAAGTAGAGTGAGGCAGAGAAAAGTGGACATTTGAGCTGCTAGACTATTCTAAACCTTGAGCGACTCTTGGCATCTAGAAGACCTACCTCTTGTCCAGACTGAGATCCAAGTCCTCCAATCAAAGAGGCTTGGGAAAGGGACATTGCAAAGGTCATAAACTGGAGTAGGGGGAGGAAGTCGTGCTCTTTCCTTGGAATTCTGGGCTGAGGAGGCTTGTGGTCTGTCTGGCTGTGGGGAGAGGGAGGTGGCTAAGAGAGTGGTTGACCACACATGACTAGTACCTTTTCTTTGTCTGGTCTACTTTTTATTATTTAATAAATAAATATAAATTAAGATACGGTCTCTGGAGAATTTTAATCATAATAATCCCAAGCATATGAAGACTTCCCCTACTGGAACTGAGAACAATCTGTTTGGAAGGCCATGAAGGCAGCTGGAGCAGGGGCTCTAGAACACTCAAAACCTGGTCAGATGTTGAAGATGCCAGGATCATCTACTGCATCCTGGGCCATTGCCAGTTGTCCTGATTTTGTCTTGCCATTGGACTTCAATGACTCTGGAAGAGAGCGTGAGGGTAAAGACTTTGTGCTATCTGCTTCACTTAAATTCAGTTCATACTCAAGTCAAGATATGGCCCTATAAAGTTCATGCTCCTGTTCCAAAACAAAGGACAAACAACAACAATAATAACTTTTTTCTACGTAAAATGCTTCCAATTTCAGAAGCTCTTTCCAGACAATATGAACTGTGAAATTTTAGTTATCACAATAACCCTTCAACAAACTGTCTGAAAACAAAGATCCTTGGTGTGGAAGGGGAATTGGTGATGGTCAGAATTAAAGCCACAGAATAATTGTACCCATTGTGGGATCTAGATTCAGGAGAGTTCTTGATTCAATTCCTACCTTTAACAGCAGCTGGGTGATCAAGGACTAGTCATGAAACTTTGGTGAGCCTCAGTTTTCTTATCCATAAAATGGAAGTGACAATGCTACTTGCACCTCATTATAAATCTTAAAAGGAGATAATGTCTGTAAAGTGCTTTTCAAACCTTCTAGTTTCAGTGTAAAGAAAAGCAAGAAGGTCAGTTTGGATGGACCATAGAGTGTGAAGTAGCTATAGGCAGCAAATCTGGAAAGGGCCAGGTTGTAAAGGACTTTAAATGCAAAAGGGGGGAATTTGGATTTTATCTGAGAGGAAAATTGGGAGTCCCTAGAGTTGAGCAGAGGAAAGAGCTGTGACTCTGAAGTCATCAGGACCTAGGCTCACGTTTTGCTTCTGATGCTGACTCCCCATGTGACATTGGGCAAACCCCTTAGTCTGCTTGAGCATCAAATTCCTTATCTGTATGGGTGTTGTATCAGTTGACCCTTTGAGGCATCCTGGAGTTTTATATGTGTGATCCTAGTCCCCTACATTGAGGTGATAATTGGAACAAGGAAAATGGCTAAGACCATCAAGAGAAGATAGCAGACCCTTGGGGAACATCCATTTAGAAGGAATGGGAAGTTCCTGAGGAATTAGAAAAGGAGACAGAGAGGCTGTTATTGAATTTAGAAACAGTAGCCTGGGAGTCTATTCAGAGTCTAAAGGAAGGGAAGAAGCCATTCACATGGTCAAATAGTTCAGAGAAGTCAACAGAGATGGATTAAAAAAGGGGGAAAAATGGCGATCATATTTGGCAACTGGAGCCATTTGAGTAGAGTAATGGGCACAGAAACCAATCTGCAAAGGATTGGCTGAGCGCTGTTTCTGGGTGCTGAGATAGTGGGGGTGGCCAAGGCAGGCTATTTTTTTCTAAAAGATTGTCACTGAAGGGAAGTAGAGATATAGGAAAATTTGCTTCAGAAAGTGGTAGGTTCAGGAAAAGGGAAGGTTTTGTTGTTTGTTTTTCAGACACAAAAACCCTAAACAAGTTATACTCTGATGAAAATGAATCAAAGTTATTGAAAATGCAAGATAGAGAGGGGTTGAGGGATAGAGCAAGGTCCTATCTGAGGGCAAAGGTAGAGGTTAAGCTTTAGCAAAGACAAAGGGACTCCACTGGGAGACTAGAGGGAAGGCAGAAAGAATGACAGATGCCAAAGGATCCAATTACGTCAGTATTTCAGATTTAGAGCTGGAAGCAGTCTTAGAGTCCATATAGTTTAGTTCCCTCTTGTTAGAGATGAAAAAGACCGAGGCCCCCCAAAGACCACCGAGGGTCCTGATTTGCCCAAGGTCATGCAGGTGGTTGATACTTAGCAGAATCTACACTTGAATTTAGATTTTCTTTTGACTCCAAGTTCAGTGTTTATTTCACTAACACTTCACCTCTCCAAAGAGACTGAATGACAAAGGAGGGTCTCTCTCAATTAAGAATGCATTTCCAATTCAATAAGCCTTGAGTAAGCCCCTACTATGGAGGAAGTTTAGAGAAAGGCCCAGAATTAAACAGGAGAGAGTGGGTTAGATTGACTTCGGAAATTGCAAAGTTCCTTTAATGACTTTTTAAATGCCAATAGTCTATGAGTGTTGTTGGATGGATTTGAGTCATAGATCGCTAGTCTCTGAAAAATTAAATAGATGTATAATGGGGGTTGAATTGAAAATGAGTTTATAGGGCCAGCTCTGGGATCATACACAGAGTTGCTCTACCTACTTCTGATTGACCACATGGGCCCTTTGGGAATGACTAAGCAATCTGCTTATTGGCGGCTGAGCCATAAGGGCCAGATCTTTAAAAGGGGGGTGACCCTGCCTTCCATGCTCTCTTCTTTTCCTGTGTCTAGAGTATTGGATTGGAGAGGCTGGGGGTGCGGAGAAAGTGGCCTTTTCCCCTATTCTGTAATACATGGCAACCTGCAGCCACATGATAGGCACTCAGCTAGGCAAGTCTGAGCCTGAGTTTAGGCCTATCTCTTATTTGTTTGTTCTAATCTCTGGTGAAAGAGTGCCAGTCCTAAAATGGACTATCCAGACGGGGAGGCTATCTTGGGAGCTCCAGAGGTCAGGAGGTCCTGGATCCCTTAATCAGAGCTAAAAAGGTGAAGGCAAGGAGTTCTTTTGGAGAAAAGGACCTTAAGGTGGAATGGGAGCCCATTTCATGACTCAGCTTTCAAGGAAACTTTGGGGAAAGCAGTTTGGGGCCAAGGGAAGTGTACAATGCCTAATTGGTAGTCCTAAAAATGACTTCCTATTTAGATGGTTTTAAGTATCAATCTCTTGTCAGAATATAACAATAGTTCGTTTTGCCATTGACTAGCTTTTTAGGACTTTTTGTTAATGTGTGTTTGTTAATATTATGCACTTAGTTTTTCTTTTATGGGTAGGGAATAAATACCCATCCCATGCCTCATTCAATTGCCCAAGGAATATCCTTCTCTTCTTTTTGGGAGAACTCAGATATAAACCAAACCATAAGCTTTGAGCTCAGTTTGCCCATGGGCATCCAGTTCAATCCCAGGTTTCCACTGATTTCAAGTCCACAAGGATAACCTGGGTCAAGTCAAGTTGAATCAACATCTATTTGTTAATCCCTTACTCTGTGCCAGGTACTGTCCCAAGAGCTGGGGTTGAAAGAAAGACAAAAACAGTGCCTGCACTCAAGGAACTCCCAGTCTTTTGGGAGAGACAATTTGCCAACAGTGATTTCCAAAAAGACAACTGGAAGGTAACCTCAGAGGGTAAGTGCTAGAGATGGAGGGGCGGGAGATCTGAGGGGCCTCCTGCAGAAGGTAAGATTTGAATTCAGTCTTAAAGGAAGCCAAGGAATCCAAGAAGTGGAGAGGAGGGAAACATTCCAGACATTGTGGACAACTTCAGAGAAGGGACAAAGTTAAGAGAGAGGAATCCTCCAAGTGGAACGGCAAGATGACCAGTGACCCTGGATTATAAAGCTTGTGGAGGAGAGTAGAATATAAGAATAGTTAAAAGGAAAGAGGGGGTGAAGGGCATTAAAACCTAAGGAAAAGAAAAGTTTACATTTGATCCTGGAGGTAATAGAGAGTCATGGTAGTTTACTGAGGAGAGGAATGACTTTAAGGACAATTACAAGGGCTGCTGAGATAGACTAGAGTGGGAAAGGGCTTAAGGAACCAAAAATGAGAAGGAGCCTTTTGGAATAATCCAGATGTGCAGTGATAAGAGCCTGGAGGAAGATAACAGCTGTGTCAGAGGAGAGATGCAGGTAGAGGAGAGATGCTTTGAAGGTAATGACAGGAACTGGCAACAGCTTGGATATAGGGAGTGAATTAGAGTTAAAAGCTGAGGATGACTCCTAGGTTGTGAGTCTGGGGAACAGAAAGTATGTGTTGCTCTTGACAGCAACAGGGAAGAGGAAAGGGCTTTGGGGGAAAAGATACATTTTGAAAAGTTATGTTTTGAATATATTGAGTCTTTTATGAAAAGTCAATTCAGGCCTTGATTCTCACATTTACTGAATGCTCGATGTAATTTAAAAAAAAGATATAGTTTCAGTGAAATTCTGAATTGATCCAAATGTTTTGGAATGGACTTTGTAATTATGCTAAAAAAGTGATGAAAATGATCAAATCCTTTGAGTCACCTCACGACTACATATATACCACAATAAAATGAAACAGAGGAAGAAAGTTTCCAGAGGCACCAACCTATTTATAGCAATATTTTTTGGTAGAAGCCAAGAAGTAGGGGGTAGGGTGGGGGAAGGAGATGCCTCTCTTTTGGTGAATGACTCGATAATGGAATATTACTGTAACAGTAGAACGGATGAATAGAAAGAAAACCAAGAAGCAAAGAAAGTTTGTGAGAATCAGAGCTAAGTAGAACAAGAAAAGAGTATACACAGCACTAAAAAGGTGGGCTGGAGAGGGAAAAAAAGGAAACTGAAGGCTTGGTAATTGTAATAACTAAAAGTCCAGCCCCAAAGAAGAGGCCTATGATATGTACCTTCTTTGATTAGAATGTGAGCTCCTGGATTGTATGGATCATGTTTTTGCCAGCATTTTCTGTAGTGCGTGGTGTATAGTAAGCATATAAGGGATCTTTGGGCTATTTCTGAAGAAATGGGAGACCGTGGATGCAGAACAATACACATGCTGTTAGACTGTCGATGTGCTGGCTAGTTTTGTTTAAAAAATTTTTAAAAAACATGTTCACATTATCTTACATTTAAATTATTTTTTTCATGGTCTTTAAAGGACATGTAACCTTCAGAGTTACCATAGTTTTTTATTCTTTGCTAAATTGGATGCCTCCGAGTGAAGGTATATTCACAAATGGAAGGTAAAGTAAAAAAGTTGTTTTCATAAAAACTAAATATAACAGTGCATGGGGGAATGGGAAAGAACCATCATTTATTAGGTGCCTACTGTGTACCCTGCGCTAAGGTATTCAGAAGCCACGGTGAAGGAAATGCCAGGTCTCCTAAAAAATGAAAAGTCAACGAAGCCCAAAAAGCGTGTGGCTGGGGGAAGGGTTCTTGCACTTATTAGGCGCCTACTGCGTTGCCCCCAAAACGTTTCCGTTGTCTCCCCAACTAACATTCCGTACTGCTGTCCTTCACAAGTAGGAACCAAGAACACGCCCGGAGGGTGGGCACGGACCAATCCTAACCCGAGCAGGTGAGTAGGGGCAAGGCTATGCGCGCGCCCCCGCCCCTTCCGCTTCCTGGGCTCGAGCCTGGAGCCGCGGGGCCCGCCTAAGGTCACGGCTCCCAGCCTAGTCCGCCGAGCCCCGCCCCCAAGCCCTCCGTCGTGGCTTTTGCCCTACTTCCTAGCCCCTCCCCTCTCTCAGGACCGCCCTCGACTTCACGACTTGCGATTGGCTACACGGAGGCCAATGAAATGTGGGGGAGGCCGAATTCTCGTTAGCAGCCTGGACTTTGGCCAAGTCTCGCGAGAGCTGGGCCGGCCCACTAGCCTGAGGGAGGCTGAAGTCGGCGGGGTCTGAGTGAGTGTAGTAGCTGAGAAGACCGGGTCTGGGCGGGAGCCGGATCTGGAGAAGGAGCGGGAGCAGCAGCGGCTACCGTCATGTTCCGGGTGGCTCCAGCGCGCCTGAGGAGGGCTACGGTGAGGGGTCTGGGGTCAGGGGTCAGGGACAGGGTCTCTGACGTCGCCCATGGCCTAGCCCGATCGAGATCCAGAGCCGAATAGACCCTGCCGGGCGCGTGCACCTGTTAGGCGCCAACTGTGTGCCGAGGGGTGGGTGGGGTGTAGACACTTGCCCTCTGGGCGGGCTGCTGACTTCAGGGACTGACGAGGAGACTGAGGCCCAGGGAGGTGAGGAGCCCCTCCGCCTCCCGCGTTGATTGGAGCTCGCCCCCTCAAAGGATCAGCTCCCTCTGCCGGGGCGGACACTTTGGCCTATTTTCCCGATAGTTTGCACCGGGAAGGACCCCCGCGGGGCGGGAGCTGTCAATCTTCTTTTTTGGCCATTTTATGCTCAGTCTGCCGGGCTCCTCCTTGGATTCGCTATTCTAGACCGCGGGGCCTCGGGGTGCCAGCCCAAAGCGCTGTTAGGACCCTAAGATCCATGCCACCTTTCCCCATGCTCTCAGGATTGGGTGGGGACACTCTGGCAGTGACAGCTCTGGAATCCAGCCTGCTAGAGTTCTTGTGACTTCTTGGAGCTGGGGTCGGGAATCTACAGGGTCCCTGACGTAGCCTCTGGATTAAAAGCTGTGTTCTGAATGACGCCTCCCAGCAGTTCTTGTTCTTTGTTAATTCCGAATAAACAGATTCTGCGCTGGCAGGGCCTCCTGTCATTTTATGGACTGGAGGGAGGGAATTTCACACGGAAGTTTCCCTTTGCTCTCAGCCAGGCAGTCAGTATGAAGTGGGGATGCACACTTGTGCCAAAAGCCAGTGGGTGTTCCTTGTTGGCAGTGTCTGCCATAGACTGAGTAGATGGTAAATCTCTAGGCTGGTTAACTTAATTCTGCTTAAACTGCCACATCTTGGTGCAATGCCCAGAGTTCTGGGTAGTGCTATATTCATATGTTTGGGGTCTTGTGGGAATGCTTCCAGTCATGGCAGATGACCCTTAGTTGGAGCAAAACATTTGATTGTATCTTGAAACAATATTAGGAAACTTATTATCGCAGTTGAAGGGCTTGTTTGACAAGAATCATAACCAAAAGGAGGTGATGGAGCTCTTTAAACCTTGGGTCACTTTTTAATTTGATCTTAGCATGTATTATACTTAAGGTATTATACCCATTTTACATTTGGAAAAACTGGGACTCACAAGGGTTAATTGATTTGACCATGGTCACATGGATGTCAGAGGTCAGAATTTGAACCCATGTCTCAACTCCAAGTTCGGGGTCATTCTATTATGCCAGGCAATGATAGACACTGGGGCTTTCATTATAAGGTTAAAGGGAAAGGAACCAGTATCTTTAGTCTGTTATGAACCTTTCAGCTCTTTCCTCAGTGCTTCGAAGATTTTTTTTTTCTTTCAGCACAATGTGGTCTTCCTGTAATATTTACATTAAATAGCTCATTGATAAAGAGGTTTATAGTTTCCCTGTAATATTCTGGTAAGGAAGGAAGAGGAGGACAGCTGAGTTGATCACTTCAAGTATTGTTTTTCCTTCTTAGAGAGAAAATTCAGGCATATTAGAAATTTTGAGTTAGTAGAGATCTCAGAAGTCATCTGATTGAAACTTCTTGTTTTGTAGATGAGAAAATCAGAACCCAGAGCGATTAAATGTCTGGGGTAGGATTTGAATACAGCTCTTTTCACTTCAAGACCAGTCTCTCTCAGCAGCAGACTGTAGGTGTTACCTGCATTCTAGCTAGTTGGGGGAGGGTTTTCTTCTTACTCAGTAAAAATCCAGGAAAACACTAAAAAAGAGTCTCTTATGTCCAACTGCCTTTCATGTATCTCACACTAAATGTCTAGTAGGCTTCTTCAACTCAACATGTCCAAAATGGAACTCATTATCTTCCCCTAAAACTTCTCTTCCTCCCTTCACTGTCAGGACACCAGCATCTTCCCACGTCCTCAGGCTCACAACCTAGGAGCTGACTTGGATTCCTCACTCTCCCTGAGCTTCTGCTTCTCTCCTTCCCCCAATATCCAAGCTGTTGCCAAAGCCTGGGCATTTCACTTTACCAACCTCTCTTGATTACACATGCTCATTTCTCTCCTCTGATGCTGCTACCACTCTAGTGCAGGTCCTCACCTCACACCTGGACTATTGCAGTAGCCTACTGGTGGGTCTGCCTGGTTGTCTCTCCTTCCTTCAGTCCTTCCTCCATTCAGTCATTGAAGTGATTTTCCTAAAGTGCTGATCTGACCATATCAGTGCTTCTCTGTAAACTCCTATAGCTCCCTCTTGCCTCCAGGAGCAAATACAGAATGCTCTGTTTGGTCTTCAAACCCCTTCAAAGCCAAACTGCCTCCTACCTTTCCAGTTTTCTTACATCTTACTCCCCATCATGTATACTTCCAATCCAGGAACATATATTCCAATCCAATCCAGGAGGCACTGGTCTCCTACTTGTTTCTCTTAGGGCATCCCCTAGACCTGGAATACCCTCTCATCTCCATTCTGACTACTGATCTCCCAGCTAAAATCCCAGCTTCTTCAAGAAGCTTTCCCCTGCTCTGATTCCAGTGTCTTTCCTCTTATTAATTATTTCCTATTTATCCTATGTATAGACTGCTTTTTGCTTGTTATCTCCTCTATTTATTTGACAACTCCTTGAGGGCAGGGACTGTCTTTTGCCTCTTTTCATATCTCCAGTGCTTAGTATAGGTGATGGCACAGCCTGGCACACAGTAGATGCTTAATAAATGTTTATTGATTGATCTTTGTGCAAGGAATTAAAGGTAAAGTCAGGGTATGAACTGAGGATAATTGTCTCCTCTGCTCCTGTCCCTAGCACTCTTTCCATACTGTCTGAGTGCAAGCATCTCAATTTAGAAATTTCAAATGGCTTTGGGAAGGTTCCAGAGGAATTTGCCCTTGATTTATTTTTAAATTTGGAAGTCACACAAGGAGAATCAGTCCCCTTCTAGTCATTCTGGGTCTGTGCTAGTTGAAATAAACTTGAAATACAAATGGATGAGAGGAACAACTCTGACAAGGGGGAACACAAAACAGGCAAGAAAGCTAGATCTATTCCCTCCCCTCTCTCCCCATCTTAGAGTTTAAATTCAAAATATTAAATCCCTATGCCCAAGGATAGTTGGAAGATACAAGATGGTTATGAACAGGCTGCAGAATGTTAACAAGGAGGGATTTAAAACAATTTTTATTTTCATTTTAAATTAATTAAGAATATTTCCCCATGGTTACATGCTTTATGTTCTTTCCTTCCCCTCTTCCCTCCCCCCTCCCTGAGCTGATGAGCAATTACCCTGTATCATTGTTCAAAACCCATTTCCATATTTTTAATATTTGCAATAGAGTGATCATTTAAAGTCAACATCTCCAATCATATACCCATCAAACCATGTGATCAAACAAATGTTTTTCTTCTGCATTTCTGCTCCCACAGTTCTTTCTCTGGATGTGGATAGCATTCTTTCTCATAAGTCCCTCAGAATTGTCCTGGATCATTGCATTGCTACTAGTAGAGAAGTCCATTACATTCAATTGTACCACCATGTATCAGTCTCTGTGTACAATGTTCCTCTGGTTTTGCTCCTCTCACTCTGCATCAATTCCTGGAGGTCGTTCCAGTTCACATGGAATTCCTCCAACTTATCCTTTTAGCACAATAATATTCCCTCACTATCAGATACCACAACTTAGCCATTCCCCAGTCGATGGACACCTCCTCATTTTCCAATTTTTGGCTACTACAAAGAATGTGACTAAATATTTTTGTACATGTATTTTTCCTCATTATCTCTTTGATATGGCTGGATCAAAAGACAGGTATTCTTTTAAAGCCTACAAGGAGGGATTTGTGAGACAGTGTAAAAGTAAAACGTGGTAAGAGAAACATCTTAGCACAAGTGAGAGTTAACCCAAATTGGACCTTGGAATCCCCAAGATACTGAAATTCCACCTATCATCCTTTGCTGAAGGTTTTATGGGAAAACATTGATATGAACACACTAAGAGGTGGGCTGGGGCTGCTTCTGCTGGGTCCATTGAGGAAATGCCTGAAGACAATTTATATCAAACCCTTGTCCTTTAAATTGTTTCAATCCATTTCATCCTGAATGTAAACAATGGAAACTTTAGGTGAGTTTGTTTTTCAGAAAGATTAGGATTAGAAACTATTTCAAAGTTTATTTTTAAATATTCTGTTCTGGTCAGAGTATTCTGTTCCAAGTGCCACATTTTAGAAAGAACTTTTTAACAAGCTAAAGCGTGTCCCAGATAGTAAGGGAATTAGCTATAGGAATGACATTTCAGGCTCAGTTGAAGGACCTGGGGAAATTTACCCTGGAGAAGAGAATCCTTGGAGGGACCTGATTTCTGTCTTTAATTGTTTGAATGTGACTTGTTGAACCAAGATCAGGCTTTGGTCTTTTGGCTTGGTCCAGGACTATAGAACTAGGAGCAATCAGAGGAAGCTATAGAGAAACATGTTTTTGACTTGATACTAGAAAAACCTTGCTGTCCAAAAGCGAAGGGGGCTCTCTCATCCCTTGTCACTAGAGTCTTTATTGGCAAGCTGGATAATCACTTGTTGGTAATCTGAATGTAAAACTTTTGGTTCTGGAGGGAAGATGTCAAAGAAAGGGGTTTGTGGAGGCTGTGAAGTAGTACTTTAAAGATTATCAGTCTGTTGCCATGACAAATGTTAACTCTAATTGTTAACTTTAAGGAGTGATTGTAAGAATCTATGGAAATATGTATACTGTGGGGAAAAGTGAAGCTTTGTCAGAGCCAGCAACTGGGCCCTGAGGAGCAGGATTGTACTCTTGATTCACAGCTTTGCTGTGAAGACTAAAAAGTCTTTGGAAAGGAGAATTGGAACCAATTGGGAGGGGGTAGTCTAGGAGGTGATTTATTTATTTATATACTTATTCTTTTATTTATTTTTTTAACAAATGATTTATTTTTTTTGAAAATGTTATTTAGTCAATTTAGAACATTATTCCTTGGTTACAAGAATTATATTCTTTCCCTCCCTCCCCTCCTACCACCCCTTCCTGTAGCTGATGTGCAATTCCCCTGGGTTTTACATGTGTCCTTGATCAGAACCTATTTCCATGTTGTTGATGTTTGCACTAGGATGATCATTTAGAGTCTACATCCCCAATCATAACCCCTCAACCAATGTATTCAAGCAGTTTTTCTTCTGTGTTTCTACTCCCACAGTTCTTCCTCTGGATGTGGATAGTGTTCTTTCTCATAGATCCCTCAGAGTTGTTCAGGATCACTGCATTGCCACTAATGGAGAAGTCCATCACCTTCGATTGTACCAAAGTGTATCAGTCTCTGTGTACAATGTTCCTCTGGTTTTGCTCCTCTCACTCTGCTTCAATTCCTGGAGGTCATTTCTGTTCACATGGAATTCCTCCACTTTATTATTCCTTTGAGCACAATAGTATTCCATCACCAACATATACCACAATTTGTTCAGCCATTCCCCAATTGAAGGGCATCCCCTCATTTTCCAATTTTTTGCCACCACAAAGAGCGCAGCTATGAATATTCTTGTACAAATCTTTTTCCTTATTATCTCTTTGGGGTACAAACCCAGCAGTGCTATGACTGGATCAAAGGGCAGACAGTCTTTTAGTGCCCATTGGGCATAGTTCCAAATTGCCCTAGGAAGGAATTTATTGTAAGAGATGCGTTTGGTAAAATGATGCTGGCTGCCAGAGTTGCTATTTAGGGACTTCCCTATTTTAAAAATGAAATAAATTGAATGTGGTTTTTTTTTTAACCCTTACCTTCCATCTTAGAATCAGTACTGGGTATTGGTTCCAAGGCAGAAGAGTGTTAAGGGCTAGGCAATGGGGGTTAAATGACTTGCCCAGGGTCACATAGCTAGGAAGTATCTGAGGTCAGATTTGAACCCAGGACTTTTAGTCTCTGGCCTCACAATCCATTGAGCTCCCTTGAGTGTGTTTTTTAAAACAATATTTTATTTGATCATTTCCAAACATTATTCATTGGAGACAAAGATCATTTTCTTCCCCCCACCTCTCCTATAGCTGATGCATGATTCCACTGGGTATCACATGTGTTCTTGATTCGAACCCATTTCCATGTTGTTGGTATCTGCATTAGAGTGTTCATTTAGAGTCTCTCCTCTGACATGTCCCCTCAACCGCTGTAGTCAAGCAGTTGCTTTTCCTCGGTGTTTCTACTCCCACAGTTTATCCTCTGCTTATGGATAGTGTTTTTTAGATCCCTGCAGATTGTTCAGGGACATTGCATTGACACTAATGGAGAAGTCCATTACGTTCGGTTGTACCACAGTGTATCAGTCTCTGTGTTGAGTGTGTTTTTAATGTTGGAATCAGTGTCAGACATTTTTATCTGGATTTCTGATTGTCATGATCAAAAAGTATCATGATTTATGAGTAAAAAGGTAAAAGATCAAGTTACTTAGTTTAAGTGCAGTATTCTAGAACTTTAGAGACAGTTATCTCAACCCTGTTCATTTTATGGATGAGAAGTATGAGGCCCAGAGGCTTTGTGAGTTGCCTAAGGTTGTGTTGCTAGTTAGTGGCAGACCTCCGACTAGACCTTCAGTCTTTTTAGTCCCTTATGCTATACTCAGCTGCATTACTATAATGAACATTTTGTTAGGTTAAGACAAGGAAAAGTAACTTTTGAAAAATCATTTGGGGTAGAACTTAAAGAGGAAAAAGTGACTAGCATGTCTAAAGATGACTTTTTTCCCTGAGGTTAAGGGAAAAGGAGACAATACGTCTATATTTCCTTGTGTGTCTATATTTAGTCTTTTCTGAGTTTGTTAAAGAGGTTAGTAATGCATTTTCATCTAGATAGTCAGATCCCCAAAGTTTAGCTTCTGAAATTAGTGACTCAGAAGAGACTGAAAGGTTTTGTTACCATTGTAGATATGATGGGAGCTAGGATGTTTGAGGAGATACCAAAAGGAAAGTTAGTGGCCAATTACAAGCATAGTCATAGTTCCATTTATGCTCAAGGTTTCTGGGTAACTCTTGGCTGTTTTTGGAAATCTGATAGAGACACAATATGTAGCCATTTTCCTCTTTAAAATTAAACATCCTTACCTTGGCTTCCCTTGTCTGGGCCCCTTGGACACTTCTCTGCATTTCTTCTTATTTCCTGGGGCCTTAGAGCTAGATGTGATGGCAGCTTTGGCCCAGAGTGGTCACGTGATTTACCCAAAGTCAGTCAGTTAGGGGCACATCTAAGGTCTTCTGGCTACTAGGTCCATTCAGCTTGCCGTGTGCAGGGCACTATGCGAAGAAAGGCAAAAGAGTTCCTGCCCTCAAGGAACATGCAGTTTATAGAGGAGACAGGGTGTTCCAACCACATGCAGATATGATGGAGTAAACTGGACATGATGTTTGAAGGCAGGACTTTTCCAACTAGATCAGTCTGATTCTACAGTTTCTTAGCAGTGGGACCATATGAAAGTGACTTAATATCTCAGGGTCACTGTAAAATGCAGAATTTGGACTCGATGCTCTCTCTTCAGGGATTTGCCCAGACTTGGGCTAACGGAAAATCTTTGGCAGCTATGTGGAGGATGGATTGGAAAGGGGGAAAGAGACTTTAGGAAAGGCAGTAGTCTGGGTGAGAGGCAGTGAGGGTCTATGCCAGGGTAGTGGCTGTGTGACTAGCACGATGTGGACAGATACAAGGAAGGGAGGTAGAAATACCTTGTTTCCATGGCATTCTACACTTGAAAGTGAAAAAAGTTTGCTTTTGTCTGGATTCAGATTTTTTCTCTGGGAGCAATTTTTTTTTTTATCCTGGGTCTTTTGGGATAGTTTTGGATCGTTGTATTGCTGAGAATAGCTCTTATTCACTGTTGTTTATTGTACAATATTCCTGTCACTGCACAATGTTTTCCTGGTTCTGCTTATTTCGCTTTTTAGTTCATGTAAGTCTTTCCAAGCTCCTCCTGCTTTGTCATTTCTTACAGCACAATAGTATTCCATTATAGTCTTGTACTATAACTTAGCCATTCCCCCGTTGATGGGTATCACCTCACTTTCCAATTCTTTGCCCCCTCAAAAAGAGCTACTTTACATACAAGTCTTTCCCCTTTATGTTTTTTATATCATTGGGAAATAAGCCTAGTTATGATATTACTGGGTCAAAGGGTATGTACTGTTCTATAGCCTTTTGGGCATAGGTCCATATTGCTCTCTGGAATGATTGGATCAGTTTACAGCTCCCTCAGCAGTGCATTCATGTCTCAATTTTCCCACATCCACTCCCAGTTTTGTAATTTTCCTTTTCTGGCATAATAACCAATCTGATAGGTATGGGGTGATACCTCATAGTTATCTTAATTTGCATTTCTCTAAATAACAGTGATTTAGAGCATTTTTTTCCCATGTCTAAAAAGAGCTTTACTTGCTTTGTCTGAGAAGTATATGTTCCTATCCTTTGACCATTATCAATTGAGGAATAACTTGTATTCTTATAAATTCAATTTTTTTCTCTATGTATTTGAGTGGTTCTTGATTGAAGTCCTAGCTCCTTTGCTCCACTGGAATATCATATTCCAGGTCTTCTGATGATTTAATGTAGAAACTGCTAACTCTTGGGTTATCCTGACTGTGACTCCATGATATTTGAATTATTTCTTTTTGGCTGATTGCAATATTTTTTCCTTGACCTGGGAATTTTGGGTTTCAGCTATAATATTTCTGGGTATAAGAGGGAAAAGTTATGAAATTGGCTGTAAATGAAATGATTTTTATTATATCAGAAAGGAATAGGAAAAAAGTATGGAAAAAGAGAGAGATAGAAAAATTACTTTCCTTGCTAAGGCCTAAACCTCCTTATAGCAGGAGCCACCTTGTGCGTCTTCTCTATCTTTGTTCTGGAAGTCAATAGGCCTTATCCTTCTACCTGTAGCCCTTTTAAGTTCAACTAGCTCCTCCCTCCATAGCAACTCTATGCTGTCATTCAGACCCACATCAGGACACTGGAGACATTTAGGATGTCAGACACCTGCTTATACTGAAAAAAGCCCTTTAGGTTAAAGTCAGAGGATGCCCAGAGAATGCCAGGTCATGATGGATACTGGGAAGGTTGGTGGAACTATTTTTCCTTACACATGGGAGTTATTCTTTTGGGATCTCTTTCAAGAAGTAATTGCTGGGTTCTTTGAATTTCATTTTGCCTTATGGTTCTAGAATATCAGGGCAGTTTTCCTTGATGATTTTTTTAATTAAAAAAATTTTTCCCTGGTTATATGATTTATGATTTCTCCTCTTTTTTCCTCACCCTCTCCTGAATCTGACAAGCAGTTCCACTGGGTTATATATGTATCATTGTTCAAAACCTATTTCCATGTTATTCATATTTGCAGTAGAGTGATCTTTTAATGACAGATCCCCAGTCATATCCCTATCCAACCATGTGATCAACCATATGTTTTTCTTCTGCATTTCTGCTCCTACAGTTCTTTCTCTGGATGTAGATAGTGTTCTTTCTCCTAAGTTCCTCTGAATGGTCCTGGGTCATTGCATTGCTACTAGTAGAAAAGTCAGTTACATTTGATTGTGCCATAATGTATCAGTCTCTGTGTACAATTTTCTCCTGGTTCTGCTCCTTTTGCTCTGCATCTTTTCCTGGAGGTCTTTCCAGTTCAAATGGAATTCCTCCAGTTCATCATTCCTTTAAGCACAATAGTGTTCTATCATCAGATGATTTTTTTGAAAGATGATGTCTAAACTATTTTTTTGATCATAGTTTTCATGTAATCTAATAATTCTTAAATTATATTTCCTGGATTTATTTTCCACTGCAGTTGTTTTTCCCATGAGATATTTCACATTTTCTTCTATTTTTTCATTCTTTTCACTTTGATTGTTTCTTGATGTTTCATGGAATCTTTAGCTTCTACTTCTCCATTTCCAATTTTTAAGGCATGATTTTCTTGAGTGAGTATCTCCTTTTCCATTTGGCCAGTTCTACTTTTTAGATATATAGTTCTTTTCCTCAGTGAATTTGTGTGCTTTTTTTCCGTAAAGCCAATTCTATCTTTTAAGAATAGGTTTTAATTCTTTTAAGAATAAGTTTTAATTCTATCTTTTAAGAATAAGTCTTTTAAGTTCATCTCTTCAGTGCATTTTTGTATTTCATTTTTCATTTGACCAGTTCTACTTTTTTTTTCAGAAATTCTTCAGTGGATTTTATTGCTTCTTTTACCAATTGGCCTATTGTTTTTTAAAAATATTAATTTCTTCAGTATTTTTTGTGACTCTTTTACCAAGCTGTTGACTCTTTCATGATTTTCATGAATCATGCATTTCTTTTCCAACCTTTTCTTTTGATTTTTAAAAATCCTTTTTGAGCTCTTCCATTAATTCTTTTTGGGCTTGGGAGCGAGCCATTCATATATTTTTTTCTATAGGCTTTGGATACAGCAGACTTCATTGCCTTCTTCTGAGTTTGAGTCTACCATGCCACCAAAATAACTTTTATCTATTGAGTTTCTCTTTATTGTTTTCTCATTTTATTTCCTTTTTAATTTTCTTTTAATTAAAAAAAATAACTTTAAAGTTGGACTCTGTAACTGGCATGAAGGGAGCACTATTCCAAGCTTCAGGTTCTTTGTGCAGCTGCCTTCAGAGCTGGCTTTTGGGATCTACCTGCTTTCAGTTTTTCCAAGGTGGTATGATGTGATAAGGTATATTCTGTGTTCTTGTCTATGAGTAACCCCAAGTATTCTTTTATCCCTTGGAACTATAATTGGGATCCCCTGCTTCCCTGTGTTCACAAGAGCTTGTATATGCTACTTCTCCTTCCCCAAAACCTCACCCCAGGACTGTGACCTGGATCTGCATATGAGCAATGCAACAAGAATCTTCCATTCAAGCCAGCAAAGTGATCCCTGGATTCTCCTGAGCATTTGCTTGACTCCCTGTTACCGTCTGTGACTGAGAACTCTGAAAGCCTTTGCTATTGCTTCAGCTGCTCCTGTGGCCAGTTCCTGTGGTGGGGGCTGCTTTGTCCATCTCCAGTGTACTAGATCTCTCATGCTAACCTTCTGAATTGTTTTGTGTAGAAAAATGACTTCATCACGTCTTTTTGTGCATTATACTGCTCCAGAATTCATTCTGAAATGTTATATCATGGTTTTTTAGAGGGTAATTTGGTAGAGATCAGATAGGTCCAAGGACCTTCTCTGCCCTATTGACTCCACCTCCTTGAAAGCATTTTTTAAAAAAGATATTTTTGTATGTTCTTTCAATAAATAGCTAATACCAACCTGCCTCTCCAAAGAGATTGGGTTTGGGTTCTTGCCTTCAATAGCTTATAATCAAGTAAAACCACCAGTTTTTTAAGTGTGTGAGCCTAGTATGTAGTTAGAAAAATTAGAAGTGAAACAAAACAACCCAATATAGTGCAGTAGAAAGAGCACTAGTTTGGGAAATTGACCTGGGCTGTAGCCACTGCTCTACTATTTGCTAACCAGGAAGTTTTTATTATCATAAAAAGATGACATTGGGTCATATTACCTTTGTGGTTTCTCTCAGTTCAGCTCTGTTCTATCATGCTGAAAATATTTTTAAAATAACATTTTTTGTGGCGGGATGAAAATGCTTGATTATAAAACTTTATGTCCTTTAATAAATACAAATCTTCAAAGAGGCAGAAAAGGTCATAATAAAATAATAAATTTTAGTTATTTAAAGTTTAGTAAAACATGCAAATTAACTAAAAGTGATGTCTAATTCCTCTTGTTTGTTTATAGCTTTCCTTTTTTTCCCTTTGTTCAGACTTGGATCTCTTAAGAGTGACCATTCTTTGCTGATGCAGAGCATATGACTATTATTCGTATTCTTTCATCAAGGACTCCTTCTTTGATCATCTTTATGCCTTCATAGGACCTGCCTTCTCTGGAGAAGAGTCTTTCAGGAAGTGTTTTGGTCCTGCCAAACCCAATTCTTTTTTTTTTTTTGTAAATAACAAAAAATAGTATATTGAATTCTCTATATTTCTTGGTCAATTTTGTTATTATAGTGATGTGGCCTGCTATAAAAATCATTTATAAGAGCTAATAACTAAATGTAATTTGCCTTGTTTCTCTTTTTCTATTTGTTGGAAAAGATACCTTTATAGTACTTTTCAAAGTATTGAGAAAATTGCTTTTAGCCATTAAAACTTTGATTTTGTATGTATGTATTCTAGATAAGTAAAAATATAAGTAGTACAATTTAAATGAGATGATAATTTTTTAGGAGGCCTGTTTTCCTTGTTTTTAAATATCCCATTAATAATGCATTCTTATTGCAAGTTCATAATTTTATTTTTATTTAATAAAATCATTTTCTTTTAAAAAATTGTAAGAGGTTGAGCCAAGATGGCAGAATAATGTGAACATTTTCCTTCAGCTTTCCCAATGCATCCCTCTAAATAATATTCAGTGTATTTTGGGTAAACAGAAAAAGAGGTCTGTGGACACTGGGGTTGGAAATGGTCCATATAGTGTGTGTGTGTGGCAGAACAACAATCAGCTGTGGGCCTTTCACGTAGCAATGATGTTGGCAGTAAAAATATGGCAATAGCACCAGCAGCAATCAGCATCAGGGATTGAAAGAGTTTGAATAACTGGTCAGGAAAAGATTATCAGTGACTTGATTTTTGTCTGTTTTCATCTGCATTTTGATTCCAACAGTTCTTTCTCTAGATGTGGATAGCATTCTTTTTCTTAAGTCCTTCAGAATTGTCCTGGATCATTGTATTGCTATTAGTGGCAAAGTCTATCACATTTGATTGTCCCACAATATTTCAGATATTACATAGAATGTTCTCCTGGTTCTACTTATTTCACTGCATCAGTTCATGTAGGTCTTTCCAGCTCTTTCTGAAATCATTGTGTTCATCATTCTGTATAGCACAATATATTCCATTACTAGCCTATACCACAGTTTGTTCAGCCATTCCCCAATTGAGGGACATCCCTTTAGTTTCCAATTCTTTGCCACCATAAAAGTGCAGCTATAAATATTTTTGTACAAACAGATCATTTCCCATTTAAAAGAAAATCTCTTTGGAATACAGACCTAGTAGTGGTATTGCCAGAGACCCTTGATAGCACTGACTATAGGACTGGGATTGCTTGTAGGTTGCAATTCCCAAGTCAAGAGGAGTACTTGCAGAGTCAAAGGAGCAATGGACCTATCTGTGTATAAGTTGCAGTTCTGGGATAGAGAGTTGTACTTGTGAGAGAACAGGGTGCCCTACCTGGATAAAAACTAGGGCAGGATCTAAAAATTAAGCAGATTAGGCTAGATAGCTTCTCTTCTGTGGTGAAAGTAAATTAAAAACACAGACTTGGAAACCCTTAAAAGCAAAGCCTCAAAGAAAAATACAGATTGAACACAAGCTCAACAAGAAATCCTACTATACAAGAGGGAAAGGGGGGGGGCAAAAATGATTTTGGAAATAAAATAAAAGCAATAGAGGAAAAATTAGGAAAAGAAATGGGAACAATTGAAGAAAATTGTTTAAAGATAATTAATAGCTTGGTAAAAGAGACACAAAAATTACTAAAGAAAATGACTTTTTTAAAAAAAATGAGAATTGACCAGATAGTGAAAAGAAAGAAAATTTCATCAAATAATTCCTTAAAAATTAGAATTGATTGAGTGGAAGCTAGTGACTCCATGAAATGTTAGGAGACCAAAAAAGAAGAAAATGTGAAATATTGCTTAGGAAAAAAACAACTGACCTGAAAAATAGGTTGAGAGATATAAGTCAAGACTTAAACTACCTGAAAGTCAAGATGAAATATGAAGTCTAGTTGCTTTTTTTTTTTTTAAGTCCTCATAAAGGAAAAACTGCAAATATCCTAGTTTAAGAGAACAAAATAGAAATTGAATGAATCCACCTCCTGAAAGGATCTCAAAACGAAAACTCAGCAATATTTTAGCCAAATTCCAGAGTTCCCAGGTCAAGGAGAAAAACAGTCAGAAAGATAATTTACATATCTTGGAACCAGAGTCAGGATTAAACATAATTTAGCGGCTATCATGACAAAGGAATGGAGGGTTTAGAATATAATATTTTGGAAAGTATAGGAGATAGGATTATAACCAGGGATGTTTGGTGAAATAAAGGACTTCCAAACATTTTTGATGAGCTGAATTTACCAGAGTTGAATAGAAAACTTTACATTCAAGCAGAAGATTAAAGAAAAGAGCCAGGCCTGGAGAGGCGGTCTTGGGGTCAAATGTAGTCTCAGACACTTCCTACTTGTGTGACCCTGGACAAGTCACTTAACCCCAGTTGCCTAGCTCTTTCCATTCTTCTGCCTTTGAACCAATTCTTAGTATTGATTATAGATGAAAAGTAAGGGTTTTTTTAAAGTAATCATGAAAGCCATAATCATGTAATCAAGAAATCATGAACCTTTATATGATTAAGGTTTACACAGGAGAACATTGTACACAGAGACTGATGAATTGTGGCACAATCGAATGTAATAGATTTTTCTACTAGCAGCAATGCAATGACCAAGGACAATCCAGAGGAGTTTAGGAGAAAGAATGCTATCTACACCCAGAGAAAAAACTGGGAGCAGAAATGCAGAAGTGAAACATAGGATTGATCATGTGGTTTGATGGGGATATGATTGGGGTTTTGGCGTTAAAAGGTTTCTCTACTGAAAATGTGAATAACATGGAAATGGGTTTTGAACAATGATATATGTATAACTCAGTGGAACTGCTTGTCAGCTCTGGGAGGGGGAGGGAAGAAGGATGGGGGGAGGGTATCATGAATCATGTAAATGTGGAAAAATATTCTAAAAAAATGAAAAAATAAGATTAAGGTTTACATTCCTATATGGGAAGATGGTACTTGAAAATCCCGAGAACTTTATCATTACAGCAGTTAGAAGGAGTCTACTTAGAGCACATAGATGTGAGAGAAAATGGAGAAAATGATCTCAGAAAAAAGGCACATAAGGAATAGCTTTTACATTGGAGGGGAAATGGCAGGGGGAATGGGCAGTGCTTTAACTTGTTTGAACTGGTTCAAAGAAGGAAGAGTATACAGCAGGGGTCCTCAGACTTTTTACACAAGGGGCCAGTTCACTGTCCCTCAGACTGTTGGAGGGCCGGACTATAAAAAAAGCTGTGAACAAATCTGTATAGCGCTGTCTGGGATAGCAGAGGCTGCAGCGCTGGCTGTGATGGGCCTGTCACACCTTGCACAGGTCCATCACCACCACCACTATACCAGGCAGCAGTATACACAGTGCAGAATCCCCTCCCCCAGATTGCCACTCACCATGCTGACGTCTTCCATTGTGCAGCCACATAATCTTTTGTGTGACGCCTCGTTCTCCTTCAGTTACTCTCAGAACAAGGCACCATGCAAAGGATGATGTCACCAGAAGTAGTACTGTAGGTGAGCAATGCCACGCTTTGCAGTGCCACCACATACAGTACTCCTCTCACTGACCACCAATGAAAGAGGTGCCCCTTCCGGAAGTGTGGTGGGGGCCAGATAAATGGTCTCAGGGAGTTGCACATGACCCGTGGGCTGTAGTTTGGAGACCCCTGGTATACAATATTGTCTCCACATCTGTGATTTACTCTTCTGTATTTCACTTATCCTCGGTCAACCTGAAGCACTGTAGGTCTGCCTACAAAATGCCAGAAATCCACCTGCGGCAGTGGTTTGCACAATTTCTCTTGCTTCCACTTCCACTTTTTTTAGGGGGGGGGCATGGGAGGGAGAGCGAGGGAGGGAAGGAGGGAGTTAGGGAGATGGGAGTCTGTGTTGTCCCAAGGGATAGGAGGGGGAAAGCATATACATATGGGAGTCATCAGGGTTCTCTTATAGCTATGGTTTCAGCCATCTGCAGTAGGTCTTGGATTGTGTCCCCCACGATATAGAGGCCCTATCATATATGCACACATATATGGGCATTAAAGTTCATTGTAGCCAAAAGAGAAGTAGAAGGGAAAGGTGGTAAGAGGGAAATTGGATTAAGGGAAGCAATGATCAAAAGTTTAACAGATTTTTGAGGACAAGACAGAGTTAAAGATAGAGTGAAGGATAAATATAAGAGAGTAAGTAGAAGGGAAATACACATTTAGCAATCTTAATGTAAACTTACTCATAAAATACAAAAGAATAGCAGAATAGATTAGGAATGATGATTCAACAATATGTTTAGAAGAAGTATGGTTGAGGGGGCAGATGGGTGGCTCAATGAATTAAGAGCTAGGCTTAGAGACGGGAGGTCCTGGGTTCAAATATGACCTCATACACTTCCTAGCTGTGTGGCTCGGGGCAAGTCATTTAACCCTCTTTACCTAGTCTTTACCACCCTTCTGCCTTGAAACCAATATACAATATTGATTCTAAGACTCTAAGGTATGAGTTTAAAAAGAAAAGAAAAGAAAAGAAAAGAAATATAGTAGTAGTCTCTCGGTAACCGAAGATGACGATTGTCTTTGTGTGTTTTTGTGCACAAAGACACTTGTGCACGAAGATTTAAGTGGAAAAGTTGATGCACAGAGACAGTCCCACTCTCTTGGCGTTGGAAGCCTGGGTCCAGTGGCATGAAAAGTCGTTACACCTGGAGACTTCCTCAGCTGCATTGGATGGCCCTGTTGTCCTTTGTGCTCCAACACGCCCTAAGCACTCCACAGTGCTTTGCTGCGTCGCCCTCTCAGCCGTTGAACCTTCTTGTTGGTTTCTTCCTCCTGTTCCGCCGAAGCAGTCTTCACATGCTGGGTGAGCAAAGCCCTGGTTCACCAGGCAGGGGTCGACGACGACCCGATGGCTACCCTCACAAGGTTTAGCCGGCCTGTCAAAGCCGTTGCCTGGGGTGTGGCCGCTGCTGCATGCTAGCAGCTACTGGGAGCCACAAGTGAGAGCTGGGTGTCAGGTGGGGGTCAGAGGCTGGAGAGCTGCCCTAGAAGGGCACGACAAGCCCTCCATACCAAAGATATTACTCCTCCCTGAGCACCCCATACACCCCAATATACAAAATATACCAATATACAATATTGATTCTAAGACAGAAGGTAAGAGTTTAAAAAAAAGAAAAGAAAAGAAATATAGTTGAAACATAAAGACAGAGTTAAAATAAGGGACGGGAGCAGAATCTATTATGCTTCAGCTGAAGTTAAAAAGGCAGAGGTAGCAATCATGATCTCAGATAAAGAACAAGCAAAATTAAGAGACAATCAGGGAAACTATATTATGCTAAAAGGCATAACAGTCAATCAAGTAATATCAATGCTGTACATCTATACATTAAAGGGAATAGCTTCCAACTTCTTGAAGGAAAAGTTAATCGAATTACAGGAGGAAATATATAATAGTGGGGGACCTCAGTTTGTCCCTCTCAATCTTATATAAATCTAACCATAAATTAAGAAAGAAGTTAAGGAGATGCATAGAATTTAGAAAAGTTAGTTGTGATAAACTTCTGGAGAATATTGAATGGCAATAGAAATGAATAAACCTTTTTCTCTGAGGTACATGGTAACTTCACAAACATTGACCATTTATTAGGGCATAAAACCTCACAAATGCAGAAAAGCAGAAATATCAAATGTACTCATTTTGGGTCATAATCCAAAAACATTCCATTCAATAGAAGGCCTTGAAAGCATAGCTTAAAAAATAACTGGAAATCAAAGAATAAGTGGATTAGTGTGTGCTGCTTCTGTCTGACTTGTTCAGATGCAGACTGGCCCCAGTGGCAAGTTACAGTGAAGATACTTCAAGCAGTGAATAAGCTTGGCATCAGGATGGCAGCTGCAGGGGCAACTCTGCTGGTGTTGAAGCCCAGCAGCCACAAAAATTACAATAAGATTGATGTGTCCTTGGATGATATCACTTTGAGTAAGAAGGAAGAAAGAAAGCAGAATTTCCCAAAATCTAATAGAAGACTTAAACAAACTGGTGTCTGACAATTCAGAATGATAATAGCTAGATGGGGACTACAACAGCAGATTGATTTTGGTAAAAAATGGCTTGAGCCAAAGAGGAAGAATGGACTTTGGAAAAAGATGTTCTAATGCAGTTATCACTGGCCTGCTTGGAAAGCAAAAGGGTTTTTGTAAAGGAATTTAGCACTATCAGTCAACCATTTCTAAATGTGAAGAACATGGTGATATTTTCCAATGTTAAAAAGGAAGACAAGTCTTTGGAAGCAAAATGAAATGCAGAGGAAACCAATTCCAGTTCTTAGGAGGCCTAACCAGTTAAGCAGAAGAAATGACATCCCAGTCCATTTCACAAGGAGTCAGACTAAAAGCAGGAAAAAGATATTCTAGGCAACCTTTCTTTTCAGAAGCAACCTAAAGGTTCTGGCTCAGGTATAGCCAAGATAGTTGTTAGACAAACCAGTGGCAAAGAGAACTTGCCAATGGCAAACTTCTACCACAAATGGAAGGATTTTGACGATATCCTTCAATAATCTAGGAGCTGTTTATCCTTCAGTACCTCAGAGACCCTGGTTAACTTTTATGTACTCCTTTACCATCGTTTCTGATGAAAAGAGATCACCCTGAAGAGAAGATTCCTAAAGGAGTTCCCTTACATCTTGTCATAAATATTGTTGCTAAACAGACTGTAATGACTTGGAATAAAAAATTTGGAATCCTAAAGAAACAAAGAATTGCTTCTCATTCAGAACAAAGGAAGCTGCTCAGTCTAAGGGGCATTTGATGAATAACCACTTGTTTGAAAAGTTGAGTTGATAGAAGAAAGTGTGTCTCAGAAATTCCATGGAATTTTGTTTCAGTAATCACAAATCTAAAAAACTTACTGCTTTTACTTAAGAATTGTATGTGTGTTGGCCTCAGACACTTCCCAGCTGTGTGACCCTGGGCAAGTCACTTAACCCCCATTGCCTAGCCCTTACCACTCTTCTGCTTTGGAACCAATACACAGTATTGACTCCAAGATGGAAGGTAAGGGTTTAAAAAAAAAAAGAATTATATGTGTGTGTGTTTAAATGTAGGAACTCAAACCCTGAGATAATTCCAGGGAAATCCTAATATATTCTGAAAGGTATCCTGTTTGGTCTGACAGACAATTCTGCATGGGCTAATTGGATGATAAAGGGTACAGTATTTCTTGGCTTCTCACTGGGTTGGGGAGGGTCTGAAGAGAGGAAGAGAATTTGGAATTGAAAATAAGGTTTAAAAAATTGTGTTTTTAACTTTGTTAAAATCATAAACTTAACGTGACTTATAATGAACATATATAGTGGTCAGAGAGCCAGCATTAGGGTTGGGAAGAAGGGATTTCAGGTTCCTGCCTTGACACATATTGTCTGGGTCATACTTGGCAAGGTATTTGTTTGCTCATTGTCCCAGACAACTCTATATGACTGTAAGTTACAGATGAGTCCCAAGTCCGCTTTGATAGAGAATGTTTCCTCATTGGGCTTTCCTTACACCAAAGCAATCACAGGTGTGGACCACCAACAAAAAATCATAGTATCCAATTTTTATAGAGCTTGAAGGTTCCTCAGAGAACACTGAGCTAGCAACCTTAATTTACAAGTGGAGGAAGTGGCAGCTGGAAGCACTGAGAATAGATAGCAGGAACCAGGAAGATCTAAGTTCAAATCATGAAGACAGTTTCCAGCTATGAGATTCTGAACAAGATACTTAATCTCTACCTCAGTTTCCTCATTTGTAAAATGTGGATAATAATAGCACTCACTTCCAAAGTTCTGAGGATCAAATTAAATAGTAATTGTAAGGTACTTAGTGAAGTAATGGCATGTTGTAAGTCCTATGCAAATGTTAGTTGCTATTGTTAGAGATATTAAGTTGGTTTGCTTAGGTGCTCATAGCTAATGTGTCAGAATTGGGATTTAAATCCAGGCCCTTCTGATTACAGTACAGTGATCCATCCTCCTACCATGCTAGTTATCAAATGAATGATCATCAAGTGAAAAAATGATAATAGCTAACATTTGTAGTCTGTGAAAGTTTACAAAATATGTTGTATCATATATATGATATCATTTGATCTCCACAAAAGCCCTGGGAGGTAGGTGATTTTATTATAATGCCAATTTGATAGGTGAGTAAATAAACTAAGCAAAGTGCAGTAACTTTTCAGGTGCCTAGGGTCATGTGGCTTATATCTGAGCCAAGGTTTGACTTCTTGTTCTTTTGACTCCAAGACTAGTACTGTATCCAATATACTGCCTAGTGCCATGTATAGGAATAAAGTAACCTAACAACCCCTAAGTGTCATAGAGCAGACTTTTATAGGAATAGACTCAACTGAGGAGTCTCTCAAATACTTTTGTTCTCTACCAGAACTATTTGGAGCTTTATTATTATTATTATTTTTGGGGGCTTTGCTTTTCTTTAGTTGTCATCATATATATGCCATCCAGGGTCTGCTGATCCAATGCTACTTGCAGAATTCAGCTAAAAACAGAAGCCAAGTGAGTTATTGGCAAAGGAATTTGCAGTGTCAAAATGAATCTCCTAAAGAATTATTTGTTTGAAAGTAAATGGAAGAAACTATGGTTTAACAAAAGATGTTGGGCATTGCCTGGAAGTCTAATCTTTAATTCTCCCACTAGCTTGCTATGGGATATTGGACAAATTTAAGGTCTCTAGTTTATTGGAACTCTGCACTAAGAAATACTAGTTCTAACTTGAGCCCTGAAAATTGAGGGAAAAAAAGCATAATTGTCCTGGAATAATTTAAATATTTGTGAAACACCTAGTAAGCACCTAATAAATACAAGCTACTTTGCCAGATGTTGGAGATAATGAAATGAATCAGATTTTAAAAAATCAAATGAAAAATGAAGAGAGACAATAAAAGTAGACCATCATTATTTGGGGAAGTTGAGGGAATGCCTTCCAGCCAGGCCTTTTTGAGGATGCAGTATAATAGATTGTGAAAGGAACTGACTGGCAAATAAAGACTGCCAGTTGGTCAGTGTTGAGTTTCTCTGGAAGATTCTGATATTCCACAATGATATGGCAAAAACAAACAAACAAAAAACCCCAAGTAGCTGAGATCAGTTTACAATCAAACTGATAAGTGAAGTAGACCTCACATCTTACTGTGGATCAGTCCTTTGATTATATTTGGTTCCTTTCACTCTTTTCATGATAGAAGTTTACAATAAAGATGTAAATATGGGAATGTATTTTGATTGCCCGTATTTTAAGATTGAAGGTAAATGTCCAATCTCAGTGTCCATTTTTTATAGATGTGGTTAGCATATAAAAAGGCATTTTTAAAAATTTTGTTGTCCTCCTTATTGTTCTCTTGTCTGCATGGAGATGACCATATGCTCTCAATTGATTTATCATTTTATAGTTTGACTTAAACTGATTCCTGAGCCTTGGAAAAAAACATTTTGGAAGCTATTGGTATTTTTTGGCAAGTAATATAATGATAGAGTTTTCTAGCACTTAACAATGGACAACAGGCTTCCCTTACAATAGTCTGTGAGGGAAATGGTAGATACATTACTGTTCTCATTTTATATGTGAGAAATTGTGAGATTGTGAGAGTTTAATTGATTTAAGCTGGTAAGACTCCAAAGCAGAAATCTACTCAGGGCTTCTGGTTCTTGGTTCCACCTTCTTCACTATTCTACAGTGCCTCTTGAATTAATGTTTAAGTTTTGTGTGGCTGATTGTTGATGTCTGTACCCTTCAATATGAATTTTTAATTTTTCCTGTAGGATCTCAGTCTTGGCCCCACTTAGTCCTTGAAGAATAATAAGTTCAGGGATGAGAGGACTGTACCACACCTGAGGCCTGTCTATGTAGTACCATTTTAAGAATTTGATGGCACTTTGGAAGGGAAATACTTTTCCCCAGGTCAACAGAATAACCCTGCCTAAGTGAATAGGAAGAAAAGTGACAGGAATTCCTAAGCAATTTAGAGACTGGGAAAGCTAGGTGAGACTAGGTAATAGAAGGTTGAAGAAATTTAAATCTTCCTGAAAGTAAGGAGCCTAAAATTTGAAGTTGACTTAAAATACTCATTGTATAATATTGTGTATTCTAGTGACTCATTGGTGTCTTATCTCTCTAGACTCTGCTCTTTTGGGCAGGACTAAACTTAATTTCCCCAGTAACTGACTGCCTAGGTATCTGCTGCCAGAAGGCGCTTAGTAAATAGTTTTCACAAATGAAGGAAGGTGCAAAGGAGAATGTCTAATGAAAGAGTTTATAAAGGGAAATGTTTTGGCCTAAAATAAGCATTTAGTAGCAGTGTTAATGCTCACATGATTTTGTTGGCAAATGCTAGATTCTAGAGTTCCAATATTTTCTGCATTAGAAAATGTGAAGGATTGAAAGACTTCCTCCATTCTATTACTGTACCCTCCCAATTCAGTTTGAATTACAATCCTTTGTTCATAAAATTTTTAGATCATTAACTCATAGGATTCATAATTGGAAAAGACCTTGGAAATAAGCTAATATATTTTCCTCATTTTACACATTAGGGAACTTTGGCCCGAGGAGGAAAGCCCAAGATACTGCTTTTATTTAGTAATGATTGAGAATTGGCAGTTAAGATAGTAGGTTAGTTTTACTTTCTTAATTTTTCTAGAGATATTTCCAGAGTTGTAATAATGATAAAATTTTGGTACTTTATCTGTAGTTTCAATTCATTTTGATCAATAATCACCAGTGCTTTCTTCTGGAAATAATTTATTTTGTATATATTGTGGGGTATTTTGAATTATTTCTCTTTGTAGATGATCTATTACCCTCCATCCCCAACCCCTACCCTGGTTTCCCCAAGGTAAGCTCCTTGAAGGCAAAGACTGGAGTGATTTTCTTTGGCATTTAGTATCATGCTTGGCATCTATTAGGCACTTTATTTGGGTTATTTGGGTGTCCTACATTTTTGCTAGAAAAGTGGTCTACTTTCTTTCTCAGCCACATGCATTTTTAATCGTGGTTTTTAAAAAAATACCATTTATATAATAGATTTAGAGCTGGAATAGATGAGGAAACTGAAGTCTAGAAAGTCTAAGTGACTTCCTCATTGTCACAAGTAGTAAGTAGCAGAACTGGGATTTGAACCCAATCCTTCTGCCTCCAAATTTAGCACTTCTCTCCATTGTACTACTGTATGTTTACTTTCATGGCTATCACCATTGGTAGCATGATGCAGCAGTCTTTTGATCCATTTGTCATTTTATTTCATTTGATCTCTTCATTTTCATGATTCTTTGTACCAAAGAGAAGACCTTTTGTGGAAGGGAATAGTTTGAAATTATTTACCATTGTGCTCCATCTGCCATTCCACTCTGATGTCAACCCACTGTCCAGTCTAAAACATTGATCGTCTGCCCTTTGACTGCATGTTTGCACATTCTACATTAAAAAAATCCATGTTATATTTCTAGTGTGTCCAGTGAAACCACACTCTCGAACTGCTGTGGTTTTCACTGAGGAAGCTTTTGTGTACTGTTCCTTGGCTTGACATTGTTGGTTCCATGTTATCAATAAATAGCAGCATTGGACAGTACATCCATTAATGTGAAATCATTTGGTTGGACTTCATGTAGAATATCTCCTATGACACTGGTAAATCCCTTAGAGGAATCTTCATTTCATGGTTTTATATATATTTAATGTCAGTACTCAGTGGATTCTTGTAGAGTTCTCTTCAGTGTTTCATTGATC
This sequence comes from Monodelphis domestica, assembly GCF_027887165.1. Classification (NCBI taxonomy): domain Eukaryota; kingdom Metazoa; phylum Chordata; class Mammalia; order Didelphimorphia; family Didelphidae; genus Monodelphis; species Monodelphis domestica. The sequence continues at coordinate 34,903,702 of NC_077227.1, forward strand.
ATAAACAGGAGTCTTATAAATAGGGAGTGACACGAACAAGTAATACTTTTTGGAGAATCATTATCACTTTGAGTGATTGAAGTGTATACTTTTAAAAATCAATTATGCTAATTTTTTATGTTGAACAACCCCTTAGCCAATATTCAGGTCTCTTTGGAAATTTTAAAACTTGCATATTTTTCAGGAGTAAGACCCAATTTATCCATGACAAGATACTAAATTCTGGCAAAAATTGGCCTGTTGCCACCAAATCATGGATTTATCCTTCAACTGGTGACTAAAATTTCATAACTTTTATGGCAAATTATGTATGAAACAATCAAAAGTATGGTGTCTGATCTATCAGTAATGAATAGTTTTGTTACTGGCAGTTCAGATCAACTGATCTTTAAATCATAAATCACACCTGGGGGCTTAGGTACATAAATGGAATCCCAAAATTCCATGCTGTTTTGCCCAAGCTGCCATGGAATTGTATCATGATCCTGATCATGAGCAAAGTGCCTCATGAAAATCTTGAAAGCGATAGATTGGAATTTGTAGCTAGTGTTGATGTACTCCATATCCCTTATTTTTCTGTTGTGTCAAACTTCTTTCTTGCATGTTGGCAAACGTATTCCTTGCTGCTTCAAACACTTATAACCTTGTAGGCCTATGGCCCTAAGCTTAGTCATCTTGTTACTGTGTTTACTTTCTGGGAAACTGTTCTGTGATCATCATGGCTCTATGAGCAGAGGATAATTTGCCACAAGGTGCATGAATGTCTCTTTCACTCAGCATCAGGCAGGGCCCCAAGAGCTTTACTTGAAATCTGTGCTAGCCTTGTTCTAGGCCATGTTCCCTGACAAGAACTGCACTGACACAAAGAAATGTCTGAAAAGATGGTTAGATTATAAAAATGTTTCAGGAGTTTGTTACTTCTGTAGATACTTTCAATTGGTCTGGGGGCTTAAGGCAGTGGTGCAGATCACAACTCCACCATGCTTTTTCATTCTTTGTGATTCTTAGCCATGTGTTCTCATAAATTCTTTGCCCAAGCCCTTCTCTGGTCTCTTTAATATCTTGGGGTAGAGCAGAACCTGTGTACCCTTGGAACTATCTGTGTTGTATTTCATTCTCATTATGTGATTTGTTTCCCCTTTCTAGTAATGTATCTCTATTAAAAAACCCAAACCCTCACCTTTTGTCTTAGAATCAGTATCAAGTATTAGGTCCAAGGCAGAAGAACAGTAAGGGCTAGGCAGTTGGGGTCAAGTGACTTGTCCAGGGTCACATAACTAGAAAATGTCTGAACCCATATTTGAACCCAAGACTTCCTGTTTCCAGGCCTGGCACTCAGTCCCCTGAGCCACCCACTGCCTTGTAATTTATCTCTTTGATAATTTTCTCTACTGCTACCTGTGTGCCATTCATCACTGATAATATAAATCCCCATAACAATTCAAAAAGAATAGAAAAAATAATGGACATAGATCTCTACCAGAATAGGATGACAGAGAAGATGTTAGGAATGACCAATTCCTAGGTCTGCTTCTTCTCTTTTATTGGTAACCCACAGAAATTCTTCCTTGACCATGCCAGCCCTTTGGAATATTTAGACACCTGATTATGAGGCATTGTCAGCAACTTTATTCTTGATTTCAGAAACATATCACACAGTGGTTATAGCAAAATTGCGTCCTATGAATTGGAACAGACTGCCATAGTCAGCTCTTTGGAGATGCTCAAGGACAGTTAGGAACTACGGTTGGCATTGACTTTGTTAAGCACCATTCATTCCATGAAGCACAGACCCCAAACCAATCCCTCAGGTTCTCTGAATGTACTTTAACCCATATCTTTTGTCTTGGAATCAATTGGTTCTAAGACAGAAGAGGGGCAAAGGATAGGTAATGGGGGTTGTGACTTGTCCAGGATCACATGGCTAGGAATTTATTGAGGTCAGATTTTGAACCCAGGATCCTGGCTCTTTCCATTGAACCACCTAACTGTCCCTCTCTGAATACACTCTTTTAATAGTTCTGTGGATGACAGAATAGAAGTGTGATAGTGTTTGGCTCTTTCTTTCTTTCACTGATATGCTCCATCCATTCAGAAGAGGCTTGTCTAGTATTCTCACTAATTGTGGGAAGAAATTAATGGGAAAAGTTACAAAATAACATGTGAGATTTTTTTCTCAGTGAAATCCAATATGGCATCACCAGACATAAAGAGATTTTAGTGATAAAATGGTAGTAAAGAAAGAAATGGAGAGTTAAACAGGTTGCTTTTCTTAGATCTCAGGTTCATAGGACTTAGAAGTGGAAGTTTCCTTAAAGATCACCTTGTCCAAGTTCCCTCTCTTTATAGTCAAAAATGGTAACAGGTAGATGTGACTTGCCCAAGGTCATAGAGCTTAGATTGATTTGAGGTTGGCCATAGATACTCAGGACATTATTATTCTAAGAAGGGATCCATAGACTTCACCAAACTTATCTGCTCAAGAGGTCCAGGACACCGAAAAGGTGAGGCTTCCCCGCACTAGATTATTGTTGTTTAGGTTGGTAACTAGGGAAAGCTTGTTCTACACAAGAGATGCTTCATAAGCGGCCTGGTGGTAATGGCTTCACTTAAACAGTGTTTTTTTTCTGTTGAAAAAACCCTCTGCACACATGCATGCCCACAATAACTTCATGATGCACTCTTGTGTAGATAGAATCCGCTCCCCAAGCTCGTCTTACCATTTTGTGTGCGTATGTTGCGTGATGAGGGGGACAGTAAGAAAAGGGGGTGGTGCAGGACACGGAGTGCACTCTCTTGGTAGGCGCTTTGGTGGGACACGGTCGGGAGCGGGAGCCCCGGTGCCTCCCGTGTGCAAGAGGGCTTGTGCGGTTTTTGGCGGCTTGGCGGGCTTCGGATTTGGGCTTCCTGATTTGGCTTCGGGTATTTTAGCTAGGTGATATTTTCTGCCTCCTTCCTACATTTCCCTCTTCTTTACCTCCATTTTGATGAAAACTTAATTGTTTTTTTTTTTTTTTAAAACCCTTACCTTCTGTCTTGGAGTCAATACTGTGTATTGGCTCCAAGGCAGAAGAGTGGTAAGGGCTAGGCAATGGGGGTCAAGTGACTTGCCCAGGGTCACACAGCTAGGAAGTGGCTGAGGCCAGATTTGAACCTAGGACCTCCCATCTCTAGGACTGGTTCTCAATCCACTGAGCTACCCAGCTGCCCCCTGAAAACTTAATTGTTAAGCATTTGTGACGTAAGAGTTAATTTTATAAATGGCAACCACAATAATCTTTTAAAATTAATATTATATTTACTATTTTACTTTCATTATTACACTCTACACATGCATGGACACACTATATACATGCTCTCTCTGCACAGGCATACATATGTACCTTTTATCTGTATACACTGCACATATGCATACCCACACCACATCTACACCTCCATGTGCCCTGCTCACATATACTCCACATGTGTGCACCCACATGCTCTGTACACATACACCTTTACCTAGCATACTTCCTACCCACATACCTACAGAAGTGCATACGCTTACATTTTTGTATTCTGCACACATAGGAAAAGGTTTTTTTTTAAGGTCTGGTATTAGTGGGGGCATCGTAAAGGCACCCTAACCTTGTTTTTCCCCCTTTTCTCTCTTTTTAGGCCTCGTTGCTCCGATGCCAGAGTACCTTAGTAATAGCAGAGCATGCGAATGATGCACTTGCATCCATTACATTAAATACTGTTACTGCAGCCACACGACTTGGCGGGGAAGTCTCCTGTTTAGTGGCTGGAACGAAATGTGACAAGGTGAGAAACTTGGAGAGTCAGCCAGTGCAAGCAGCTTCTTTATTCAGAGGCAGACAGAACCTGTCTTGCAGAAGGAGAGCCACCAAGAATTATGCCAAGGGCCATATCCTAACTTGACTTCTGATCCTTATGAAATGGCCAGGGGCAAAGCTAAGCAAGTATAAATGATTACAAGGCCAACGGAAGCTCTCATGAAGTATTTCGTCCTCTGAAATGAGGGTGGAATGGATTCATTGGACTCATTACTTATGTCAGTTTTTCTAGGTTAAGAGTTAGAATAATTTTGGACTCTTCACAAGCCAGTCCTTTAAGATTGGTGGATAATTGTTTGGTAATTGTTTCGGACTCCACAGAATGGTCTCTTCGTTCGGAGAATTGTGTTTGTTCATTTTAATCAGTATAAAGAGAGGAATTCCCGTGACTTGAGTGCTTCTTTTACTGAAGGTATCAAGGACTATTCATCTCTAGCTTAATTCATTTAAAAGTTCTGTAATAGCACCTTTGGAAGACTTGCCCATTGGAGGGAGCCTTATTTAAGTGGCCTTCCGGCTCTGTGTCAGAATACGAGGCAATAGCATCATTCTCTGCTGGCAACTGCCTACTCTGGTGGTTTGCACTTGGTGACTTGGACTCCACTCTCCAGGCAGAGCAAAATGAGCAGCTTAGAGGTGGGAGCACGTGACAGAGAGCATGGTAGTCTTTGAAAGTTAAAGAAATGGGAGAGGGGCCAAGAAACACTACCTGAATTTATGTTCTTGTAAAGCATGTCTTAAACATTCCTCCAACATTTCTAACAAGTCTGTTGGAATTCAATGCTCATTCAAAGAACGGACTAAGAATAGGCTGACTGTTTGCCTGATTTATAGACATTTTTTTTTACTAGATACTAGACTTGTGACTTGTCTTGGAAGCAGTGAATGACAGCAGGGGAAAGGGCCCAGGATATGGAGGAAGGAGCTGGGTTTGAATCCTGGCTCTGCCTCTCTAACACACATATGACCCTGAAACATTTCGAGTCAAAAGAGAGATTAAGGTAAAATGACTTACAAGTCCATTTGGTCTCTAAGTCTGATTTTTTGAACTCCTAGACTATAAAATGTGAATGAAACCTTAGTGATCATGAAGCCTCACACACACATTTGCAGGATAATGAAACTATGACCTGATACCTTTTATGTATATATGAAAAGTGCTTATGAACTGAAATTATTTGGGCGTTACGTGTTGTAGCACTTAATAAAGGTTCATTGTGGGGGCAGCTGGGTAGCTCAGTGGATTGAGAGCCAGGCCTAGAGACAGGTCCTAGGTTCAAATGTGGCCTCAGACACTTCCCAGCTGTGTGACCCTGGGCAAGTCACTTGACCCCCATTGCCTAGCCCTTACCACTCTTCTGCCTTGGAGCCAATACATAGTATTGACTCCAAGACGGAAGGTAAGGGTTTAAAAAAATAAATAAATAAAGGTTCATTGAGTCAGTGTTTTGCCTAAGATTTCACATCAAGTGACTAGCCTCTCACACAGAGACACAAACTGACCTCCTTATTATAGGCTCTTTCCATGACACTCTACTGATTTGATTCTTAGAGACATAGTTAATATAAGCCATGATACATAATTACATGATGAGCTACTTCTTCAGTTTGAGGATATAGAATTACTGATTTTTTGGGGGGGGCCACTGTATTGATTGAGAGCTACAAGGGATCTCAGAAGATCATCTAGTCCAAACTCCTCATTTCTGACCTCAAGAGGGAAAGTGACTTACCAAGGTCTTACGAGCAATTGACCCAGAACTTATACCTACACCCTCCAACTTTACGAGTACATTTCTTTTTCCAGTATACCGAACATGTCAGATTAATTCCTAAATATTGTTTTCTATGAGGTTCAATAGGAAAGCAGACAATTTACCACAAAATATTTTAGAGAAACATTTATTATCTGACTTGCTAATAATATTGTTTTTTGAAAAAGCAAGAATTGTTTCTGAAATTAGTCTCAAGCCTCCAAATTATTTACTGTTACAAAGAAATATTTTTATTTGAAATATGAATTCCTCCAATTATAGTTCCCTTTTATAAAGTATTCTTTATTTGCTTAGGACTTGTCTTATAACAGCCTTGTGAAGTAGGACATGTGGCAGATGGGGGAATTGAGGCTCCAAGAGGTAACAACTTTCCCAGGGCCAGAATGTGAAATCTTTTGTTCTTCACACTATAAGATGTCTTGATGAAAGAGATTGTTCAGAGATACCTAGCAATATTTTATCTTCCTAGGTTGGTATTTGTAGTAATGATTCTATTGACATAATTGTGGACCCTGACTTTAAGGTGGATTATTAAAGCAAATGTGAATTGTTTTGTTTTCATTGTAGGTGGCCCAAGATCTGTGTAAAGTGACTGGTGTATCCAAGGTCCTGGTGGCTCAGCATGATGTATTCAAAGGACTCCTTCCAGGTGAAGTTTTTCTGTGGACCAGACAAGCCTGTTACAGTCTGCTTTTCAGTGGGAAACAATTAGAAGATCCAAATTATAATGGAATGTATGAATGAACATGAGTATTCTGAAGCTTGTCACTTATGTTTTATTTGCAGAGGAACTGACACCATTGATTTTGGCAGCTCAGAAGCAGTTCAATTATACGCACATCTGTGCTGGAGCATCTGCCTTTGGGAAGGTAAGGAGAAAATGGGAAGTAGAGATTTAGCTATAGCCATTTGGGAGGTTTATTTCTCATTATGTGTATTTGGTTCAGCCAGACATTTATACCAAGCTTTGTTTTATGTAACCAATCCTGATTGTTTGACATCTCATAATAGCCATGCTAAAGAATTGCCTTCTCCAGCTTTTGTTACTGTTTCTGTTCAAAATCCCAGACTAGGCTTTAAAAATCTGTTACAAAAAGCTCTTTCTAGGCAGACACAAGTTACCGTCTTTGATAAAACTGCTAAAGGTGATTTTATTTGAATTTAGGCTGATCAAAAGATTCAGAGTATTGGTAATGGAATATGAAGCCTTCCACCTCTTAATTGTTGTATTTATATTTTTCTCTAGCTAGTAGAGATTGTAGTGTGACAAGGGAATCACTTTAAAAGACTGATATATATTAATTTAAGGTCGCCAAGGAATTCAGCTATGTAATTCCTAAATGAAAAACTCAAGTCAGCCGTCAGCCTTTTTTGGAGTTTAATTACAATAGGAGCAAGAAAGGAATTAGAGATAGAGAGAAAGAAAAAGGGAGAGAAGGGAATAGGGCTTAAATACCCCTTCTGTTTAGGCTGGGCCAAAAGGCCCAAGCCCTTAGATAGCTGGGGCAAAGAAAAGAGATCAGTCCCTATCACTCACGTGACCAAAATGGAGAAACAGTCTCAGAGGCCCCCACCTTCAGCTTCCTTCAGCGCCAGCTTCTTCGAGTCCACCGCAATCACCCCGACCAAACTCCTCCACCCCTCCTCAAGTCTCCAGACCCTCCTATCTTTAAGGAAACCATCCAAGTTCCTCCTCTCAGTTCTCCCATCTACCAATCACTGTTCATCAATTTCCCTGTGCCAATGGAGGCTCTAGCTTAACCCAGGACTGCCCAGAGGTTTCTGGCTTTTGCACATGTCTGTTGAAGGTCATATTTTCAAATGATTAAATCTTTGATCTAGGCTGCAGCCCTTACTCAATCCTGTTAGGACTGAATAGGGTGGAGATTTATTCCAAGTATCTCCATTGTATCAATTCTAAAATCAATCAAGACTCAAAGAAATTCCTGTTCTATGCTTAAGCATAGGTCAAAGCCCTTTCCATTGTTCAGCAAAAGGTTTCTGTCCTAAAGTAATCTGAAGAAGGGAAGAGAAGGAACCTCCCATGCCAATGGGGTTCCCATTCCAATAGACTATCAGTAAGAAATTTTCCAAGTATGAAATATCCCAATGGTGAAATTTCCAACATTTATAAGTCTAAGGAATTTTGAGGTTTACAGTAGGCAGCTGCCATTTTGCAAATAACCCCACTTTCTGTTCATAGCACTTTTGACAATATTCATAGCGCTCCCCCAAGTGTTGCCTTTTATTATTCATCCAATAATTTAGGGAAGTAGTGCAGCTTTTATTAATCCCATTTCATAGATGAGCATTTAGACTGGATGGGTTAAATGGCTCTCCAAGTGGCCATGTGGCTTCAGATGACACAGCAGAAACTCACACTCTGATCCTCTCTTTTTTCTACAACTTGATACTGTCATCTCAGGCTCTAGCATCCCTTAGTGGTGGTTCAGTAGGGAGAAAACACTTGAGGTCTTTACTGTTCACTGCTGATTTCTCTTTCAAAGTCTTTGGAGATTGGGCTCATGGGAGAGAACCTTGCTTTATTGCCTGTGTGAATTATATTGTCAGTCAGTAAGCATTTATTAAGCATCTCCTATGTTCTGGGGCCTGAGCTTTGTCCTGAATATACAAAAAGAGCCCAAAGGCAGTCCCTGTCCTCCAGGAGCTAATAAGCAGCTGTGTCCAAATAAGATGTGGTATAGAGAGGACAGAATGGAGATAGTCATAGGGGGAAGGGTTAGTTATCACTTGGAGCATCCCTCCTACTTCATGTGAGGTTCATGTTTGTCAAAAAGAGTCAGAAGGCAACTCAAGGTGCCTTAAACAGCATGGCACTATGGTAGCTAATGGGAAACAGGGGAGAAAGACAGATTGCTAGTAACATAAATTACTTCATCATTGTGCTCATTGTTTCCCTCAGTTTGTTTCTTTAGAAATTGTTGGCCAAGGAGATTAGAGAACTGGGGTTAGGAAACCTGAGTTTGATTCCAGCTTTGCAGGGAGTGCTTTGTGAACATGTGCAAACATGTGTGGTGTCTCTGAGCCCCAGTACCTTCATCTAGAAAATGGGATATTATTTTCATCAACTGCTTCACAGGAAAGCACTTTCCAGATTCCTAAGTGCTAATGAGGTGTGAACTGCAATATTTTGAAAGTCATCATGGTTTCATAGAAAGAGGACTGGAAATAGAGTCTAGTGGAGACCATAGACTGTATTCAAATTCCTGCTCTGGCATATACTATTCCCTTGGGCAAGTTAGCCTGGCTTTCAACTTCAGTTTCCTCATCTGTAACATGAAGATCATGTTTGTACTCCCAACTTTTAGGAAAGTGCTTTGATGAGTTCTGATTTATTAATCCAACATTTATTGAGCACCTTCTGTGTCAAAGAGGAATATACAGATAAGTAAGATGTGGACCCTGGTCTGAAGAGGAATACAAACCCATTGAAAGTCTTTGCAAAGATGCTCAACTGGCTGTTTTCAAAGCTTCCCCCACAGTAAATGCAAAGTGGTTCCATGCAGATTGACTGACCCTACTTAGAACATTCTGTACTTGGGAATGCTGGACTTGGCTCAGAGGTACTTGGAGGACAGATCCTAAGCTTCCTTGGAGATCATCTTGCTCATTCTGTTTCTCTTACAGAGGCAGAACGTGAGGTCTATGTGTATGAAGTTGGTTTCTCCAGGTTTTCCAAGTTCTAAGGGTCAAGAGTAGAATTCACATTCGGTTCCTCTGTCTTTCCATTGGGCCATTGCCATGAAAAGGGAGGGGGGCATTGCTTGGGAAGGAAGAGGCTCCTTTTTAAACAAATATGCATGTGTGCATGTGCACGCACGCGCGTGTGCACACACACACACACACACACACACACACACACACACACACACACACCCCAGTCTTAAGAATTTAAAAGACCCTCATGCCACCTGATTCAACCTAGACCTGAACAAATATTCCCTCTGCCTTTGCTTGAAGACCTCCTCTCAAGGCAATCCCTTCCACTTTTGGATACTCTCATTGTTAGGAAGTTTTTCTGTATACGAGGCTCATTTGCTGCCTCAGGGGCCAACAAGAACAAGTTTGTCCCTCATAGGCCTGCAGATTCTTGAGGACAGATCTCTTGTGTTCCTTGAGCTTATACTTTTCCAGGCTAAATAGCCTGACTTTCTTTAACCTCTCTCCTTATGACCTGACCTTGAGGCTCCTTGCTGCCCTGACTGGAGGCCAGGTCTGAATTCAAGGCTCCTAATGACAATAAGGTGAGGGCTTCAGAACTAGCACCAGCCTGTCCTAGACACTCTTTGAATACAGCCTTGGGTCTTATTTCCTTTTTGGCAGCCATTTAGTAATATGAAGACCTCCAGAGAGGCTGCTTTGGAGCTATCCTCATGTCTTGATGTGAAGAGACTTTATTAGACTAAGAAAAGAATTGGGAGAGAGGGAGGAGAAGAGGAGAGAGAACAAGAGAAGATAAGGATGATGAAGAGGAAGAGGGAAAGGGTAAGAAAGGCAGGACCTAGATGGAAGAAGGAAAGCTTCGAGAACCCTTATTATTTTGACAGGCTGAGCTCTGGCTGTATTCATTCATCTAGAGCTTTTTACTTGGTGTGGTGGAGCTATAGGTCTTATCTACATCTGAAAGGAAAACAGTCCCTGCCTTCAAGGACCTTAGAGCCTAGATGCTATAACATCTCTCTGTGTCTTTCCACTGCCTCCGAGCTGCCCCCATCCCCCTGCAAAATAGAAATAGTTCATCAGTCAAAGGTTGAGGTTAGCCAGAGAAGATTCCTGAAGAAGGCAAGAGCTTGGAGGAAGGTGGGCTATATTTAGCCCTGAAGTGGAGACATGGACCCTCTAGGAGTAGAAGGCTGTGTTTTTCCTGTGTAGTGCTTCATCAGATCTAAGTGCTTTCACACATTAGCTCTCTGGAGTTTTACAATAGTTTGGTGAGGTTGACTGAATAGGTGGTATTATCATTTTACAGATGAGGAAACTGAGGACTGAAGTTTCACTAAGTTTAAGTGCCTTGTCAAGGTTACGTAATCAGCTAGAGGCACAACTTAATTTAGATGTGATAGTCTTTAAAGTGTTCTTACCTCTCACAGAAGGTCACCTCTGAATCCCTACCATGAATTGCCTTTTATTTCTGGATAATTCTTTTATTCATTAAGCCAGAAACATTGAAGACCTTTAAAGAAAAATCTTGAGGCAACTCTTTGCCTCCTCATCTGATGGTAAAAGAGAATTTTAAATTTATTTTAATTAATTAATTTTCATTGACAGACCATCAAACAATTTTATGTTTATGTGTACCCAGGTGGAACCTTTCACTATTTGAGAATTTAGCTGGTCTCTGAAGTTTGTTTTTCAAACTTTTTCTTATCTTAGTTTAGCAACACATTTGTCCATTTGGTGAACAAGCGGCATCTTGATGCATTTTAAAACTACCAAAGCAAGTCTCATGCCTCATAATTCAGTATATTGAATTAAGGGGTTTACTTACTGTAAGACCCATAAAATTCATAATGTTGTTACAGTAATGGCCAGCACTCGTTTAACCACAGAAGCCCCTTGAGTCGGGTTGCTATAAGGCTCTCAAATGTCCAACAAGCGCACAAAATCGAAATATTCATGGTAAAAACTCAAATGATGAATGTTTTTTAAAAGCTATTTTCATGGCAGTAATAGTCATTTGTGAATCTTTTTTTTTTATCTTTAGAACCTTTTGCCCAGAGTAGCAGCCAAACTTGATGTTGCCCCGATTTCTGACATCATTCAAATCAAGTCACCAGATACATTTGTGAGAACTATTTATGCAGGTGAGCATCATGAAAAATATTTGATCAAAATCCTCATTCTTTTTAAATTTCAAAAGCAGAAATTAACTGAGAAATTATACCAAAACCCAAATACGTGGATGTTTTAAAATGGCTATTATGTAGGTTTCTTTGGGGAATTATGTGCTTTTTGAATCTGCAAAAGGCAAAACATGAACTGGGGCTTTGAAAGTTACATCCTGTGTCTGACATGGAGGTGAGTGCAGGTTCTTGAAGGCTCTGCCCCAAGAGTGGAAGTGGTGGTGGAGCCTCTGAGCTGGAGAGGCTTCGAGGACAGACCCGGGATTGATTTCTGTATGTCTGCCATCCAAGGACCAGCCAAGGTAAGGCCAAGTGGCTTATCCCTGGAATGGGCTATAATCTTTGGACACTGCCTTTCCCTGTTCTTTCCTGGTGGTGGTTATCAGTGGACTTGTTTATGTTCAGCTATCACCTGTAACAATCAGAGAACCTCAACCCCAGCAAAGAGCTTTCTGGTTCAAAAATGTGACTTAATTTAAAAAAAAAATTTAAGTTTTCTCTTACCTCTTTGAGAATGATAATATTCTGGTTTCCTTTGGAGGCTTGATTTCATTCCTCTTTGCTTTCTAGTAGCAAATTGGAGCCTGTATCTCACCTGGTTGTGTGTCTACTTATTTCTGTTGTGACAACATTGGTGTTCCTAGTCTTTCTACTTTAATATGCACCTAATTTGTAGTTTACATATTTTTCCTGCTCCCCTGATCCCTTCATCTTACTAGAGAGCTTAGTATTTTGATGGGTCATCCCCCTTCTCCCTGCCCTGAAATAGATTGTCTGCTTTCTTAGGTGATGAACCTTTCTGTGCCTGGGCCTCAGTCTGATTCTGTTACTTGACTTACTCCCTTTCTAGCCATTCTAGCTCAGTAGCATCATCTAGAGCTTGGCTCCTTATTGTAGCTTGGGAGCCAAGGACCATCTCCATCTCCATGCCATGATGAGGTGTCCCCTGCTGCTGATGCACTGACTTCAGGGTGAAAAAGCAGATGACTTATAAGCAGAGAAAACCTACTCTTACCTGTTTTTCACTTGTTCCATGGCACAGCCAGTGCTGCTTTTAGCAGCCCAAGAGTATTGTCCCCAAGTCTGAACGTGTGAGCTTTTTTATTCTAGGGAGAAGCAGTTGGGGAAGCAGGTATCCCTGGAGTTCAGCAGTGCCCCAGCCTGGGCTCTATGTCTTCTGCCTTTCACCTGGGTCACCTCCCTTTCAGGGACAGTGCATCTTAGCCAGAACCAACAAAGGGTTTGGAATGACATTAGGGCCAGGATGGCATTGTCTCTTTGTCATCTCTGTCCATACTTCTCAAGCTCCTATTTCCATTTAGAATTTCATTTCAGTATCTCTTGTGTTGATTGATCCACCTCTCCATATATTCTGGTCTCTTGTGGTGCCCGGAGAGCACTGGGCTCTTTGTTCCTCTGATTCAAGTTGTGAGTTTCTTTACAAATGGTCAATTCTCAGAACTTAGGCCTTTCATCTTTAGGAATGCTCAGGGGAAATGTTAGTCATCAGTTAGTGCCTTCTTAATGGGATCTGGTTAATCCAGAGGAAGCCTCTCAAGAGCTTTTAAAAAGGGAGAACCTGAGCATATCTTGGATGTACTTTGTTTCTATGATCATGTATGTTTCTTCTTTTATTACATAGTATGGTCATTGGAAATGTGTTGTAGTTTGTTGTCAACTTATAGGTTACATGATCTTTATCCATTTAGAAAGCCAGCTATCTATAATCCTTGTGATGGAAAGCCTACCCTGAGTATTTTCCTGTTTTGTCCCCTGAGACATAATTTTCCTCTTTCTTTCTTTCTTTCTTTCTTTCTTTCTTTCTTTCTTTCTTTCTTTCTTTCTTTCTTTCTTTCTTTCTTTCTTTCTTTCTTTCTTTCTTTCTTTCTTTCTTTCTTTCTTTCTTTCTTTCTTTCTTTCTTTCTTTCTTTCTTTCTTTCTTTCTTTCTTTCTTTCTTTCTTTCTTTCTTTCTTTCTTCCTTCCTTCCTTCCTTCCTTCCTTCCTTCCTTCCTTCCTTCCTTCCTTCCTTCCTTCCTTCCTTCCTTCCTTCCTTCCTTCCTTCCTTCCTTCCTTCCTTCCTTCTTTCCTTCCTTCCTTCCTTCCTTCCTTCCTTCCTTCCTTCCTTCCTTCCTTCCTTCCTTCCTTCCTTCCTTCCTTCCTTCCTTCCTTCCTTCCTTCCTTCCTTCCTTCCTTCCTTCCTTCCTTCCTTCCTTCCTTCCTTCCTTCCTTCCTTTCTCTCTCTCTCTCTCTCTCTCTCTTTCTTTCTTTCTTAAAAGCCCCTACTATCCATCTTAGAATCAATACTAAGCATCAGTTCCAAGGCAAGAAGAGTGAGTGGTAAGGGCAGTTGGGGTTAGGTGACCTGGCCAGAGTCATACAGCTAGGAAGGTGTCTGAGGCCATATTTGAAACCAGGACCTCCCACCTCCAGGCCTGGCTCTAATCACTGAGCCACCTAGCTGCGCCCCCTTCCCCCTAAGAATTAATTTCTGAGCCTTACTAGTAGTATTTGACATCCCCTTGTACTCTTTATTAGCTTTAAGAGAATTTATTTGTAGATGTGGATTCTGATTGTTTTAGGAAATGCCATATGTACCGTGAAGTGTGAGGAGAAAGTCAAGGTGTTCTCTGTTCGGGGGACTGCATTTGAGGCGGCCACCACGAGTGGGGGGAGTGCCTCTACTGAGAAAGGTAGGTGTTGGGTTTTTATTTGATGGGTTTCAGCCAGGGCAGACACAAATGAGAGATTGTGTTGGGATCAGAGGTGGCCTCCCATTCAATTGTTACAGGCACTTCCTTCACGTCTTAGAAAGCTTATCCAAGTGGCCTTTTTGAGATAAATGTTACATATATGAATAATAAGCATTACTTATCTACTACCCAAGATAGTTTTGGCCTGGGGGAGGTGGGATAAGATCCAAGTTTGAGTGGGTAGAAGGAGGTGGGAGAAGGAAGTGCCCTGAAGGCTAGTCTTTTGTATTAATATTAGGTCGCCTTTCTCTCTCCATTTATTAATAGTTTCTATCATGCTTAGGACATTCATTATGCTAGAACAATGTGACCTGAAACTCAACAAAAATCCCATTGAGTACCCATTAATCTTTAGTTTTGTCAGAATATAGTGTGTGTACATTTCTCTCATTAAAGTAACATAGGCACCCTCCTGTAAGGTAACTTCAAGCAGTATCATTTAGCAGGACTTTTGCCAATACATTATAATTAGACCGCACTCCGAAGGAAAGTTGTAAAACCACGATAAGACATTGTTCACTCCTTTGAAATATTTCTGTAGAGCTGGGATTGTTTTTCATATCTTTAAGGAGCCCACTAATGACAGTAGGGTAGTATATGCTAGAATGGTTAGAGATTTTTATACGAATACACATACGCAAATAAGTAAATTGTTGTTTGTTTTGATGTGAGCAGCACCCAGTACCTCACCAGTGGGACTGTCGGAATGGCTGGACCAGAAATTAACAAAAAGTGATCGGCCAGAGCTGACTAGTGCCAAAGTGGTGATATCTGGGGGTAAGTAGATGATTGCTATTTGTCATGAGTATTAAAAGCAATATACTGTCCTCTGAATTTTAGTGTTTCTTTTTAAGGAATACTGAGGCAAGTGGGTGGTTGATGGTTGCTCCGTTTCATCACTGAGGAAATTGGGGCATAGTTGAGTGCAATAAGTTATGAATTTAATACGTAATTGGGACCATCTGTTGCAAATCTTCATGAGTGGCAGTAGGGGGAGCATGGTACAATGTTCAGTTCTGTAGCTTTCTCTACCATTTGATACATTTGTCTCCTGACTGATTTCTCTGTTTAGCTAGAGAAGAATGTTGGGTTTTATTTTGAAGACAATTGTGGTAGAAAGATACCTTGTGTGGCCATTTTGTCTAGCTCTGCTATCTAAGATAGGGAGTATCTGGCCTTTTTGAAATGATCTCCAATCTGTATCCATTAAACTTTCAAGGGTTTCTTCCTTTTTGGGTCTTTACCTTTGTGGAAAGTCTTCATTGCTGTATGTTAAGTACATTTCCTTCTTTTTACAAAAAAAATTCTTAGTAGAGTTTGAAGCACCTGGCCAGCTATAGACTTTGTATATGTAAAGACATTTCTCAGATTCCCTGTGAAAGTGGCTTAGACTAGGAAAAAGGCCCTGGCTCTTATTCTTTCTTCATATTTTTTTCACATCTTTAGTCTTTTGTGCTACTTTTGCCTAGTTCTTCCTGAAACTTTTATAAATAATACTATCCAAACTGCCTCCATTATTCTGATAAAGACCTTGATACTTCTTACCTTTGGCAAGCAGGTCACACTCCCTGTTGTGATAGATAGCCTTGTATCATGTTTTTAAAAACTGTGGACCCCTGTGACTCTAGATAGCTGTATTCTGCTAGATTGGTGCCCAGCCAACCCAGAAATATGTGTGCCCATCAGGGAAAAAGCAAAACCAAGCATGCTGGGGAGTTTAATGTTCTGTAGAAATGATTAGAAACATTGGGAAAGATGGAATTCAGAATTTTAAAGTGTCATGGGTGGTTCACGTACTAGATTATAAACTCAGTACTGATATTGGAATGAAAGATCACTTCATTGAGAGACATTTAAGAGTGGCTTGTGTGCTGGGCTAATATTCTGTTTTGCTCTTGTACCAGGACGTGGCTTGAAGAGTGGAGAAAACTTTAAGCTGTTATATGATTTGGCGGATCAGCTACATGCTGCAGGTAAAATGCTTTTGTTTGTTTGGAGAGACTATTCCTTCTGAGGGGTTATTTCCTTTCTCCATATTCAGACTAACAGGTTCTAACTTATTCATGGTGAAAAGAGTTAGAATGGCCTTTGGAATCTGCTCTAACCTCCTCATTTGACAGAGAAGGAAATGGAGACCTGGCTGATTTGCCCAAGATCCTGGAGGAGTGAATCACTCTACTTCCTTTATCCAGGCCAGACTTTGAAAAGGCTTGGTGCTACCATTCTCTCCCTGTGCGTCTGGGCAAGTCACTTAAACATTCCTTACCTGGCTTTGCTCAAATGTAAAATGAATGGGTTAGATTAGATGGATTCAATCGATAATGCTATGATTAAGTGAGCCCCAGGATTTGTCAAGAGCTTTGTAACCATAAAGTATTAGGTAAATGTCAGTGGCCTTTATATTGATGGCTCTAGCTGGATAGTTGTTTTGCTTTCCTGTGGTTTTCAGCTCTTCTCTCTGAAGTCATCTTCCATTTGTTTTCCCCTTGAATAGTGTAATATTGACTAGTGAGGAAAGAGCTTCCTCTTCTGTAGCCTTTCTATGATGATTTTTACACTTGCAAAGTCCTTTCATTAGTTTCTTTAAGTTTCATGAAACTTCATTGTCCACTTCAGGCTTTAGAATCCAGAACTTTTCTCTTATTAGTGTCCCAATTTAAGTCTCTCATGTAAATAAATTTGTTTTTAAGAAGATGGGGAGAGAGCTGCTGTTAAAAATTTATTAGAAGTCTGAAAAAGAATTTGTGAATTAAAAATCAGGTCTTTTTTACTGGTTCACTTTTACGTCAGATGACATCTTGCAACAAAAGTGTTGATAAAATTCAGCATGTTTATTTTATTATTTGCATACTTAGAACTCTGGACTCTGCCCTGACCAACATAGCCTATCTCTGCCTTCTCATCCTGCCTGATTCTTTTCCATGTTCTTCCCTAAATGAGCCCTTCCCAGAGCATCTCTCCAGGCTTCTGAAGACCTTTCTCTGGGTCTTCTAATATTCTGTGGATAGTAGTACAAAATGTCAGCTGTCCAGCTGCCATTCCTCACTTGTGCTACATGACTAGTCCCCTAGCTTTTCTGCTTATCCATGCTTTTAATGTCTTAATGAGCATCCTTAGCACTATTGACCATATTTGGTGGTCTACTTACACTTACTGTGGGACTAACCCCTGGACCACCTAACGTTTTAATTCTTTGGAAATTATGGTGGCCATGATTCATAGCCATAGAGGAACACAGGGACTTTATCAATGCTTTGTGTTGGGGAGGGGATGGGGAGGATTGAAAGGACTGAAAAAGTCCCCAGATTTCCTCCAGTTTTCAGTTCTGTTCAGTTTGAGGCCCAGCTATGACTAAATTTTTTTTACCCAGCTTTGTACTATACTTTTTTAAAAGTCTATTTTTTTCCATATGTGAAAACATTATTAATATTGTTTTTTTAATTTTGAGTTCCACATTTTTTCCTACCCTTCTGACCCCTCTCACTGAGACAGCATGAAATTTGATATAGGATATACATTACACTGCACTTTTAATAGAAGTTCTTTTCCCATCTTCTTAAACATTAGCTTCTCCATCTCTAGCAGAGCTGAGGGCCACTCTTGCATGAAATCAAACTTAATTAAAGTATAATGGAGAAATGGGTTAAAAATAAAAAGGTAAAAATACAATAAAAAAGTTATTGTGTCATATTCTAAGTTAATTTGCACCCAGTAGGGATCTATTTCCATTTGGGTTTGACACCGTTGCTCTGTGGCCTCTGTCCAAGACAGATATGTGGTATTAGGCTCATACAATAGGGGGCTCACCCAACTGCATGTCATCATTTGGGCAATAGGCAGTCTTCATCACTTTGATGTTTCTTGCATGGGTGCTAGGTCTACTTTTAAATAGCTGTAGATCTCATTGAAGAGGTGTCCTTGGGCTTGATATAATCAGAATGATATAATTTATAAACAACTTATTTGTCAGTCTTCATTTTGATTTTTAATTAAAAAATGCAAATTCTGTTGTTTTTATTTCCTGTTTCCTAAGCAGGAAAAGAGATAGGTGTGTGGAGAGGCCAGAATTCAAATTTAATGTGTTATTTCTGCACTCTCTCAGTTTGTCGTATTAAACTTATTGAGTACTTACTCAATGCAGTCCTGTGCTAGGAATTGTAGGGGGACACAAAGACAAAAAAGGCATGATTCTTGCCTTCAAGGAGCTTTTTTCCATTGGGGAAAGTGAGGCATTTCCCCAAATGATGGCAGAGGGTAGAATATGAGAGACACCTTAGAGGACTGGCTGGAAAGGGAAGCTTCATGGAGAAGGTGGCATTCTCTGATGTACTTACTGTGTGACTTTTTTTTTTCTGTGATGATTCTGTGTTTTTTGTGATTCCTACCAAATGATCACTTCATTGAGGGCAGGGTTGTTGTCTAAATGTTGAATCTCTTTTGGCACCTAGCACAGTGGTCTGTACACAGTGGGAAGTGAACTGATGGCTACTGAATTAATTTGTATTGTTCCTTTAGGGTTTTTTACAGAAGGAAAAGGGCATTTCAGATGGAGCAAGGTACAATAATAAGATGAGGTCTGGGCTTTGGGGTGGATGCCAGGGCCTTTTCAGGAAATGATTTCATTTGGCTGAAGGTAGAGAGTGCAAAAAAGGACAAGTCAGTAAGGCCAGAAGTGCTTGGACTCAGAGCATACTGGAGCCACGGTTTCGGAAGGTGAACATGTACATATTGCATATGCTTTTTTGGTAAAGCAAGGAGAGACATTTAAACCTGATTTCTGTCTTCCATGTAAAGCCTAAAACCCCCAAGCATAAAGCATAGGGATTTCCTGTTGATCAGTTCCTTAAATGCATCAGTACTTAGTATCCAGGTGTCTTAATCAGTGTCATTAAATTCTTTTTTATAAAATATGGGCCACAGCTGGCTGGCTTTTCAGGCCTCATTGACAATGGACTGAGCAGCAGAATTTGAAAAATAGCCTCTATTTTTTCTTTCCATAGTTGGTGCTTCCCGTGCGGCTGTTGATGCTGGCTTTGTGTCCAATGACCTGCAAGTTGGACAGACGGGGAAAATAGTAGCACCGGTGAGTATTGCAAAATAAACCATGCTGTGAAACTTTGCAAAGAACAGAATCATCTGCATTGGCTCAAGAATGGCAGACCTCTTGAGCGACCTCTTCTATGTTCAAAGGCCAGGGGCCTGCCGTGAAGAAGGCAGTCAGGGCAGGGCGATGACTAGTGGTTTCTTAGCCTAGACAGTTGTGTAGGGCAGGCTCTCCTGCTGCTGCTCTGGTCTGGGCCAGAGGGCCTCAGTGTGGGTAGAGGAGACCAGGCCCAGCACAGCCACTTCATTATCATGGGTCGTCTCTGAACCTCAGACTCCTTGATTATAGATTGGCAGGAGCAAATGTTGGCAGTCCTTCATGAGGTTGTTGGGAGCAAAGTGCTTGAAAAGTTTCAAAGTTGAGAGCATCTGTTTCCTGACCCATTGAGTGGAAGGCCCTTTGTTCTTTCAGCTGTGTGAAAGTGGCAGAGAAGCAGCAGATTGTGGGAGGGCAAGTAAGCAAGTGCTGCCCGCTATCAAGATTGAGGAGATTTGAGTTCGAGTTCCATAACTGAGCACGTGACTTAACTGAGTCTTAAGGTTCCCCCCTATCTGTAGAAGGAGAGAATTGGCCTGAAGGGTCTTGAGAGGGCTCTTCTGCCTCTACCAGTGTATGGATGGATCATTGACTGTCACTGGGGAGGTAAAGGGGCTTTGTGGAAATAGCGTCAATCATCTGCTATAAAAAATGTATAACACACAGGTACCTGCACACACCCCTTCTTTACTGTATGTCTCATCATGTGATGGCAGTGAGGGGGAGGTTTGCCAACAGAACATGTTTTTGATCTCAACAACTCTCACTGGAGTCTGTCCTGTTGAGCTAGGGGAAGTGGAATGGTGACTAATGATAATTGATTCATTTGGTGCTTACCATGTGCTGGATCCTATGCTAAGCACTGGGGAGAGTAAACAAGACAGACCCTTCCCTCAGGAGCTTGCATCATCTGATGGAAGACAAGAGGGAGAAGTGGATTGGAAATGTCCAGAACGTGCTGAGAAGGCCTGGCTGTGGAGAGGCTCACCCGTCAGCATCCAGAGCAGAGTTCAAGGTTGTGGTGGGAGGAGAAGGAAGGAAAGGAGGAGTATGGTTGGAATGGAGGGCAGGAGAGCCTCAGCAAAGAGAGGTGCCATGCCAGGGAAAGCACATGGTGCTGAGGTATGCAAAGAACACTTTCTATCTGTTCTGCAGAGGAATTTAGGAAGAGATTCTGGCAAGGAGGCTACCTTTCCTTAACAAGCATTAACTATCTTCTCTGCCAACACTACTAGCCTTGGGGTTACAAGCTCTAGACAAAAGAGCCCCTACTTTTATGGAGCTTCTATTCTGCTGGAGAAAGAGTTGTTCAGGAATTGGGGAAGGAGAGAGAGCACTAGCATCTGAGAGGGCTGGAAAAGCTTTTCAGGGCTCAGCTTTCCAGAAAGCTGAGGAGTCTCCAGAGTCTTGGATGAGGAGGGAGCGGCCTGGGGAATGGCAGATGGGCACGGCTGGAATGTGGAGTGGAATCTGACTAAGACTGAGAAGGAAAATGGAATGCCAGAGTGTGGAGGTGCTGGGGAGCTCCTGACCATTTTTGAACAGGAGGAGAATTGTCATGAATAAATTTCTGCTTTATTTAGGAAATTAGAGTGGATTGGTGGGAAAAGAGACTAGACATAATTGCTGAATAATTTTGGGATCAGGCAGTAAACATTGATTAAATGCCTACTGTGTTCCAGGCACCAGCTCCAGAGATACAAAAAGAGGCAAAAGTTAGTCCCTGCTCACAATCTAATTGTAGGAAGAGACAAACAAGTAAACTAATATGTACAAACACTCTATTTACAGGATAAATAGGAAATAATATACAGAGGGAAGGAACTAGAATGAAGAGGGGTTGGGAAAGGTTTCTGTAGCAAGTAGGTTCTTAGTTGGGACTTAAAGGAAGTCAAGGATGTGAGATGGTGGAGTGGAGGAGGAAAAGCATTCTAGATGTGGGGGGATAATCTAAGAAGATGCCCAGGGCTGAGAGGTGGAGGCCAGTGTATCCTGGATCTAAGATTATGTAGTGGAGAATAAAGTGTAAGAAGATTGGAAAGGTAGTAGGGGATGAGGTGATGAAGGGCATGGACAAACAGAGCATTGTGTATTTGATCCCATAGGCGATGGGGAGCAGCTACTGAAGTTTATTGAGTACTGGTATGGCATGGAAATCAAATGGAAATTGCCCCAAACCAAATTGTGTTGGAAAACTGGTAATTATGAAAATAGCCTGAGGTTACCTCGCTTCCTCTGTAGAAGCTGGCGCTCAAAGCACATTAGAGAGGACTGAGATGAAAAGATATGGACATAAATGTCGTGTGTTACAAGTAGGAAGCTGCTCATTTTTGTTAGTTGAGTTATTTACTCTAGACTGAATGGGAGGAATTGTGAGCGACATTTTCTCCTCATGTCTTACTAGAAGCAAGTACTGTAACTCAGCTTTATGTCTACTCTCACAATCGTAGATGTGGTGTTTTCATACTTCTAGTCTTTGAAAGGTGTGATCTTATCACTGCTGTGGGGGCTTTTGCCACCTGGGCATTTCACATCCCCTTCATATTGCCTGAGTTCTCATGACCAAAATATTCATCTGGTGGCCACTGTTCTGGCAATGTGCCTCTCGGAATTCGGCAAGGTGGGTCCCAGGATGATAGACTTGGAGCTAGAGAAGACAATAGAAACCCTTCACTTGATAGATAGACAAAGGCCCACAGAAGTGGGTCCCACAGAGAGGTCAGTGCTTGGGTCGGGCAGTCACCAGTCCTGTACTCATTTGGTGATACCATCGAAGCTAATACTTCTTTGGTCTCACCTTTGGGATCCCATAGTTCCCTTCATGCCACAGGGAAGTTTTGGAGGGAGGACTTAGGAAGAGAAGATTTGAGTCATAATTTTTCAAACTTATGAAATATTTTAAATGCTCAAAGATTTTAATGTTTTAGTAAAAGACTAACTGAACATCAATACAACCAACTTAATTTTCTTAGTGTAATGATACACATTTAGGATAAGCAATTTCAATGCATTAAAGATTACAACAATTTTTCAGTCCCTCTAAATCAGGGGTTCTTAATATGGTGTTTGTTAGCTTGTTTTTTAAAAAATATTTTAGTAATTGTATTTGAATATAATTGGTTTCTTTTCTACTCCTCTATATTTAATGCCTCTAAAACCATCAGTTCATAGTTTTCTCTAGATTGCCAAAGGGGGCTGTGACACCAACAAAGTGAAGAATTCCTGCTCCATCTTGATTAGGATTCTTTTCACTTTTGTTTACTTTACTTCTTACGGTTGTACTGAACATGGCCTCCATTCTTTTGGTTCTGCCTTTTTTACTTGCTTTATTTCACATTGATTTTTCCTGACTTTGTTGGACAAAAATGATTATTATACATTTTGATTGTTTCTAGTGTTTTACAGTTACATATAAGATTTGTAATCTTCCTATAAAAATCTTTGTACAGATAATTTTGTTTTTACTTTTTCAAACACTTTCTATGTATATTTCCTACAATGGAATTACTAGGTCACAGGATATTATGGATTTTTTTCTGTTTATTGCTAGATTAGTCTTCAAAAAGACTATATATGTTTGCAATTCTGCCAGCATTATATGTGTAGGTCTATTTCTTGACAAGCCTTTTTTGTCCTTTTAGTTTTTTGGTTAATTTATTGAGTCTGAGGTGGAATTGCTCAAATAGTTAAAATGCTTAAAACTTTGGAGACATATTTTAATATTAATTCTGGAACTTAAGATCTGAAAGATTCTTAGAGTTCATTCAGTCTAATCTCCCACAATATCTGGGTCAGATGGTAATCCACTGTCCGAATGAAGATATCCAGTGGCAGAGCCTGAGTTTAAGGACAGCTCTATTGTTCAGAAATTCTCTCTTACATCAAGCTGAAACCTGCATTGTTCTAGCTTTTGTGCATCACATTAGGTCCATTTTCTCTAGCAAGGGGCAGCCCTTCAGATATCTGAAGTTACCTCCTTAAACACTTCTCTACTCCCATTATCTTTTCTTCCCTTGGAAACTAATCTCTCTTCCAGCTTTTTGGATCCTTGTAGAGTTATCTATAGTCTCTTCTCCTCACCTATACAGGCATCTTTTTTTCTTTAGCTTTTTTTCTAAGAAACTGAGGCCTAGAGAACCACTTTACCTATTTAGATTTACGCAGCCAGTCAGAAGAACTTGGATTTGAACCCAAGACACTTACCCAGCTTGAAGTCCAGGGCTTCTTCCACCATACCCACACTGACTTCCAATGTGCACTTGAAAGCATTATATCCAGAAATGAACATATATAGGTTCAGTAGGGCCTTTGACCTTTGTTGATCCGACCCCTTCATCTGTACAGTAAGGAGGTTGGACAGCTCCTTTCTATTTCTGAATTTGAGATCCATGATTGTAGATAATGCTAATGATACCCCAGATTAAAATTTCAAGGCTCCCTTGTTACCCAGACACTATCTACATGGTAAAGTTGAACACTAAGTTTGTAAGCTGCTTAATAATTGTTAGTGGGCACTTTATTACAGCCTTATGGTATTAACTTTTTTTCCCCCTTTCCTTGTCCATCCTCAGCTTAAAGCCCCCTTGCTTAGGTCATCCATGTTAAACATGTTCTTTCCATTTGCACAAGTTACACTCTGCTTCTTCTGTGCCAGGAGTCTGTTCTTATGGTGTGGTCTTTTTCTTTGTTTTAAAATTTTTTCTTTTATTGATGTTTTGTTTTTCTGTTACACATGTTTCCAGATTCCTTCCACCCCTTGAGATATCTCTTGTAATAAAGTAAAACAGTTAAGCAAAACTATTGATACAGTGACCTCATCTGAAAATAGATACACCATACTTCTCTATAAAAAATTAATAAACAGAATCTGTTTTGTTTTCTTCCTATTTCTTACCCCATTGGAAAAAAAAAAGAAAGAAAAACAAATTCCTTATAACTAACATGTAGAGTCAAGCAAAATAAATTCATTTTTTGGTTAAATACAAAATATGTATGTCTCATTCAATGCCCTAAATCCATCATCTCTCAATCAGGAAGTGTTTAGCCATGTTTCATCCTCTGGAAATATGGATGGTGTTTTCATTAGTTTTAGTTCTTCTAGCTTTCACAGGTGTTTGACTTTATGATGTTTTTCTTAATGTATACATTTTTCTCATGGTTCTGTTCATTTCACTCTTCATCAGTTTATTTTTTAGGTACAGTTTTATTTTTTTTTTCAGTTCTAAATTTTCTCCCCTCCCCATTTCTACCCATTGAGATGGCAAGAAAAACAGAACCCACTACAAATACGCATAGTCATGCAAAGCAAATTTCCATATTAGCCATGTCCAAAAAAGAAAGAAAGAAGATACATTTTGGTCTGTACTCTCAAGTTTATCTATTCTCTATCTAAAGCTGGTTAGCATGCTTCATCATGAGTCCTTTGGAATTGTGATGGGTCATTGTACTGATCATTCACTTAGTCTTTCAAAGTTGATTGTCTTTACCAGTGATATTATTGTGTCAGTTCTGCTTCTGTTCACTTTGGTCAGCATCAGTTCAGACAAATCTTTCCAGGTTTTTCTGAAACCATCTCCTTCATCATTTCTGATAGTACAATAGTATTGATGTATGATAATTGTTCACTCATTTCCCATTTGATGGCTATCCATCCCCCTCAGTTTCTAGGGCTTTCTCAGCACAGACAGAGCTGCTATAAATATTTTTGTATACATGGGTCCTTTTCCTCTTGCATCATCTCTTTGGTGTATGGACCTAGTAACAGTATCACTAAACCAAAGGATATGGTTAGATCAGTAGCTTTTTGGATGTAGTTCCAAATTGCTTTCCAGAATGATTGGATTAGTTCACAGCTCTACCAGTAGTGCATTAGAATACCTAGTTTCCCACATCTCCTCCAGTATTTATTTTCCATTTTTGTCATCCTCATCAGGCTGATAGATGTTTGATGCTACCTCAAGGTTGTTTTAGTTTGCATTTCCTCAATTATTAAGTTATTTGGAGTGTTTTTTCATGACTGTTGATAACTTGGATTTCTTCAAGAAACTGCCTATTCACATCCTTTGACCATTTATAAATTGGAGAGTGTCTCTTTTTCTTGTAGATTTGATTCAGTTTTCTACATACTTTAGAAACAAAACTATTAAGGAAACTCGCTACAAAGATTCCCCTACCACCACCAGTTTCCTGCTTTCCTTTTGATTTAAGTTTCACTGGTTCTATTTGTGCAAAAACTTTTTAGTTTTATGTAATTAAAATTATATTACCTCCTGTAAACCTCTATATTTTGTTTTGATCATGCTGTTCTCTTAGACTTGTAAGCCATGATGCAGAGACCAAAGTGTTAGAAGGTTATCCGTGTGCCTGTTGTCTAAGGACCAGGTTGCATTCAGAAAGGAGCATCACCATGGTGTTGGAGATCAGGTGATAGATAACTCTTTTGATGATAACAACTCAGGTTTCAGATTCCAGAGTTTTGAGCATGGAATCTTAGAAGAATTAGTGGCAGCAGTAGAGGTCTGAAGGACCTTAGGCAAATTTAGGGGAAAGACAACAGGGGAAAGGGAGCTTGGGATGTCTTGATCTTTGTTGGTTTGGTGTCCAGAGTCTCACTGGTCTCTTCATTGTCTTTAATAAAAATCTTAAATCTTATATCTAAACTGGATGCCTGTTGTCTTAGTGAGGATGCTTCCAGTGCCTCCTGACCTGTAACTTCCTCTTTGTCCTTCTCTCTTCAGGTGGTTACAATCATATGACTGAACCCATTTGAATTGATTTTTCAAATAAGAATGGGTGAAATACTACTAACGGTGCCAATAAAATTACTAAAATACTTTTATTCCATTTAAAAGTTTTATAATTGTCAAGAAGGAAGCTGTTCTCTGGCATATTCCCTCTTGTTTTATTTTTTATTAATTCTCACTTTCAGTTTTCCTATTTCTTTTTATAGCTTCCCTATTATTTAGTGATCATTGTTGGAATCTTTAAATATTTTAACTATTTTCTCGTGTTCTTCTAGCCCTTCATCCTGGACAGTACACAGACCTTATTAACTTTAGATTCAGCAAAATTAGATGCTACTTGCTCGTCCTGTTCTCATTGACCTGGATCTTCAGACTGAGATCATCTGCATTTCCTTATTTCTCCCTTTCAGCGATTGTGATAGTTATCACACCTTCCTTTTCTACTTTCTTAAACCTATATACTTAGATTCTTTTGTAGATCTGGGTGCTGACCTCTTCCTGCCTTCATATGTGGTTTAAGGAGTTGCAGGGACTCCAAATATTTACCACTTGGCCACCTTCCCCCATTGATGAGCCTCTTTGAACTTAGTCTAGCTATTGGATGGCAGGTGTGCCATCTGCCACTCAAGGCTTTTCTACACAGGCAGTACCTATCAGAATGTGTGCTCCCCAGGCATCACTGTGGAGCCTCCTAAATGGCGCTCATTCCATAATGAGGTACTAGAGGAAGACCTCATTGGTGGTCCTATAATCATCCATTGGGGAAAGAGATTCTCACACCTATAGCCCACTCATGTAGGGGATTGTGTTACCTTGCCTGACATGTAGGTATTTTTGTAACAGAGCAGCAGGTGCACCTGTAACTGTGAGAAGAGGCAGCCTGGTGGCAGTTGGTTGACCAGATGGAGGAGCAGCACTTGGGGAAATAAACAGAATGAGGGAAATTTGTTTTCTGAGTATCTCTTGTGAAAAATCACTCGGCTTGAAAAGCGTCCATAGGAGCAAACTTTGTGGAGCTATTTGTATGCAGCTGGGACTCAATTTACAGACCACCTTTCTCTGACTTGCTAAAAAGCTGAAGATTGACAACCCCTTTCATACTGCATTATCCAGTTTGGCTTTTAAGTCCAGGAGAACTGTGTTCACAAATTGATGCTCTGTTCCTCTGGGGTTGGTGCAGAAGCATTAAATTGTACTAAAATATTCATATGTGAGTGCATTTAGCTGAAAGCAATTGATGTTCCCATTCCCAAGGGAGCAAAGAGAAATGCTGTATGGACCTGCACTCTGGCAAACACCCTGAGCATGCTTCTTGAGGGTAATTACACGGCCTGGATGATCAAAGCTCGCAGAGGGAAACTTACTTGAAGGAGGTGAAAATCTGGAGGGTACATGCTTCTGCATAGGCATATGTAGCCTGTTCAGCCAGGAGCTTAGAAAATTAGAATTTTAAAGCAGTTTTCCCAAAACGGGCCTATTGCCAGCCAGCTTTTCTTGGGTTCACTTCACCCAAAGTTTATTTCAGAGGGCCTGTTCATTATAAACGATGTTCTTCCACTGACATTTTACTACATAAAGGTAGAATTTCAAGCCACTGAGAAGGAAGTTATTGAACTCTTTCTACATAAATAATCTTGGCTGTTTAAAAGCATGTCACTAGTATGGTGATAAATTGACATGTCACGTCGATTATCAAGGCAATTTAAAAATTGGCATGGAAAATCATTAGTAGATAAAATATTGGGATAATAGCCATCCTACCTTTTGTTACCTGTGAAGGGCACAATGCCCCCAACTCTCCCCATTAGTGCCTAGCCCTACTTTGAGGGACTTCTTTTGTGCAAATATCAGTTATGATCCCGGGTGTGGCTTCAGGTATATTAAATTGGCTCATGCTATTATTAAGTAACATGAGACTCTTACAAGATCTAATGTCTAGTCAATGAATAATTGGTAGCTTAGCATGTGTAATTGAAAACATTCAGCCCAGGACTTAGGATGATACCAAGGTGGTAAGGAACATGTTAGAAACCTCACTTAAGTGTTTATTAGCACTGGGATGAAAAGAAATTTGAAGAATGGTTGTGGGAGGAGTACAGCCAATTGTCTCCTAACCAGACTGCCTCAAAGACAATCGGTACAACTTGACATTGTGTACAATAAAAGTCAAGTCAGTTTGAGAGTGAGAAGAGTTTCTTACAAGTCTTAGATTCGCTTATGCTCATTTCGAGAAGGCCAACATGAGAGTTTGAAAATTCCTCCCACTGTTGACAAATAAAGCAAGAATGAGATCATCACAAAACTCTAATAACTGTTTGTACTTATAACAAAAATATATCTGTCTGGGAAAGAGCAATTGTAAATTTTTTTTTCTAGCAGGGAATTATTAGTGGTAAGTTCAAGCAAATTTATACTGTTTTTATAAAGGTCCCTAAGCCAGGCATTGCACATTGGAAAAAGGAAAATATTATATTTTAGATTGCTATTAGGAAAAATTTAGCACCCATGAAAAAATGCTAATTGTATTTTTTTCTATGCAAACTAAACTCTGGCCTTTTTATAAATTAAGGTCTCGAAAATAATATGTGGTAAGGATGTAAATTAAGAAAGTAGACTTATCAAGCATGCTTTTTCCTAAACAGGTATCAATTAACAGAGCTGTCCTAAGAAGGAAACATTCATAAGATCCATTCAGCCTGTGTGCTGTTATGTATTCTCTTGGTGCTGAAAGGTGGCTTTGTGTGGCTGTGTCAACTTGTGAACTTCCTGTAAAGCTACTCACTATTCAGGGTCCATGACAAATGCATTTTCAGTTCATATTTGGCCAGCAATGGATGTCCCTGTCGGAAAATATAGGATTAAATGATCCTTGCCTATAATATTTGTGTACTTTTGAGTTAGTGACTTATTAATATGGAAGTTTGATATAAAAAAAAAGACCCTGACTCCACACTTAAGCAGTTTCAAAGGATTTTTAAGGAGACTGTGAAGACCTCTGGCTGAACCCCAGAGCTCAGGTGGCTTTTTGGCTCTCTGGACCTCCTTTGGGCTGTGGTTTATTTATCTATTAATTTTAAATTAAATATGTAGAGGCTATTGGAGAGAAAAATGTGCATTCTGTGGAGTTTGGGGGAAGGGAAGTAGTGAGGTGTAGTGGAGACAACACTCATCTGGGAGGTAGGAAACCTGGGTTCTATGCTTGGCTCTGTAGAATGGAGAGTAGTAGTTTGGAGAGATGCTTCTAGAAGCCCCTTGTAGGTTTCCTAGGCACTCTGTTAAACCTCAGAGTTCTGTAGAAAGGTGAACTTCTCTCTGTCAGGCACTATTCATCTAGGTCTCTTGCTTTGAAACTTTATCTAACCTCCTTAAAATGTAAGTAAGATCTTGGAAGAGGCTGAACTGGGCTCGTTTTCCTGCAGGGCAAATTGATCCTTTAAATCAATTTTGTAAATATTCATCTTAATAGGATGCTTGTCTTTCCACAGATGCCTTTTTCCTCTTGTAGTCTCACATAAAAGATGTTTAGAAGACATTTTTCCTAAATGGAAAAATCTGTGAACTGTAGTAAGCAGTGAAATGGATAAATGTGAAAACAGAATTTCAAGCTGAAGTTGTATGTTATTCATAAAGTGCTTTCTTTTTTTTTCTTTAAAACTCTTACCTTCCGTCTTGGAGTCAATACTGTGTATTGGCTACAAGGCAGAAGAGTGGTAAGAGTAGGCAGTGGGGGGTCAAGTGACTTGCCCAGGGTCACACAGCTGGGAAGTGTCTGAGGCCAGATTTGAACCTAGGACCTCCCATCTCTAGGCCTGACCCTCAATCCACTGAGCTACCCAGCTGCCCCCATAAAGTGCTTTCTTTAAATAAAGAGGTTTCAAAATGTGAGCAAGCCTACAAAACCGAGGTTGGCAGTGCTTAGCCAAACACCGCCTCATCTTCCTGAGGCTTATTCTCTTCACTCCCGTGTTGATGGTGCTTTTATGTTTACAGAGGCCCTTTGCCATCACAGCTTTTGAAATAGGAGGTGTTACTGCTTTGTAGGTGAAACTCCTGAGGTCAGGGTTAGAACCCCCAAGCTGAGGAGAGGTCTCCTATGCCCCTTATGCAGCCATAAAACATTGTCCATGTCTAGCCCTGTCGGCATTGTAAGGTAGTGGAGGAGATAAGTAGTGTCTTTATTTTTTCTTCTTAATCCTTGCCTTGAGCAGCTGAGCCATCCAGTGTAGGAGTAGAGCTCATGTACAGACCCCATGTTTTGCAATGTGGATAATGAGAGGCTTGCCTACCATGGGTAAAAAAACTAGTTGCCATTATTTTGTTTCTTGTATGTAAAAACTGGCAAGGATAGGGTTACTGTTTCAGAAGTTGTTTGAAATCTTTGAACAGATAACACCAGGGAGTAACTAGACAGGTTCAAAAAAAGAGGTCTAAGAAGCTTCTCTTGAGAGACCCACCTGGTTGCATCTTTAAACTTTAAAACAATAAAAATCCTGATCTAATTACTTTGAAGATTGTGATTTAAGATGGTGATTCTTCTGGCATGAAGAATGCCTCTTCTCTCTCCCCTGCCTTCCTCCAACAACAAAAAAAACCCCCAAAGCAAAACAAAAGCCACCCTCCCACCTGTCCTGTGGGATCTTCAGGTCTAAAATTGGTAAAGACTCTAGGAATCTAGTCCAGGTCTCTCATTCTGCCCAGTCAACAAATCATGAATTCAGTAAATATTTATTAAGCATTCATTATGAGCCAGACATGGAGAAACTTAAGGCATACGGAGAGGAAATGACTTGTTCAAGGTCACTCAGGCTTATTTACCATCACTAGGTATCTGTCTTTGTTTAACCAATTAACCAAGACTAGGCCTTGTACATAAGACATCCTGTGTGATTGGTGATGGAGGTGCCTCAGTCTGAGCAGTAGTTAGTGTCATGTCCCCATTTAGCATGAGCAGTTGGCCATTTGCTAACCATTGATGGCTTCTTCCCATATTATTATTCAGTCTTCCTCCTGTAACTTTTGTTTAAAGCCACATATTGCGTTCCTTGAAAGCCAGTCTTTTGGCCAGCCAGTTCCAGTCAGTTTGATTTTTAGTAGAGTGCACCTACCTTTTACAAAAAGACGAGCGACCCTTCCAGAGTCAGTACTAGGGACAGGGTCTTGAGTCCAGGCTCCTGCGTAGGCGAGGCCTGGGGAGCATGCATTAGCAGCATTCCTCACTGACATACTGAGAGTAAACACAGCAGTAAATCTGCAGGGTGTGGCCTTATGTCATCTCCATGATGGGGAGCCCAGAGTTAATATACATGTCCATACAGTGAATCGTTTCCAGTAAACTTGGGGAAGAAAAATGATTCCTGAAAAACGGATTTTTTTTCCAAGTAATTTTTTTAAAGACCCCTTACTGCCTGTCTTAGAATTGTTACTAAGTATTGGTTCCCAGGCAAAAGAGCGATAAGTGATAAGGCCTATGAAAATGGGAGGGTCTGGGCAAGGGTCTGAGGTCAGATTCCCGTCTTCAGGCCTGGTTCTCTATCCACTGAGCCACCTAGCTGCCCCTTTTCTGTGCAGTCTTAATAGCATCTTGCTTTAAGGACTGTTAGCAAAGCTAAATGTGATGAAGTAGAATCCCAGCATCTCAGAGTTAGAAGAAGTCCTTTGGTCACGTATTACAGCTCTTGCCTAAATAGGAGGCCCCTCTATAATGTTCCCCCACTTCACCCATCCAGTGGCTATCTAGCCCCTACTGGAAGCCTCACCACCCCTCCAGCCAGTTCATCCTATTTTGGGGCAACTCACATTTTTTGGACATCAGTGGCTCTTTGCAGTCTCCTCCTATAGCTCTTACCTCTACTCTCTGAGGCCAAGTAGGTCAAGTCCAGTCTTTATGAAATTGGCTCTAATGTCCTTTATGTTGGCCATCATGCCCCCCAAAGTCTTCTTTTCTGCAGACTTTTCTTTCCTTTCACTTTGAGTCCCCTTTTCATCCTCCAGATGTACTCTAACTTGCAAAATCCTTCCAGAGCCAAATACAACAGGATTTCCTGGGCACTGGACTCCCTTGAAGACAGCCTCAAATTATTAAGAGCTTGAATTTTCATCGCCATTGGCTGTGGAGCAGGTCTGACATTAACTTCAGATCCTCTGCCCTCTTTCCAGGATTGTGTTCAGATTGGGCCTGCTGAGAGACACAGCTCACAGTGAGAACCAATGGGGCCATCCATCAGGGCTCCCCTAAGAGTGAGGCTGCATAGCAGTGACACATTGGTATGATGCCTACGGTTTACATTTCACTCTCCCTGCATCAGCCTTGTGAGGCAGGCAGAGCAAGTATTATCATGACCATTTTAACAGATGGAGTCACAGAGAGACTGCCCAAGTTCAAACAGCTAGTAAGTTCCAGAGCTACCTCTTCTGTTCCCAAACTGAGTCTCTTCTTAACTATTCAGCATTCCTTTTGGACTTCTTTTAATTTGCCTGTCTCTGTTGCCTTGGGCTTCTTTCCCACCGCCATTACTCAAGTTTATCCCCATTCTCTGTTGTGCTTTGGACTTGGGATTTTTTGATCTGGGTCAGGTGACTTCATATCCTTTCACTCTGACCCTGAACTTTGTGTTCATGTTTCTGATTAAAGAAGGGGTCATTATGGTTCTTTTGGTTCTGTTCTGTTGCATGCCTGGGTTGGTTCCTTAGATCCATCTTGTCTGGTCTCTTCCATTCAATTCAACTTTAGCTTAACAGACATTTTCTTAGTGTGCCCTAAATGTAAGCCACTAGATTATGGATTTTGCCCTTTTTGCTTTGTCTTAGAACAGGAGCCCAGTAGCTTTAAGGGAATTCCAGAACTAGAAGGAAGTTTCCTCTGCCTTAGAGCAGACTGTGATGCACTATGATGAATGGCCTTGAAAGATGGAAGTGAAAGTGTTCCCTCTTCACAGAAGAGAATTCACTCAAAGGATCTAGAATTTAGAGTGGCAAGGGAACTAGCTCAGCCCCTCCTTCACTGTCCAGATGAAAAAATAGGGCCATGTAATGTAAGCAACTAATCCAAGATCACTTGTAGCAATTTGAATCATAGAATTTGAAGTTCAATTTAGAGATCTTGTTGTCCCTAGGTCAGCCAGCTAAGAATGATTTTTCACATATTTGAGTAAAATTTTATTGTATTTAAAGATGCAAGAATCATTCCTATCTCATGACTATACAGAAATAGGCAGCAAGTTGAGCTTGGCTTTCCAGACCCCTGATCCTGCTCAGTTTCCTTTTACAGAAGAAAATGATAAGGCCTAAAGAGTTGAGATGTTAGAGGCCACTTTGACCTTGACATAGCAATTCCAGTGCCCTTGCTATTGTCCCACCGACCAGGGATATATTGATGGCATAACACCTTTAGAGAAATGGCCATCCTTGCCTTAGTCTGTAACCCTTTATGTTGGTCTCCATGATCTCCTTTGAAGGGTCTTTATATTGTCTTAGGGTCTG
Organism: Monodelphis domestica; assembly: GCF_027887165.1. Classification (NCBI taxonomy): domain Eukaryota; kingdom Metazoa; phylum Chordata; class Mammalia; order Didelphimorphia; family Didelphidae; genus Monodelphis; species Monodelphis domestica. The sequence continues at coordinate 34,937,290 of NC_077227.1, forward strand.
ATGATACATTACCAGCCTTTTGACTCTTTAGCATTCTCTAGACTGGCCTAGAAAAGATAATTGTTTCCTCGAGTGAGAGCTGGAAGAGACCTTAAATGCTCAGTCATCCAGCTCCTTATTTTACCAGTGAAGAAACTGGGCCCAGATTGAAGATCAGTGAGTGAGTGGTGGAGCTGGGACATCACCTCTGGTCCTAGACTTCCAAAACCCCTCTGCCATCCATGCCTATCTTCCCCCAAACTCTGCCCAAGACAGTAGGGGTGGTTACAAGAGGGCATTTTGTATTTCTGGGCTTGCTTCTTCTACAAAAGAAGAAACCAGAAAGAAGCCAGATTGAGTCAGTAGAGAAACTAGTGTGACCTGAGTGATGAGATGAAAAAATTTAACAACATTAAGGTACGTACAGCAGGCTTGAAATAATTAGAAAATATCGTTGGGTTAATCTGTTTCACAGAGAGACCCATTCATTTATTTGTTGTGATAAATTACAGCATTTAGCTCCTAACCTGGCATTTGCCCCGAGTATACATATCATGTTTCAGCAATAACAATTGCTATTTGAGCTCGTGCCATTTTATACCTCTCTGTAAAATAGTAGAAGAACTCATTTTAAGTTCTGTTCAAATCCCATACTGGATGTAATATTCTTCTGCTCATTATTTCTGAGCATATAGCCCTGGATCCTGAACTGTAATCATTCCTACCAAGCAGTGGTAGTGTGAGAGAGAATAAAAAGCATATTGGTCTTGCAGTGAGAAGCCCCAAGCTTGGTAGGTGACTGGAGACAAACTCCTTCACCCCTCTCCATCTCTGGGGTTTCCCATGTAAAGTGGCCGCCCATAATAATACTTGTAATGCTTCCTTCCCAGGGCTCAAAGGAAAGCCCCTTTGCAGCTGTCATATATAGTAGAAGTGTGGGCTATTGGTCAAATTCTTCATGAGGATGACATGACCATTTTGCTTTTTATGGAATGATGCTATTGATTTGGTTGGTGCATTGAATGCTCCCCTTTTAATGACTTTAATGACTCACTCATCATAGTCTGAAAAAGAGGAGGGTGTCATAGACTTGCTACAGACCAAATGCAGTCTGAGTCCAGAATGACTGTTGGAATTTGTCCAGTAAACTCAGGCCACTTTCAGACTCTTGGCATGTGTTACTTCTGCAATGGTGGTACAGCCTCCAAGAGATTCATTCTTTATCCTAGAAGGAAGAATGTGTGTTTAGAAGCTTTTGTTTATAAAAACATTCATCTGCACAATCCAGACTAGAAGCAAAGAGGATAATCCTCTGCCTAGTATCTGCATATTCCTCTTTCCCTAAGTTTTATGAGCCAAGCATTTTAACATGCAGGAAGTAGTAATAATAACTCCACTTTTCCGCGTGAGGATTGTCACCTCCATTTTAGAGCTTCATCAAATGAAACTTAGGAGAGCTGGGGTGTTTCTCAGTAGTCAGTTAATAAACCCTTATTAGGCACCTGTTACTGCTAGGTGGGCAGCTGAGGGCCATAGTGAATAGAACACTGGGCTTGGAGTCAGGAAGACTCATCTTCCTGAGTTCAAATCTGACCCCAGACATTTATTAGCTCTGAGGCCCTGAGCAAGTTACTTTACTGTTTGCTCAATTTCCTCATCCTCAGCTGTAAACGGAGCTGAAGAAGAAAATGGCAAACTTTAGTATCTGCCAAAAAAACCCCAAAATGGGGGTCATGCAGAGTTAATAAATGACTGAAATGAATCAGTAACAGAAATGTGCCAGGCATTGTGCTAAGTACAGGGGATACAAAAGAGAGGCCAAAGACAGTCCCTGCTTAAGGAGCTCATCATCTAGTGGTAGAGACAGCGTGTACAAACCTACGTGCCAACAAACTGTCCAGGATAAACAGGAAACAGTCACTGAGTGAAAGGAGGCTCTAGCTTTAAGGAGGGAATAGGAGAACATGCTTCCTGTGGCTGGAATTTAAAGGAAGCCCAAGAGGCAGAGATAAGGAACTGGTCAACAAGCAGTATCTAAGCCAGAAAGTGAACCCACCTGACCCTCTCCAGTACTTTGTGCCCTTTCAGGCATTCTCCAATTCATTTCTCCCAGTTCTCTTCTTTAGTGTGGGTCAGCTCCTTGGGACAGCTGCTAAGATTGACCTTTGCTTCTGGACTGCTGTCACAGTGAAGACACAGGAGAGGAGGGGGCACCAGAAGGACTACCCGCCCTTGGCTTGTTTGCCTTCTTTCAAAATGTAGTAGGCCATTGGAGAGGTCAGAGGTGGCATAGTGTTTCCAGGTGTTTGTTTTGAAAGAGGAATTCCTTTTGCCCTGCCCTCCCCCTTGGGAAAATCATTCATTTTTGTTGCTTTATGCTGACTGTCCAGTGACTGCTAACCCTCCCCAGAATTTAGGGCGCTGGATACAACTGAGATTTGCCTCATCAGTCCATCTGTGGTCATCTCTCCTCTTAGGCTGTGCCTTTGGCTGACTCATTAACTAATGCTGCTGATTTTCCTTGAGCTTAAAACGATCTAAAATTGATTTTCCTTTGATCCAACTATCAGAAAGCTCTGGACACATAGGACTCCCATCAGTCTATCTCTTGATCTGCTGTCACAGTTAACCAGTGCGTGCTTACAAAATAGCTCTCTCTCTGTGGCGCCTGGAACCCAAGTATCTTGGATCTAAGACAAACACATTAGGCTAAAAACAACACATTGGGTGGGGGTGGGGGACAGGGCCTCTCCCAAGCTCCTCTCCTTAAATTCTTTGAGTGTGACCGGACTTGCTGGGATTGCAGTTGCCAAAGTTTAAGAGGAAGACACAGGAAAGGTGACTTTCTTCCTTCCCAGTATCTCTCTCACTCTCATTCTTCATTTGAGTTTGGGTTCATGGAAGAAGACTAGAGAAGATTCTGTTCACATCCCATTGACTTTTCTCTTTGCTAAATAGGCTTGTGGGAAATAGACCCGGACACAAGGCCAAGAGTGCATCACTGGCTGCAGGTCAAGAACAGAAGACCATCCCCAGATGGCGTTCATTATTAAAGGAAAGGCAGGGATGTTGGTTAGACCCTCCCTTTCTCTTGCCCTACTCCCTGTGCCCAAAGGCACCAATCAATAGAAGGTTCTAAGAGAAGAAGCCTGATCACCTGGACTGCCCTTTGGACTTTCTTGCAGAGAGAGAGCCTAGACTCTCCTGTCAGTTGCTCTTCTTCAGTGATTCCTTGCGTGTTGAGTAGGCTAACAAGGGACCTTATTGGTGGCCTGCGATCCCTTCCTGCCCTTCCTGCCCTTCCTTGCTATTCCCCTCTTTCCCCCAGCATCTCCTTCCTTTTCCACCTCCTTTTGGCTCACGCCCTTCCCGCATTCTTCTTTATCCACATTAAGACTCCCAAGATCCCCTTTTCCTCCAGATTGTTCCCTTTAATCCCACCTCCTTTTGAAGCCTTAATTGCCATTCTCTCCTGCCAGCATTGTCTCTCATTTTCTCCAAATGGTCTTACTTTGTGTCTGACTGATTTAGGATGGAAGCTCCTCAGGGCAGGGTTTGTCTGGTTGGGTTTCTGAAACTGTGTCTAAAGTGCTCCATAAATTAGCATTTCTAGAGTGCTTAGTAAATGCTAATTATTATTATTGAATAACAAAAATGCTTTTTGAACCATAAGCAAATCATCCCTGGGTTGGTCTCTAATTGCCTGGATGTGTTTGAAAGACCGACCACTCTCTTCCTTTCCCCTGAAAGCCTGTGGGGGGGTTCAGTACAGAGCTGAGAATCTGCTGTTTCCACACTGATGGGGGACTCTTGGAACACTTGCCGTCTAATAACTTCCTTTCAAATAGTAAAGTAGACGAGAAATGGACCCTTTGACTATTTCAGACCTGTTTAAGTAAAGGCCCAGAAGGCCTTGGGTCTTGGTGGAACATATAACCTTGATTCGTTTATGTTGTCCAGAATTTCTGTTTTTCCCTCTGCGGGTGTTTGCTGTCAGAGTGAATTAGCATTTTTGGTTAGTAGAAAATGTATCAAGAAGCTTTTAAGATGTGCTGAATTTAAGGGGGGAAAATATGATGATGACTCTCTTGGGCCATGCTTGATTTTTTGAAAAATTGCTTTTAAAGATCTTCTTCTGACAGTGGTTGGTGAGATTCCACATGTGTGTACGTGTACCCATGGGAGACCCTCCTCCCATCTTCATGCCTGTGCTCTGGCTGCCCCTCAAGCCTGGGATCTTCTTGCCTCTACTCCATGCCTCTTGGTTTCCCTGACTTCAAGACTTGGCTGAAATCCCACCTGGAGCCTATTCCAGATCCCTCTCCCTGTTGTTCAGTCACCTCCAACCCTTTTGTTTTTGACCCCATGTGGGTCACTCAGCTATTGAGTGTCTGTGGCCCTATTTGAACCCGGGTCTTCCTGACTGCAGGCTCAGAATTCTAGCTAGAGGACCTCCTATGTGGCCACCTAGGCCTTGGATTGACCTGGGAGGTCCTGGAGAACAGGGCTTGGTTCTGTCTTTGTGTTCCCAGGCCTCTGCACACAGCCGGGGTCACTGCAGGGGCTCCATTAATGCTCGATGACTTGACAATTGGGGTCTTCCTTCGCTGAGGCAGCTCTCTCCCTCTCCTGGACGATCTTTGTGTCGAGGAGCAGCAGTCTGTTGCTGGAATGCTCTCCACACCCCTGCAGCTTTCTAGGGCCTTCTGGGGCTGGGGCTGTGCATAGCCCGGAGAACACGGAGGTCCCATTTAAAATGTCCACGCATCGACTGATGGATGGACCTTCGTGCCCCACCGAGCATTAGAGGAGGGCCATACACAAATCCACTGGGACATCTGGCCACATTTATTGAGCGCCTGCTGTGTTTCCTGGACGGTTACTGGCCCTGGAGATACACAGCAGTCATGAAGTTGTAGAAATACCCGAAAAAGGTCCCTGGGGGGGGGGGGCGACGACTTGCAGACAATCATGCACCTATAAGTTACAGACCTGGTAAATGGGAGATCATCTCGGAGACAAGGCCCCAGCCATGAGGAAGACTGGGGAAGGCCTATTGCAGAAGGTGAGATTTTTTCTGGATCTTGATGCAGGGGGCAGAAGGGAGAGTATGTCAGGGACCAGGAACAGTGGCAGAGGTGGGCCATGGTGAGGCACAAAGGGAGAGATGCCTGGAAGGGCAGGAAGAGGCAGGGATGCCAAAAGGTTTTTACTCTGATCCTGGAGGTAAATCATGCGCCTCTAACCGAGTCCTGCCCGACTCAAGAAGCTCCAGCGGCGCCCTGTTTCCTCCAGGATCAAACACAGATGCTCAGCTTGGCATTCAGGGCCCTTCATGACCTCCCCCACCCTGCCTTTGCAGCCTGTTGAACCCTTATTCCCCAGCACCTACCTTCAAGCCGGGGATCCAGGAACAAGACTCTCTGCCTCTCGGCTCCGGCCATCCCTCCTCAGCTCTCCCTGCTGGCTTCCCCGGCTTCCTTGACGTTGCAGCTAACATCCCACCTTGGGCCGGAGGCCTCCCCAGCCCTTGTGGTGGTTTCCAGTTTATCTGTCATAGTGCGTGTTTGCCTCCATGTTGGCTCTTTGGTGTCCTCCTACTCCAGCCCTCTGCACAGTGCTTGTTCGGACCGTACGCACTGACTGGCTACCCCAGCAGCCATGTGCGTCTTCTGCTCTACTGTAAGGCCGGCGCTTTGGAACATGTCTCAGTGAGGGGCAGCTGGTGGCTCGGTGGTTAGAGAGCCAGAGCTGGAAGTGGGAGGGTCTGGTTTCAAGTCTGGCCTCCGACATGGCCTAGTGGTGTGACCCTGGGCAAGTCACTTGACCCTCTTACTGCTACCCGAACCACTCTTCTGCCTTGGAACCCATATTTGGTATGAATTCTAGGACAGAAGGAAAAGGTTTAAAAAAAGAGACACAAAAGAAGGGGTTTAAAAAGGAAAGACCAGGAAATGCCTCACTTTGTCCATGTCTATTAATGATGTGCCCATTTTGGTTACAGAGCCTGTATATCGCCGTGGGAATATCTGGAGCCATCCAGCACTTAGCAGGAATGAAAGACAGCAAGGTAACTTGGGGGGTCACGCTCACTGCTGACTGCCAGGCGGGGAGATGGGCTTCTCATGATGTATTCCTCTGCTTCCGAGGGAGAGGCCTGGACACGGCCACGATTCAGGAGGCCTGGGCCTAGTAACCGTTAGTTTACCGTGGGACCTGACTGTAAAATAAGGCTGGTGGGCTCCCCAAGGTCCCCAAGGCCTCTTCGTCCTCTGATATCCTCCGGCGTTCTTTGAGTGGCGTTGTGCTGGGCTGCCTGAAAGAGGAAAAACCCAAAGCCTCCAAAGCAGAGTCCTGGCAATCTCTTGAGAAAGCTGGTCCGCCTTCCAGAAAGTTCTCAAGTCTGCCCCCTGATTCTCCCATTCTTGGACTTTAGGACCCACCTCATGCCTCCTGCATGACGGGAGGGGGTTCGAACCCATTCCGACCATCTGTGTCCAATGCCGGCTCTTTGGGCTGGCCACAGACGAACTCTTGCCTTCGGGGAGCTCAGAGGAGTGAAACCACCCTTTTGTGATCCTAGCTGGCATGTCCACAGCTATTGAAGGTTTTCAGAGCCCCCATGAGGGAGTATTGGAAAGTATCTGGGCAATAAGAGCCGCAGTACCGAATGTTGAGTCGGGGAGACGACACACTAATTCATGCATAACAAGGTGTGGTTGAATGATGAACCTGGTCTTTCACCGAGTCAGGGATGCCTGACCCCTCTGCATTTATGTCTGCTGGCCTCCCACTTTAAAAGGCTGGAGAAGTGCATCATGGACCCTCCAAATAGGCCGACCCGAGGACTAGGCACATAGGTTTCTGGCCTGAGCCACAAAAACAGCGTTGCCTACAAGGGACGTGTCACTGTTGAATTAAAGGGGAAACGTGTGAAATCGTTTTTTCACAATTATTTGGGGATTTCCTGACCCTTGTCCTAAGTGGAAGGTCCTGCCTTTCTGAAGAGATGCCGGTTCCAGTGCCCATTTGATGGTTGGGTCCCAGTGGCAAACCATTTAGCGCTCTGACCTCCGTCTCCACGTCTGTAGGGGAGGGACGGTAATCGCCGATGACCTGTCTGCTCTTTCCCACCGCAAATGTCATGCTAGAGGATGGCGGGGGAAGGGAATAAGCATCTGTGGAGGTCTGACTGTGTGCTTGGCAAAGTGCCAGGCCTTCACAGATGCTCACAACGGCCCTGCGAGTTGGTGCTGCTCTTGTTCCCATCATGCACTTGAGGAAAGTGCGACAGGAAGAGGGGAAGTGGCTTGTCCAGAGTCACTCAGCTGGTATCTGAGGCCAGATTTGAGCTCGGGTGTCCTGACTTCAGGCCCACTGCTCTATCCATCGCCTCACCAGCTACCTCGACTTCTGCCAGGACTGCTGCTGTTGGTGCTGTGGCAGCTAATTCCGATTGGCCTTGATTTGGGCCCCTCACACGCAATTATTTCCACCCTCTCTGGGAAATGTGGCTTGTTTTCTCCCTGACCCGCCGCACCCAGAGCTGCTGCCGGGTAAAAGAGGAAGCCGGCTAACTCGAGGCAGGGAGAAGGGAGGCTGAGCGTGGAGGTTCCAGCAAGTCGTGCTGCCCAGCCTGGAGCCAGCGAGAGGCTTGCAGGGTTGACTGTGAAGGCCTTCACTTCAGCTCATGGAGCCGGCTGCTCACGTGGCGGATGGGGGGACGTTTGACCGATCTAGACACGCAGCGTTAGCTGAGGCTCCCTGACCCAACAGGCCGCACCGTACTCTCTTCCTGGTTTGGACAGTGACCGTCCACCACTGTCGATCCAGGCCCGAGGAAGGTCTAACTGGTTCTGGAGGAGAGCTCCTCAGGGTCCAAGCCTTACACGTCAGGCCTCTCACCTCCAGGATCTTGTCCAGGACCTACGCCCTGGACACCAGACCTCTTCCAGGAAGGCATGACGGGACTGTTAGCCGCCAGCCTTCATCTTAGGTCAGTCAGTCAATCATCAGACATTTATTAAGGATCTGCCATGTGGCAAGGATCATGCGGGGAACTGGGAATGCACATCCAAAGAATGCAAGAATCCCTGCTCTAGACCAGAAGTGGGCACCGGAATGCAGACAGAATATCCGAAGGGTCTCTACCTATAGTAAGAGGTAGTTACGGACAGGTGATGCAGGCGGGGAAGGGCTTTCAGGGGGGGGTGAGGGGGGCTTCAGCGCCTCTTAAGGGATGGAGTCACGATGCCCTGTGGCTGTTTTAGCGAGCCAAGCCCAGTCCCCACTCATGGGGAAATACCAGTAATACATGCCATAAAATGATGGGCAGAATTCAAAGGTATGTGTTTTACTTCAGGTCAGAGCCTTGTTTTCATGAGAGTTAGGAATGGGGGCTATCGTGGAGGGGTAAAGAATAAAGTTTCATTCTAAAACACGTACACGGCTCTTAGTGAATCATCACATAGCATAGTGAGTTGATATTTTAAGGATGAGTTAGTTATGAAAGGAGAAAACCACAAAGAAAAGAGCTAAAAGACAGCATAACGGAGAAGATGTGTGGTGAGCATTTGTAGGCCTCGAGAAGCCACTGTTAATGACTTGTTCAAAACAGGGAACCCAAAAAGCGTCCATGAGGACACAGAGGCCTGGAGAGGGGTCCTGAGGGTGCAGAAGATGAGGGGAACCAGACCCCTCAGGGCCACCCTGCTTCCTGGCTCATCCAGCCAGGGCAGGCACTGGGAACCTGGGTCAGATGGCCCACCTCCTTTGACCAGGCTGATAGAGCATCCCAAAGACTGGGCTAGCTAGGATTCGATAGGATTTCCCCTGTCTCAAGCCTGTGAGGTGTGTACTCGAGTGTGAGCCCCGTGATTCTGCTTGGGATGGAGAGACTTGGCCACAGTCAAGCTGTGAGTGTTGGAGATGGGATTTAAACCCAAGCCTGGCCCTCCCTCCACTATTGCAGACTGCCTTTCAGGGACAGACACTGAAGGCTTTGCAAGGGTGTGCTCATAAGAGTCACTCAAACTGTCCCCAACCTTCAAGGCTCCAGATCTACTGAGTGAGCTAGAGTAAGTCGGTCTGGCTTTTTCCTTATGCAAGGGCCTCCATCAGCTGTGTTTGTTCTCTTGTTTTACAGTCCATTGTGGCTATTAACAAGGATCCAGAGGCCCCAATTTTCCAAGTGGCAGACTTTGGAATCGTTGCAGATTTATTTAAGGTAAGTGTGACTCAGGGACTTTGTGGTCCTCATGAAAGTTTGTAAGAGAAATAGGATGGCCTTTTCTGGAATGCTCTCGTTTTTCCCTGGAAGAAGGACACTAATTTATGCATTGAGATAGGGCGCAGAGAGTGGCTCCTCATTTCCTGAATTTATACAAGAACTTCTAAAAGTACAGCCTGCCTCCCTAAATCCTCCTGAAATTTTTCCTGAATTAAAGTGGTTTTAATAGTAACTAGAGTAAGAAGAGAATAGAATTTTTCAACTTGAAAAGGTGCCAAATGTCAACTGATTTGAACCATATGGGGTGGAGGGGACCAATCCTAAGTCACCCCACCAGTTAGTGATAGAGCTCAGATCTCCTGATTTCTGGCTCAGGGGCCTTTCCCCTAAACTATTCCCTATTTGGAGACTCCAATCTTTGAGTGGCTAACTCTTAGATATATTGGTATTTTGGTCCCCTCATCAGGCCAGTGTAGATTTGGAGGTGTGGGATAAAGTTAATCCCTTTTCTACAGTCCTGTGGTCTTGGGGCAAGGTAGAGAAAGTACACCAGAGGTCAGTCATTGTACAGATGAAGAAACTGAGGCCCTAGTAGGGAAGTGGTCTTTTTTAGGTTGACACAGTAGCCTCACTCCCCATCCTGGTGACCTTCCTCCAAACCTACTCTAGATGAGCAATGTGCTTGCTGACATAGGGTTCAGAGGATGGGACGCAGGCCTGTGAACAGGAGGCATCATATTGTGTGTTGTGTGTCCTCTTTTCTGGGCAGCTTCATCCCCAAGGGAACCAGCCATTGGACTGGCACCCTGCCCCGAGATGTGTAAACAGCTTTGGTTCCAATTCTTTCACCTCTTGTGGTCCCTGTGGCCTGTGCCTCTGCATCACCTGGCCTCGCACCCTGGGCCAGGCCGCCTCCAGGGATGCCACCCTCTGCCCTGTTCCGTGACTCAGAGAGGAAGATACTTAAAAAGATGGGCCTTTGTTTCTGGCAGAAGCTCTGGGGGCATCAAGAAATGCTGCCGCCTTTTCCTAGGAAATGTCCCGGGCGGCCACAGTTAGCACGAGGCCAAATCTGGCCAGAGAACATGCGGTTCCCTTAGCTCAGCCTTGGGATTAATGGTCCGTGCGTCAGCCCAGAGCAGGTAGCTTTCGCCCTGTGAGCTGTCGTGCCTTTGGCTCCTGGTCAGGTCCCGGTGGGGAAGGAAGGCTGTTTACAGAGTCTTTGCAGGTGTTTATACAAGGCCGACTCTGTGAAGTGGAGCGCCAGGAGGAGAGGATCAGGAGAGATTTCCATTGTGGACGTCGAGATTCGGCTCACCCTTTGCCGCCGCTGCCGTCTCTCTGTGGGCTGTGGGCTGGCAGGGCGAGACGAAGGCATGGACGCCGGCCTGCAGAGGGGTACTGCTTTCCCTGTGCTGTTCCATTTAGTTCAGCCCGTGTTTAGGCAGGGCTGGTGTCCCTCCTGGTGGCAAGATCCCAGAGACAAAATGGAACCGTCTTCGCCCCAAATAAGGAAGCCCACGTAACTCGGGAAGGCTAGCATCAACTCCTGGCAGCTGGGGAGGCCAGCCCTGAAAGGCCATTTTGTGTCTGCCCGAGAGGGGAGGAGGGAGTGTGTGTGTGTGCGAGTGTGTGTGCGCACGCCCAGAGAGCTAAGGCGCGTTCCTGGTTCCTCCCCTCCATGCTGTGCGCTTTTGCCCACGGCTCCTGGTCCGCGCTGCAGATCCCGCTGGGGGCCTTCACTCCTCTGGGCTTCAGAGAATCACAGCTAAAACGAAGGTGGTCAGGCCACGAGATCTGCAGGGCATTCTCCAGTTCCAGTCCTGGGATCCCCCGTCTGCCCGCCGATGTGCTTTGTGACCGCAGCGAGGCCCTTCCCCTCTCCGGGACTCAGTTTATCCTCAGCAGCATGAAGAGCTTGGACCAGATGTTGTCCGAAGTCTCCCAGCTCTCACATGTCCTCCTCCGAATTCAGGGCCGGCCTAACGGCTCCTCCTCTGTGGAACTGCCCCGAGAGAGGCCCCGGAGGTGACGCCCTCCCTGTGTCGAAAATGAGGCTCAGTTCAATCTGCGGGCAGGCCAGAAAAGCGAAGAGAGGGGGAAGTGCCGTGTGCTGGGCTCCACCCTGCCCCTGCGCCTGCCCCAGCACAGGCTGAGCTTGGGGGGAGGAGAGGCACTTGCTAGGAGGGGCAGTCAGGTGGGCCAGGCCCCCGTGCAGGCCTCGAGTGGAAACCCTGACAGGCTGGCACAGAGAAGTTCCGACTTCTGGACACCGGAGAACCCGAGAGACGGCAGCATCGAGGGGAGCTTCCCAGCCTTATGGACGGCTCCATTCCTGACTCGGGCGATCCTTCGACAGGCACTGACCGTCTTGTGTAGGAGCCCGCTGGGCTTCAGGAAGTTACTCAGAGAGGGCATTCCCCTGGCCAGCCGGCATCCGGGGGGCTCCCTCTGCCTCGGAGAAGGGGCCGATTCTGCTGGCCGGATTCAGACGGCAGGGACCGTCCTCAACGGAGGAAGAGCCCATTCCCAGGCCCTAGACAGACCCAGAGCCACATGCAGGAGGTTCGAGGCTTGTCCCACTTCGTCTCAGACCTTATGGACCCCCCTCTCTGCCGGCCCCGACCGCGGCTCGTCCAGCCTTGGCTCCGGACCTTCAGGAAGGGCAGCCACAGTGGCCTCGTCCCACTTCTGTGGAGGTTTTCTCCAAGCTCGCCTCTCGGCCACATCCATCCCTTGTTTCGGGGGGGGTCTGTCTTTTGGGGAAAAGCAGAACACGCCCAGGCCCTCCCCTGGGACGGGACGCAAAGGGACAGCAGAGGACAATAAGTAGCACTGGTCCTGCGGGCCAGGGAGGCTCGGGTCCAGACTGGACGGAGGACTCCTGAGTCGGCCGCTTCTTTGGGCCTCCAAGGGACGCCTAGTCCCACGGTGTATCGTGAGAACGTGCAGGAGCTGCAGAGCAGCGACTATTTCCGCCTCAGACCTCCTCACGGGCCCCAGGTCTCTGCAGATGTGCCACCCGCCCTCCAGGAGCCCCGGCCACCTCCCCCGCTTTGCACAATGAGATCGGGGCGCAGTTCGATTTGAAAGGCCCACGAAGGGCCTCCTCCACTGAGCCCTTGGAGGACTAGGGCATCTGGCATTTTTAATAGGATTGTCCAGTTTGGCCCTTCCATCGCCCAACTCTTATTTTGTATGTGGGACGGGGAGGGCCCCCGGAGTGTGGTCAGGGCCCGGGGAAAATGGCTGCGTGTGGGAAGCCTCCTCCTGTGGGGCTCCTAGAAGCAGCCTCAGTCTTGTTGGGCCTTGACCCCTGCGGTGAGCCCCCAGAGTCGGCGCCCCCTGGACAGCAGCAGCAGCAGCAGCACGGAGCAGAGCCGGAGCCTGCAGCCTCCCCCACAGCCTCCCCGAGCATTTACGTGAGGGCAGCCTCACGTCAGAGGCCTCTCCAGCACAGCAGCCTCTCCAGAGGGAGGAGCCTGCAGCCTCCCCCACAGCCTCCCCGAGCATTTACGTGAGGGCAGCCTCACGTCAGAGGCCTCTCCAGAGGGAGGAGCCCGCAGTGCCCAGAAAGGCGGCCCTCTCTTTGCTTTGTCAGCCCCGCTGCTGGGGGCTGAAGATGGCGTTTTCTTGTCCCCTCGTCCCCCAGGAAGCCCGAGGAGGAGCGAAGGCCCGAAGAGGGCGGGCGAGGGAAAGGGCCATTTTCTAGAGCGGCGGCTCCCTCCCGCTGGGCACGTGGCCGGCAGAGGGATCCGCATGGAGGCCGGGCCCGGGACGGATGAGCTCGCGTCTGTCCACCGAGGCGCGGCCCGAGAGCGTGCCAGCACTTAAGGCCGTCCCCGAGCGAGCGCCACCGGGGGCCTTCAGTGAGCCGAGACAAAGCGACCCTCAGAGCAAACAACGTGTCGACAATTTCCTGAATACATCTTGTACGAACACATTATTTCCACCTAATGGAAATGCAGCTCTTCAATAATGGAGAAGCGTCTTCCTCCGCGCGGGTTCAGCCGGGCTGCCTGGGCTGCCTGGGCGGCCCGCGGCCTCGCCAAGGCACAGTAACTGAGCTGCCAGGCTCCCCCTCCCGGGCCTCTGCGTGGCCAGCCGGCCGGGCCCAGGCTCCACTCCTCCTGCTGAGGCTCGGGAGCCACGAGGGTCTGCCCCGTGCTGGCTGTGGTCTTGGACAAGTCCTCGCTCCCCGGGCCAGGTACTGGCCTCGGCCCCTTGAATTCAGGGCTTTCTTTCAGCTTCGTCCCTGCCTCCGCTTGGCTTCCTAGGAAATGGGTGTAGTCGTCTCTGGGAAAGGGGGGCCTCCTCCATAGCGCTGGGCTTGAAGCCCCGATGACAGCACGAGGCCTTGTCATTGCTTGGCCTCCATTAGAGGCTGCCCCGACGGCATCCCCGGGAGCCGGGGTTCTCCAAGGCTGGGCCTGTAGGACCCAGAGCTCTCCCTGGCTGGCAGAGCCCTGTCTGGGCCCGGGCCGCCCCCACAGGTCCTGAAGCTGCTGTAGGTTCAAGGAGTTGCCGCTTGGGCGGCGGCGATGCCCGTTCCTGGTAATCGCTTCAGTTACCGGTTCTCGGGGTGGTTCTTGACCCTCGAGGACGTCACGGCCTCCCCCGCATGGAGGGCGGGAGCTCCCCCCGGCCTACTCTGGCCCCGCCGTTCCTCCTGTCCGCATCCCCCTCCCCTGGGAGTTGGCCAGGTAGAAGTGCCCCGGCGGACGGCCACGTCGGCCTTGTGTTCTCCGGCCGTGTATTCTGCCTCGAGTGCTTAGAGGCCACTAGCTTGGGGTGGCCAGAGAAGCGAGGCGGCCCTTCCTGGCACCCCATTTTTATCTCTGGTCCCCGGCCGCCTGGGCCTGCTGCACTGGACATCTGGGGCCTCAGCCAGGCCTCTGCCATCGCAGCTCCGAACAGGGCGCTGCCTGCCTTGCAGGGGCAGCGAGGCTCCAGGGAGATACCTCAGCAGCCTCCTCTCCCAGGCCCAGCGGGCCATCCTGGGCCCTCTTCCCTTCTCCAGCCTTTCCCAGCGGCCCTCCCACCTGCCCAGCTCCGTGGCACCTCCTCCCCCTCCGGGGGTGCTGCTGGACTTCACGCGCACTTTCTTCTGCCCTGGGGGTGGCTGAGGGTGACAGTCCTGTGCTGATGGCTCATCTCCCCCCCAGACCGCGAGCTCCCCGAGGGCCGGGCCGCAGCCCGGAGGCATGGCGCCTTCTAAGGGCTTGGGGGGGCCGCGGCGGCCCTGCCTGCACGAGCCCTCCGCGGAAATGGTCTCTGGAGGCCCGTCCTAGGAACAGTTGATCCTCCACGTTGTCTGCCTGTCAGAGCTCTTTGGTGCCCGCGTTAGCGCCAGCTCCCCCAAGTGAATCCGTGTCCACCGGGGGGGGGACGCTAGGCGTGGGGGGTCCTCGTGGTCCTGCCCTCCTGCTCCCGCCTTGCTGTGAACACCAGCCAGATCGTTCCTTCAGTGTCTGCTTTCCCCTCTGGTTTGCAGGTAGTGCCCGAGATGACCGAGCTGTTGAAGAAAAAATAAAGCCATTGCAGATCATGCTCTAACCCAAGGAATTACCAAAAAATCACTGAACTCATCGGCCTCGCAGATGTCACGGCAAAGCTTGGACGGCCGATTTCGGACCATTTTGTAATTCTAGAAAGTGCCAGAATGTCTTTTATGGGAAGATCACATTTTCCTTTCTAAGTTAATTCATGCTCCCAAACATCCTTTTGGAATGTTTTCTAATTCTATAATAAAACCAATAATAAAATCCTGACAACCTTCAGCCTGGCACTAAGACACATTTCGTGCTTTGGCTTCTGAGACGTTAAATTGGAGAGAGTTTGGCCTGTGTGAGAAGAAGAGGGAGACGGTGGGGAGCCTGTTTGTGACTTTCCTTTCTCCCCCTCCCACACTCTCCTCTCTGTCCCCCCTTTGCCTCTCTCACGGCAGGACCCCAACGTCATCTCCGTGCCGGTCTCTGGGTATGCGCTGCAGTCCGCCTGGGCCTCAGCAGTTCTCATGAGTCCTTGTGACCCAGACGCTGCAGATGGCCCATGGTGGAGGACAGACCGACTGTCCGTCCCCGGGCTTCCGATGGATGGACTCCCCCTCTGGGGTCGGTAGCCAGAAGTTGTGCCGTCCTGGCTTTAGAACGTGGGGTCGCCTCTGGGCCAGAACAAGGCAGCGGATAAGTTTTTCACAGCACCGTGAGGTGCGTCACCAAACGTCTTTATCCCCATTTTCTAGATGAGAAAACTGTGTTTCAGTGAGAGCAGTCATGGAAACTCACGTTTGGAGAGCAGTTTTCCAAACTACTTGACCTGCGTTCTGACGTTTGATCCCCAGCCCTCAGGAGGCATACGGCCTGCGCTTTATTACTCCCCTTCTGCAGTCGGGAAAACCGATGGAGGCAGCTGGTGCGTCCAAGCCCGGCTTTGGGCGAGCCAGCAGCCTCCCTTCACGGGGAAGGCTTCAGGGGAGAAGGCCCACCAAGCCCAGCGGTTTAACCCTGATCACACCAGTGGAGCCGGGCAGCTTGGGATCTTGTCCGCTTAGAAGCATCTGGGGCTGCTCCGGAGGAGGAGCAGCTGGAGCTGGCGCAGATATTTTGGTGCATCATGAATGTTTAAGAAGTTGGTCGAAGCATGCGCTGGCTTTTGGCTCCCCCGAAGATCTATTTTGTGAACCCCTGGGGAGGGAGCTCATGAAAAGCGAGGCCTCTGCTCCAATTCACTCAGCAGCCAAGCTGGGGGGCGTTCCTGGCCCGCAGGCCAGGCCTGCTCCACAGCTGATCTGTGGGCACAGCCTCACGGGCCTCCATCGCGTCGCCGTAGCGACGGGCCTGTCTCCTCTCCTCTCCTCCTGTGCATCCTCCATCCCTCTGTTCTCCTCGGCCATCCCCTTGAGCCTGGTCCCACCTGCCCTCTTCCTTCAAAGCCTGCTCTTGATTCTGATCCTCCTTGGGCCAGGGCCGCTCGAGCCTCCCTCACTCTGTGGTCCTCCCGTCCCTGTCCCCACCCGGGAGACGGTGCCCGCTCCAGACTGCCTTTCCTTGTAGCCCTCCCATCAGTCGGGGGCCTCACCTGGGAGGGAGCAACTCTGTGGTGAGGCTTTTCTCCCCATCACCCTCGTCCCTCCGCCCAGTTACCTCCGCTGTGAGATGATGGAGTCAGTGGCCAAACGGCTGTAGATCGATCCCTCGGACCCTCTTCCCGCCCGCCCCAAGCCGGTCAGGGGCCAAGTTCTTCTGACCCTGCATTCCCCTCTCGAGTCCCCATGACGTGCTTTAGACCTTCATCTCCTCTCCACGATTGCTGTCACCTCCCCGATCGTCCCAGTTGGTTTTATCTCCTGCTCCAAGCATCACACACAGCTGCCTAAATATTTCACCGAAGCCAAAGAACCAACCCGGCCACTTTTATTCGGAAACCTTCAGTGTCTCCCCTTTAACGAGAATACCCTCCATGCATTAGAGAGCAAGACTTGGGAGTCAGGAAGACCCGAGTTCAAATTCTGATTCAAATAGTAGCTGGGAAGTCACCTAACCTCTCTCAGCCTCGGTTTTCTCATCTCTAATATGGGGATAATAGCACCTATTTCAAGGGGATGGTGAGCATTGGATGAGGTCACCTATAGGTAATGAATGCACGTTGCCTAAATGCGTAGTATTATTGACATTATTTGGGACCCTCTGCCATCTCCCTCTGACTTCCCTCTCCAGCCTGATTTTATCTATGGGAGTAGGCTGCCCAATGGGATAACAAGCTTTTCCTCCAATGTAAAATGCCATCTCCCAGCCCCCTACATTTGTATCGCCGCCCCTCAGGCCCACAGTGTACTTTCTGTCCATCTCTGGCCTGGAATCCTCCTTCCAGGCCCAAGGGGAGCGCCATCTTTTCCGAAGACTTCCTGGAGCCCTCATAGACTGTAAGCTCATGGAGGGCAGGGACGGTGCCATCTTTGTCTTTGTAATCCTGGGCCTAGGCCAGTGCCTTACCGTAAGTGCTCAATAAATCCTTGTTGAACTGAACGTAAGCAGAGCTCTCCTCTGTCCTGGGGCCTGGAAAGCAGTGGTTTGTGTTGGCAAAATCAGGAGCCATTTGTGGGCGGAAGAAGGACTGTGAAGGCAGGTTGCTAAGTAGGTGTCAGAGCATCCGTCCAGCCATGGGAAGTGAAGGTCAGGACGATGCAGGGGAGGCTGCCAATGCCAGAGGATGGAGCGGGGGTCCTGGCAGAGATCCCGGCTAAGCGGTAACCCCTCGGAGCCTGCATCCCCTCGTCTGTGAGCCGGAGAGAACACCCCTACTGCCTCCCCACCAGGCCTGGTGGAAGAAATGCACTTTGTAACCCCGAAAGCACTCCTCGACGTGATTGATTTATTGAGTTCCAGGATCGAGCCAGAGTGAGAGGCTACAAAAACTAGAGGGGTGGGAAAATGGGCATGAAATGTAATGGGGAAGGACACGATGAACCAGGGCAGGAAGAGGCCATCCATGGTAGCTGGGAAGCTTTTATGGGTTTCCAGTTAGAGATGCCGCTATTCCCCAGATGGAGCTGCGGCTGGAGAGAGGTGGGAGGCCTCACTAGACGGAGGAGTGGTGTGGGTGGACCAGAGAGAAGCATCCTGGGGAGGGGCAGATGGACACTGAAGGAAAACTCCTAGTGAGGCCGAGGCCTTGATCCACCCTGCTTGGAAGCCAAGCTCCCCATCAAGGAGCAGAAACACCCCTGGAGGAAGTCGTCTGTATGGAGCCTACACCAATGCGCTGACCCGATTAACTGGCCTTCCCAGTTGTGGTCCCCCAGCGTAACTCCACTTTCGGATCCCTTTAACCCTTCAAACCTGCTGTCGTCCTGGCCACCCTAACCCAGTCAACCCTTCAACATCTCATTCTTGTCTACCAAATGTCACACATTCATATTTTTGACCACCATTTCCTCCTTTAGCCCTATTCTAAGATGCCACCTTCCTCCCAATGCTCTCCCTTCTGGCCAGCCCATTCCCCAGCTTCTGTGAGTCTTCCTCTCCTGATCTCCTTCCAAAACTTCTCTCTTTTTAAGGCCCTCCCATCCTGCATGTACCACCTTCTCCTCATCCTGGTTCATGTCATCTATTGGCCTTCGGGTCATTCTCTCAACTTTTTCAATGACGTTGTTGATTGGGTTCATGGTCTTCTGTCCACCCTATCCCCAGCCATCATCCTCAGGAACTTCCAAGATTGAGATCTCATCCTCGGATTCCTCAGCTCCAATGACCTCCTCCATTTCACTCCAGCCACACACATCTCTTTAATCTGGTTTTCCCTTGGTCTTGTACCTCTTTCATGCACGAGAAGGCTGAAATCCCCCTGGACCTCAGCCTCCCATCATTCTCTCCCTCCCACTCCCACTCAGCTATTCTTTATGCTCTTTGTGATTTTCAGTCCCTCAATCACCCACCCTAATCTATTCTCTAATTTTATCCATCTCACTTTGGCCTCAATGCCCTTCACATCCAACCTTGACCCAATGGCTTGCTACTGGCTCGCTATATGGATAGAAAAGCAGGGCTGTAGATTTCCTCCTCAATCAGAATCCAGAATGGATTCCATTTCTAGTCTTGCCCTTACAAGACTGAGAAGAATTAGAAAGGATTTATTCCAAGGACCTCATTTTACAGAGAAGGAAACTGAGGTTCAGAGAGATTGAATTCCTTTGTGGCAGGAAGCAAACCACCCTTCCCCTCCCACCTTCCCTTGGGGCCTCCTCTGCTCCCTCATTTGGCAGGTGGAGACAATCCCAACCTAGTTAAGAGGCTTAATTGATGTTAGGAAGGCTCTGGGACCTTTGGTGAAAGGTGCCCTATAAATCGGAATCATGGGAGAATTTTGAAGCTGTTCATCCTGGCTTTTCAGGCTTTGATTGATTGGTGGGGTCGTCAATTTAATTTCCTTGTTTCAGAATAAATAGACAGTTTGCTCTCCTACACTGCTGACGGCATTTTTGCATAAAATCCCGCCAAAGCCATCTCTTTGGCAGCTGGCTATAAATCTCAGCAGCTTGACGTTCCATCATTTTCTTTGGGTAATTAAATTAAATATGCACCAGACGCCAATATCAAACTTCTTTCGATATTGGAGCTTACGAAGCCAACATCATTAGGATTATATTGAGCATTTAATGTCCGTGAAATACGATGGGACTTGGGCCTCCATGGATTTTATGCCCGGATGGAGAAAGGGGTTGTGGTATGATGGAGACAAGCATGGCGGCAGAATCCAGGAGCCACAGTGCTCTGCTCTGTTTATATTTGCAAAGTGTCTGAAATATGCTGTAAAAACTGAGTGCACACACAACACAGATGGGAGCTGATGGCTCTTTCATTCCCCCCCCCCCCCAAACCCTTACCTCCTGTCTTCAGATCAGTTCTAAGACAAGAGGAGTAAGGGCTAGGTGATGGGGTTAAGAGACTTGCCCAGCATCATACAGCTAGGAAGTGTCTGAGGCCAGACTTGAACCCAGGACCTCTGATTCCAGATCCCATGCTCTGTCCACTGTGCTACCTTGCTGCCCTTCAATGGTTCTAGTCACATCTGGAGTGAAACAGAATTGGGCCAAAATCCGAGGTTCTCAGGGGAAACTGAGTGAGGGTGAATGATCCAAAGTTAGGTTTGGGGGGAAACCATTGCAGATGGAACATTGCATAGACTTAGAGTTTGGGGCATCTGGGACTTGGGTGCCCGCTCTATTGGACATTCTCTATTCTGTCCTCCTAGAATCCCTCTCTTTTCACAAAGACGCAGCTCAGATTTCCCTCCAGTTGTCCTGGCTTCCTTCAAGACTCAGCTCTTGAGTCTTGAACCTCTAAAGGTTCTCCTACCTCTAACCTCACCCGTTGCTGCTAGTGTCTCCCCTGAGCCTGGTATGTCCATAAGACACTTAACCCTGTTTATCTCAGTTTCCTCATCTGTCAAATGAGCTGGAGAAGGAAATGGCAAACCAGTCTAGTGTCACTGCCAAGAAAACCCCAAATAGGATCATGAAGAGTTAGGCACAATTGAAATGACTCACCAATATAAATAATCCTTGAAGGTCTCATTCTGTTCCAGCAAAACTCCATTCCACCCTGTGCCTTCCCACCTCTGTGCCTTTGCCTGTGCTATTTCTGGAATGCCCCTCCTTCATCCCTCCCACTTCTTCCCTTCTGCCTCTCTCCCACCCTTTTGCTGAATTCTTTCTCATCCTTCAAAGCTCCACTCAAATACCACCTCTTCCAGGAAGCTCTTTCAGATGCCCCATCCTGCCGTTTTTCTCTATAAATCCCCACCAACTGGCCACATGAGGGGAATTAAATGCTTGTTGGCTTACTTTGACTTGTTTGTTGCCTAAAACAGAGTCAAACCAATCTGAATTCTCCTTAAAAATTTGAAGCCATTCGGCATGGAGGAGAAGACACTGAAGCCCCGTCGGATTTGAAATTTGAGATTAGAGAACCTGGTTCAAATGTCACCATTAGTCCCTGGGTGAGGTTGGGCGAGTAGCTGTTTCCCCTTCCAGAGCCTCAGCATCCTTATTTGTAAGACAAAGGACCAGATGGTCTCTGAGACATCTTGTACTAGGATGGGAAGGATGGAAACCTTTAGTGCCACAGAAGGGGCAGGGGCAGAGTGGAGAGAGGAGAAGGCACAGAACGGGGAGGAAATCCCCTTGTGGGCTGGAAAGTTAGAGGGACAGGAGTGGCGCCTCGGAGGAGCAGACCAATGACACACCCTTTCCAGGATTGATTTGAGGATGACTCCAGAAAAGGAAAGCTTGACTCTCCAAGCCAGCTGCCCGGGCAGCTCTGCCCTAGCGCCACGTGGTAAGCTCTTAATAGAGGCTTGTTGACTGACTGCCCTACCCTGCCCTGCCCTGCTGTGCCCTGCCAGGCTGGGCATCCCCATCCCAAACATTCTCTCCAAACAAGCATGGGAGCCAGCTCCTGAGCAGGAGGGGCACTGCCAGAGAGTCTGCAGACCCTTGGTTCAGTTGTGGGGTCTTCTCTCTGGTTTTAGGGTGGGCAGCTGTCCACATCCAGACCCAGACTAAGCAGTCAGCAGAGCTCCTGCCTCTGCCCCCCAGGACAGCTCTGCTAGTTAGGGGAGAGGCTTTGGGCTTCTCCATCGTTTCCCCCAGAAACAGGGCTGGCTGAGCCTGGTGAAAGGACTGTCGGCTCCTTTTCCACTTTGCCTGGTGGATGAGGACCGTGGGAGACTTTGCACACACACTTAGGGTGGAGGAATTACAGGTAGTAAAGCCATCACTGTGAGATTTACAGCTGGAACAACCTCTGAGATCAAAATGGCGCCAGGTACCTCTCCGCCTCCTGATCCATCTCTCTTAGCTTTTCCCAGCTTGCCTTGGATGGCTTCCCAAATACCTGGAGGATCCTGGGGCTCATCTCAGTGGTCCCTCTCCTCTGATGGGACCACAACCCAGCTCTGCCCTCCTCTTCTCAGAGATTCTTCCCATCTTGCCCCAAACCATCCAGAGTGTCCTGCTGATATGTCGGACACTTGCCTTGATGTCTTTGAACATTCCACAGATACTAGGAGTAAACACAGGCTACCCTGTGGGTGACCTCTCCTTTTGTGTCAGGGATCTGCCACTTCCTTCTCTGGTCTCATGTGCTTTCCTGATGTCAGTTTTTAATTCTGTGTTTTTAAAAGTAATGGTTTATATGAAGAAAAAAGGGGCATTAGATATGCCAAAGAGTTTGTAAAATGATTAAAAAAAATAAAGCAGCATTTCTTTGGTTCTTTTTAAAAACGTTACCTTCTTATTAAGACAGAAGAATGGGAAGGGCTGGCAATCCAGGTGAAGTGACTTGCCCAGGGTCACACAGCTTGGAATTATCTGAAGTCAGATTTGAATCTCCTCTTTCTAGGCCTGGTTCTCAACCCACAAAGCTACCCAGCTGCCCCTTATTCTGCTCCTTTCACTGACCACAATCTATACTAACACTCTCCAGTGGATGGGCACCCACTTTGCTCTTGGTCCTTTGTTACCACAAAGAAAGCTGCTGTAGATGTTGTTGTACACAAGGGCCCATCTCCATCTTTCTCTGATCCCTTCAGAGGTGCTTTCCTCATTGGGGTGTCCCTGGGATACAGCTTAGTGACTTTGGGGGTATCATTCCAAATTATGTTCCAGAATGGCCGGAGCACTTAGAAACCCAACCTCCTCAGGCCTGGGTGAGCTCAGCGTCCCCCTTGCCAGATCCTAGCAGACTGGAAAAGCTTTAGGTGCAGCTGGGCTGGGAGACAGGCGAATCTCATCAGTATTCTTCCACAGGGCTCCCCTTCACACATTCTGGTGCCTTTCACATCATTTGTGTGCAAGTCATCCTTGGCAATATTGGAGTGCCCTGCACGTAAGAGAAATGTAAATACTTGCTAAGTGAATAGACGGCCTCCTGTTTACACCTGCCATTAATCTTGGCAATGTGCTTTGCATTTCTTCTTGGCGATTTTTCTTCAAGATGGCTTTTCTGTCCTGGTCGTTTCTGATTTGACACATTCCTTCTGCCCCTTCTCTGTCCCCCAATATTTAAATGTTCTCTTTTTTAAACCCGACCCTCTGTTTTAGAATTGATACTAAATATTGATTTCAAGGGAAACAATTGGGGTTGTGACTTGCCCAGGGTCACATCGCTAGAAAGTGTTTTGAGGCCAAATGTGAACCCAGGAGTTCCTGTCTCCAGGTCTAGTGCTCTGTCCACAGGCAAACAAAACCAGCCCCCAAAGTGATCACGGCTGACAGTGTATACAACATTCTGCCCTCGCAGACACCCCTTCTGTTTAGTTATCTGTTCTCCTGAACCAGGATGGTCAATATGATTATTCAGAGCTTTTTAGGGGTCTTTTTTGGCATTGGGGCAGCTCCTGTGTTTGGGTCACCAGAGCTGTCTTAACCCTTCCCCTTCCCCCCTCCCCAGTTCCTCATGTGGTAGGAGTTGTAGCCCAATCCCTTCCCTCCAGGAAGCTTGGGCTGGCTTGAGGATTGAGGCTCTCCCAGACCCGAGGACCCCAGGCTCTAACTGGCCTGGCCATTCTGGAGAGCATTTTGGAATGGTACCCCCAAAGTCACCGAGCTGTATCCCCTTTGATCCAGCGATACCCCAGCGAGGCGCATACCTCCAAAGGGACCAAAGAAAGATGGAACTGGGGAGATCGTTGTGTTCAAAGACATTGACGGCAGCTTTCTTGGTGGTAGCAAAGTGGGCGTCCACTTTGGATGGTGCTACAGCGGTCATTCAGGGCCTAAAGGCTTGGGTGGTTGGCAGTCCTGGACCATCTGCATTAGAATGACCACGAGGGCTTCAGCCTAGCTCAGAGGCTTGGCCTGCTGACCATGATGGGCAGCTCGTAGGCAGGAGAACTCCACTGAGCTAAGGCAGCTCTTGGTGTCCTTCCTGCTTACTAACCTTGTTGAATAACCTTCCCCTGGCACGGCTGGCGAAATCTCCTTTTCTTAATGGTTGAATGACTTACGTGTGTCTCATTTTGTTCTGTTGCTGAACCTAAGCCATCAGGGAACTGTGGGCTCGGGAGAACCTGGCCAAGACATTTGATATTAGTCATGGTGGCTTCCTCTGCTCTTCTGATTCTGCCCACCATGCTGCTTCATGGATGGCAGCCGTGTGGCATCACCAGGAGAATGCTGATGGATCGGCATTGCAGGGAGCAGCTCAAGAGCCTGAAAAGCCCCCTCCCCTTCCCCTATGTAATCCAACCCATTTTCTTTCTCCAGTTCAATCCTCAATCCAGGTCATTGTCATTTTCAGTGTCTGCCTAAGACATATGTACTGAAGACACGGATATAGCTTCCTGTGGGGCAGGATTTGAACTCGGGTCCTCAGATTCCTGAACCAGGGCTCTTTCTACTGTGCTTCAGGTCATCACACTGATATGGGTATTCCCTCCTTCTTCCTATTTCCCAACGGATGCTCCATGGAGCATCCCAAGGGACTTTGTACATTCCATGATTACTGGGGCAGTGCTTGCCCTCCTCTGACCCTGAATTCTCAGGAATGACGCCAGCAGAATGTAGATCCAGTTCTAACAATATAGAAGGACTTCAAGGACGGCCCTAGAGACAGACTGTCTGTTATCTGAGGACCAAACCAGCTACATAGGAAGAGAATCATCTGCAGCAGGCTGACCCTTAAGTGGCTTTGACAACCCATGAAACAAAGATCTTAAAGCCACATTTTTCAAAAAGAGAATTTTTAACAAATAAAATGATTATATGATTTGATTCTCACAATTACCCCAGAATGCACTGGAGGTAGGAAGTCAAGATATTCTACAAATGTTTGAAGCAGAGACTACACATCTTGACTTTCTCCATGGGCAATAGAGACAGGGAAACTATATGGATGCCTACCTATTCCTTATATACTTGAGGGGGCATATATGGATGCCTACCTATTCCTTTCTTTCTTTGTTTTGGGAAAGAAATTTAAATAATTTGTACAATCCTTCCTGGAAGCCCCAGAGTCTGCCCCTGGTACCCTCAGGTAATTATCCCTGAAAGAGAGTTACTTGGGGTTGGGGGGCAGCTTGGTAGCTTAGTGGATAGAGAGCCATTCCTAGAGATGGGAGGTCCTGGGTTCAAATGTGAACTTAGACACTTACTAGCTGTGTGATCCTGGGCAAGTCACTTCACCCCCATTGCCTAGCCCTTATGGCTCTTCTGCCTTGAAACCAATACGTAGTATTGATTCTAAGTTGAAAAGTAAGGGTTAAAGTAAAAATAACCATGAAAGCCCCTTGCTAGTTCATACTGCTCTTCTGCCTTGCAACCAATACTTAGTACTGATTCTAAGATGGAAGGTAAAGGTTTAGAAGAAAAAGTCGCTTATCTGAGTCTCTAGGAGTATGCTAGAGATAGTGGGAATGTATCATCTGGGTGCTATTGGGGAAAGGATTTCAACTCTGATAAGTCTCCATAAGCCCAAATGGAACTGGAAAAAGAAAGCAACTTGTTGGATGCACAAGATTTCTCGTGGAATACTTGGGAGATGCACTATATGTGAGACTTGGAATTGCATAAATCTCTAGATATAGAGTTTTTTAAAAGGGCTTTTGAGCTAGGATACAATTCAGCCTGGGGGTTTTGGAGGCAGAAAATAAACTGGTCCTCCAAGGAAGGGAACAGCTGCCATCTATTGAAAGTTGAAGAGAAATGCAGGAAACATAGACAGATGGCAGACTAGCTCATGGGATAAAAGGTTGTAGATAAACTAGGACCATCTGCTGAGAGTTGAAGAAAACCGTAGGTCTGGAGAGGTATAGGTAGAACAGGAAATTGGTATTATCAATGAGAGCTGCTCAAGACATGAGCTAGCAGAGAAGCAATGCTATACAACCAGCTGATGAAGATAAACAGAGGAGAACTGATAGGGCAGAACAAAATTCTACCTGAGGAAATACAGGAAGCGGATGAGTTCACTGTTGAGTATTTCCTGTGATCTTTGATACAAACTCTAAATAAACTTTTCCATATCTTGAGCCTTGTGAGGCACCTGTGCTTGTAAGGGGGAACTAGTGATTCTACTCTTGGGTTGAAGATTATAGTGGGTAGTAGAAAATGTTATCAGATACCAAATTCCAGAATTTTCTAGGTAGATTTAACGAACCAGAGAAATAAGAAAGCCCATCAAATATACTCACCGCATTCATATATGACACAAAGTTTGCACATTTATTAGAATTAGCATGGTTCAGCATAAAAGGTACTGGTTTTGGAATCTTAGAACTGAAGGTTGAAATCCCAGCTCTGCTATTTTTTATGCAACCTTGGCCAGATTTCTTAACATCTCTGTGCCAAAGCTTCAGTTTCCTTCTTCACAAAAGGAATGGGTTGGATTTGATGTCCTCTTAGGTCCTTTCTAACTCTAATCTTTTTTTTTTCCCATTTAACTCAGGTGCGTAGAACAATGGGGATGGTACTAAGTTTAGCTAGGGAGGTTGTCTGGAGGATGTAGCATTGGAATTGGGCTTTAAGGATGGATATGAATTCAACAGGTGAAAAGGGAACAACAGTCCAGCCATAGGTAAAGTGTGAGCAAAGTCCACTGTGAGCAACTAATGGACATTGTGCAGTACTTGAAAATTTACATAGCAAGACAGATAATGCCAAGATTATGAGCTCCCCCTGACACACAGGGAAAGGCAGAGGAGGGAAATGGTTTGTTAGTGGTTTCACAGTGTGAGGAAGTGTCCCAATCAAGATCTGAACCCAGGTTTCCTGATTCCATTTGTGTAAATAAGCACAATATTGAGTGTGGAAAATGGAGAACAGTCTAGTTTGGTGCGCGGGGATGGGAACTTTGTGGAATAAGGCTTGAAAGGTAAGATGGAGGTGGATTATTGAGCACCTTGAATGCTGGTTTGAACTTTGCTTGGAAGATGACAGGGAAGCCCTGAAGACTTTTGGGTAGAGAAAGGACCTGGCCAGATAGACCTACACATAAGGAAACAATCTGGCAGTTGTGTGAAGAAGGGTTTGGAGAGGGGCAGAGGTATTATGGGAACAGCTATGGGGGGGAAAATGGGAAGCCATTGCAATCACTCAGGATGGCTGAAATGAGAAGCTCTGTTAGATTCCCCAAGAGGTTGGAAGACCAAGAGGAAGTAAGAGACCCTGCAGGGGCAGGCAATACTACAAACACCTCTCCGTCCCCCCTTTCAGAGCTTCATCTTCCTCTGTTTATTTGTCATCACCTGATACAGGCTTCCATCCCTCTTTGGTGCCTTGGTCTGTTCACGTAACAGTTTCCTGGACGATATGGAACATGTTCCCACATGCAACCTGGAATAGGATTTATTTTAGAGCCCTGAAGGAGAGACTTCAGATCAATTTTGCCTTTGGCACAAATCACTAGCCATAGAACCACAGGGAAGCCATTCCATTTATTCATCGGTTATATCTGGTACCCATCTCACCGGGTAGTTAGGAGGGTCAAATGTAGCAAGATAGGTAGGGCACTCTGCAGACCTTAAAAGAGCCAGGTATGTCAGCAAATAAAATAATATTGGGGAGTCACAGGGGTGGAGAGTGGAGAGTGGGAGGGGAATGAAAAGATCAAGGATCACAGCCAGTGTATGTCAAAGGTAAACCTTGAATCCAAGACCTCATGACTATTGGACCAGCTATGGCATCCAGCCCGCCATATTGTTTGTCAATTTCCAGTTTATTATTATCCTTCCTAGAATTTGGAACAGGGCACAGCAGGCGTGGTGGGACCAGGGCAGAACACAAAGGGATTTTCGCCTCTTATCACTTCTGGGCATTATGCTTTGGATAATGTAGCATGCAAGCCCATTATTTGTGATGGCTGTAACATCATATTGTTGACTCATATTGCTACAAAGCTGCCACTCCCTACTGTGCAAATGGAAATGGGATGCACCTGAACTACATTTACCCAGCATCCTTTTAAGCTCCAGCCCCACTTTGTGGCAGGTGCGGGTCTCTGGCAGCTCTGTGCGCTCTCCCGGGTGTGCAGTCTGGGAAGCTCTCTCTTCACTGAGGCTATTCTTTTCCTGTGCTTCAAGCTATTATCATTAAATCTTATGAAAAAATAATACCTGGAGTATTTGGATATTAATTTTTAATCTTACACTATCTTTCCAGCCCCACGTCCTAGGTCACCCCTTCTGCCCTGTGTGCTGCCTTTTAAAACAGGTTTTACCCACCTTACAGGGATGTGGGGGAGAAAGTGCTTTGCAATCCTGAAAGCGTGCTATGGGATCACAGAATTTTACAGCTGGGATCTCAGAAGCTGAGTTTTAGACCATCCCTCCGTTTTATAGGTGGGGAAACTAAGGCCAAGACAGGTTAAAAGACTTTTCTAAAGTCATGAGTGGCAAAATCAGGATTTGAACCCAGGACTTTTCCTCCTAATAATAACTGGCATGTATAGTGATCCTCACAACAATGCCAGAAGGCAGCTGTTCAAGACATGATTATCTTCATTTTACTGGTGAGGATATGAACACCCCAGAGACGGTTCAGGACTTCTTCAGCAGGATTTGAATCCAGGTTTTCTTGACTCTGAATGTGCCTCAGCATATAGCAGGCACTTAATAAATGCTTATTGACTGATTGATGGAGCCAAATGCTTTGCCCACAGATATCATAGTACCTCCTGAATGTGGATGCGGAGTGGTTCCATTGTGTCTGACTCTTCATGACCCCATGTGGGGTTTTCTTGGCAGAGACTAACGTGGTTGGCCATTTTCTTCTTCGGCTCATTTTACAGATGAGGAAACTGAGGCCCACAAGGAGATGCTACTGGCCCAGGGCTCTGGAGCTGGGATGTGTGGGAAGCTGGATTTGAACTCATGGAGATGAGTTTTCCCAGATCCCAGCCCCACCTAGCTGCCTAGGGGCGGAGCAGGAATGGAATAAAAGTGGGTTTGATTTTTGCACGATGGAGAGAGACTGGCCAGAGAAGTGAGTCTGGGGGACATTTCCGCTGTGTCTGGCTCTCACAGCCTCCCCTCTGGAGGCCACAGGCGAGCCTGCATGGCACGCAGAGAGGCTCTGCCTGTCTCTGTCTCTCTAGTGTGCGGTGAAGGAAAGCTCGTTGGGCTGGCGGCAGAGCCAGAAATGCGAGCATACACAAATGGTCCCAGTGGGGTATAAGGATGCCCCTCTGAGCCCCGGGGGCCCTGGGGGAAGAGAGAGGAAGGGAGGGGGGCTCTTTCTATCCCACTGTGCCAACCAGGTGAGGCTCTGTCTGGGCTGGAGGCCTCTTTGTCTTCTTTCCTTGGGTATGGGACCTTATCAAGGCTCCAAAAGTCAGAGCATGGGAGTCCTTAAGAGAGTGTGTGGGTGACTGAGCCCAGCGGGTGGGCACAGCTCCAGGGGGTGGGCTGAAGGCAGCCAGCACCATTCTAGGAGCAGGACAAGAGCTTCATCTATTGACCTGCCCCATTCTGAAGTGACCTGTTGGGGCAAATGCTTTGTAGCCACCCAATAAATTTGAGCCCCCTCTCCTCTGGGGGGGTGTCCCCTGATGTGAGGGGTCCTTGGGCTTCAGCTCTTGCTGTAGCTTTTCAGTAAGTATTTCCTTATAAAAGCTGATTAATGTGAATTGGCTGAATGATAAATTGGGGCAATCAGTGATGAGGGAAAGATACTGATTCTGGCGATTACTATTGGGGAGAACTCAGCCAAACAGAGGCTTCTAGCCCATAACCACCCCCATTTTCCCTCAGGGTGTCTGTGGGAGAGTAAGATGCATCAGTCTTCCTTGGCTGGCACAGGCGGGAGAGTAAGTCCAAAGTGTCACTGCATTTCCAAATAGGATCATTCAAAGGATGGTGGAACACGGTCACCCACTGGTGCCAGCCATGCCTTGTCTGACCACCCTCACGGGCATAATAGCCTCCCTCAATGTCCTCCATGGATGCCTCCTCCCAAGTGGAGGTTCTTTGGGTTTTTGTAGGTTCTGCCAGCAAAGGGCTGGTGATGTCCGGCACTGCTGCCCAACCCTACTCTGTGGGGAAAGGTTCACCAGCCTAGCTGGGGAAGGCAAGCACATTCTGGTGTACCATTGGGTCCTTCATTCCTTCTCCACAAGTGAACCACCCTCCAGCCAAGCCACCTTTTTATTGTCATCATCAAGGACTTTTCCCCCTCCACAGCAGTGCTGGGGACACACTTCTTCCTCACCTTTTCCTCTTAGAATCCCGAGTTTCCTTCAAGGCTCAGGATGAGCATCACCCATGGTAGGAGGCTTTTCCCACTTCCCAACCAGGTGTTAGGACCGCCGTCTCCCCAATGATGTCTTATCTGTCTCCCATGGAGCCTTTTCCTGACTGTCCCTCATGCCTGGGATCCTCCCTCTCCCTCCTCATCTCTGCCCCTCCAGCTTCCTTAGAGAGTCTGCTAAAATCTGCCTTCCTGCAAGAAGCCTCTCCCAGTCCCCCCAGTTTATTCTCTCTCCATCTGGCTGGTCCATAGCCGTGTCTTCCCCCATGTGAGCTCCTTGAGGGCACAGATGGTGTTTTTGACCTTCTTTGTATCCACCAAGCTTAGCACCGTGCCTGGCACACAGTAGGAGCTTCACAGATGAGAATTGACTGACTGGACATGTTTCCTGTCCAACCTAAGAGGGCAGAGACTGTCTCACTTTGAGACTCATGTTTGTTGATGGAGTGAGGGGCGGGAACGTCCCTCTAGTGAGGAAAGGTGAATATGCCAATAAATACAAGTCCGAGTCCGAGACCGATCGCCTTCACGAAGAGGGGAGAGATGGTCTAACAAGACCCCAGCTCTGGCTGTGCCAGTGGGACCAGCTTGACCCGGGATGTGAGAGCTTTAAGTAGATCATTTTGCGCCTGGGGCAAGCGGCCACAAGAACTCCATCCAGTGGCGCCAAAGGGTTGCTTTGGACTGGGGGGACGCTTGTGTCCGGAGAGGGCTTACCCTGCATCCAGATACGGGGACACTATAGGAAAGCTTTCCGCTTTTACTCAAATGATCCTTGTTACCTAAACCCCATGGTGGCTTGTTTCTACAATGCTGAAGGCTCCCCATAGCTCCAATTACTCCTCCCCAGGAACAGCCAGTTAGCATCTGAAACTTAGTGATAAGGGGGTGACTAGGTGGCTCAGACCTCAATACTGGAGGTCCTGGATTCAAATTTGACTGCAGACCCTTCCTAGCTGTTTGACCCTGGGCAAGTCACTTAACCCAATGGCCTACCCCTTACTGCTCTTCTGCCTTAGAGTTGGACACGACTAAAACAACCGAGCAACAAATTTCCTCCTGGTATTTATCTGACCCCAAATTCTGGAGACATCAGAAATGTAATAACCATTAGGAAAACTGAACTGAGCCGAATTTAGATGTAAGATTTTGGGGAGAAAAATATGAAAGGGACAAATCAACAGAAAGATTGCCCAGCCCTTATCGCCCTTCTGCTTTGAAACAAAACAGTCTTGATTCTAAGATGAGTTTTTTAAAAAAAAGAAAAACTTAGTGGCAAGCCTGGCCACTTTTGTCACTCTGGCCTGGGCCTCAAGGCTGCGACAACTCCCCCCGCCCCCAGTATTTTTTAGCCAGGCTTTAAATTTTAAACTAATATCCCTAAAGCAAAGTTGTAGCCTCTTCCCCACTCCTAAACTCTCGGACTTCACCACGTTGTCCCAAGACAAAAACTAATTTGTTTTCAGAATACTCAAAGGTCCCCATGATCCAAACCTGGGAATTAGGACATGAACAAGACTGAAATAGGAGACTGAGAGCCAGAAGGAACAGAGAGAGCCTCCGGCATCATTTCTTCCTGGCTTGACCTTCAGAAGATTTTCGGAAATGGGCCTTTGGGCCCCAAAGACAGCGAAATCAAAGAAATAAACCCAGCCACAATATTGGTACAAAGGGGTTTAGAGCTGTTGTGTACAAAGAAAATGTAAGAAACCAGAGAAAGAGGATTTGACACTCAGCTGGGCTCCCCCCACAGCCCAGAACCAACAGGGCCAACCGTCTTTGTAAAAATGACTAAAAAAACAACCTTCATCCCTGTGCCACCCCCTCACCCCAGTGGAATCCCCCCTTCCTGCCTCCCGGGCCCAGGAGGAAGTCTGAAGAACTGGTCCATCTTGTGAAGTCAGTGGATGGACCTTCGGAAGTAGAAACAGAATGGATTTGTGCTGGCTTTCAGGATTCATGCTTCCGGAGGAAGAGCGGGTTGGTCCTTGGGCCACCCTGCTTCTGGCTGGCCATGGCGTCCGTAAAGCTGTGAGATGGTTGGCTCCCATCCTCCCCCCTCCCGCTTTCCTCCAATCCCTCCCCGCCACCCACACCTGCCTCCCCATACCCCACATCCACGCACATCAGGACTCTGGGATCCGGGTCACCTTCTGATCTTTGGATTCCAAAGACTTGTACTTGTCCTCCAACATGGCGGGCTTTGGCTGAACGTGGATGACTGGCTTGATCTGAAAGACCGTGAAGCCTTCTTGATTCTTCTCATTATACATCTTTACCCTGTGCTCCACCTCGGGGCTGGTCAGGGCAGAACTGGCTGGACTGGGCCTGCTGAGGTTAACCAGGTCCAAGTCCTTCTGCGCTAGGCAGGAATCCTCCGACAAGGAGGACAGGAGTTCCTGGCCCCCCGTGCTGTTGACCTGGGGCTGGGAGGGCTTCCTTGGGGGGAAGGAGCACAGCTCCGATGACTCGTCCCGGGTCGTGCTGAAGTCCGTGGAGGAGCCCAAGGTCTGACTGCTGTCACTCTGGGCCCAAGTGACTGAGCTGCCCATGGAGCACGACATGCTCCCGGACGTGATGCTCGGGCAGGTTCCATTCCTCCCCAGCTTCAGGGGCACGTCCACCGTGAAGCGGTCAGAGGAGGTGTCAGGGTGGTGGATGTCGATGGCGGCCGTGGTGATGACACAGACGGCAGGCTCAGGAACTCCACTGTCTGTAGGCAAATGAGGGAAGTCAGAGTTAAGAGGGTCAGCCGACGTCCCCCTGCTCCAAGCCCCAAATCATAAACTCTAGAGGTTCCCTGTTACCTCCAGGATCAATTGCAAACCCCTTTGTTTGGCTCTTAAAGCCCTTCATCATGTGGACCCTTCGTCTTCTTCCTCTTCATCTTCTGCCTCATACACTGTGATACATCAACCCTGGTCCTCTCACTCATGACATCCCATCTCCCTGATCTGTGCCTGCCCTGGTGGAATGCTCTCCCTCCTCCTTCCTTTGGCTTCCTGGTTTTCCTGACCTCCTTCAAGACTCAGTGATAAGGGGGTCATTGGGTAGCTTAGTGGATGGAGGGCCAGCCCTGGTTTCATATTTGACCTCAGATACTTCCTAGCTGTGTGACCCTGGGCAAGTCACTTAACTCCCATTGCCTAGCCCTTATTGATCTTCTGCCTTGAAAAGTATTGAGCGGAAGGCAGAAGGTAACAGTCTGTCCTCAAGGAGCTTACAATCTTCAAGAAGTCTTTCTTGGTCTTCCGAGCCTACCCACTCACTGCTGGTACCTGCCCTCTTCAGGGACCTTCCACTGACTGTTTTCTCTCCCGTTAGAATGTGACCCCCTTGAGCACAGGGATTGGGTTTTTACCCTTAGAGATGGTGCCCGGCACAAATGCCCGACATGTTTAATATTGGATTATTATAATTAATTAGTTGACAAGTTTTGGGAAAAGAATATTTTTGAGTGTTATTTTAGACCCTTCCCTTTTGTCTTAGAGTCAATACTGTGTATTAGTTCCAAGGCAAAAGGGCTAGGCAATGGGGGTTCAGTGACTCGTCCAGAGTCATACAACTGGGAAGTGTCTGAGGTCAAATTTGAATCCAGGACTTCATGGCTTTCAATATGCTGAGCCACCTACTTGCCCCTCAAAGGGTTCTTAATGGACTTCAAACTCAAAATGTGTCAAAAGTCAGGAGGCAGAGAAAAAGGGGAGCCTGTGCTGGGACCCTGGGACACAGCCGCGGGTTATTTCCCAGCCCACTAAAGAGCATTCCCGAGGAGTCGCCCAGCTGGTACTAGCTAGAGAGGCTGGAAAAGTGGCCTGGGTGGGGAGGAGGGAGGGGTGCCTGTTAATGGAGAGTGCTTGGAAGTTTACGAGTTGGTGTGGCCAGAGAAGGGTGGGAGGGTGGGAAGGAGCAGCCGAGTCAATGTGAGTCAGTTTGGTGGGAACGATGGGCGGGAGATGAGATGGAGATGGAGATGGTGAGTGTGAGCCTGGGCTGGCGGGCGCTGGGGGCAAGGCAGGGCACCTCCTTCCCCATCACAGGAGAGACTTCCTTTGATTCAGGCTCAGAACCTAAAGCAGACTTTTCTGAGCTCTGTAGAGTTCTGTTTGGGAAAAGGCACCGAAGTGATGGAGGCCACTGGGCGGGCGTTCATGGCTGTGAGTGGCACTTAGTGAAATCATCTCATCTACAATGTCGCCCTGTCTACCCTTCCTTCCCTGGTGATGCCTGTAAAACACACCCAAATCTCTTTATCCCTTAAAACCCGCTCCAGACTCTGCTTTCCCCTCAAGCTATTATTGTCTTATAACTCTCCTTCCCTTCTTGGCTAAACTCCTTGAGAAAGTCATCTCCACTGGATGCCTTAATTTCCTCTCCTCTCTCTGGAGGCTGCATGAGGCTTCCGACCTCACCATTTCACCGAAACTGCTCTCTTCCAAGCTACCCCAAATCCCTGCATCCAGTAACCTCTTCTCATCCTCATCCTCCTTGACCTCTATGCAACCTTTGATGTTGACCACCCTCCCCTCCTGCTCCCTGTTCTCTCTCTCTCTCTCTCTCTCTCTCTCTCTCTCTCTCTCTCTCTCTCTCTCTCTCTCTCTCTCTCTCTCTCTCTTTCTTTCTCTCTCTTTCTCTCTCTTTCTTTCTCTCTCTTTCTCTCTCTTTCTTTCTTTCTTTCTTTCTTTCTTTCTTTCTTTCTTTCTTTCTTTCTTTCTTTCTTTCTTTCTTTCTTTTCTTTCTTCTTCTTTCTTTCCTTCCTTCCTTCCTTCCTTCCTTCCTTCCTTCCTTCCTTCCTTCCTTCCTTCCTTCCTTCCTTCTTTCTTTCTTTCTCTTTCTTTCTTTCTTTCTTTCTTTCTTTCTTTCTTTCTTTCTTTCTTTCTTTCTTTCTTTCTTTCTTTCTTTCTTTCTTTCTTTCTTTCTTTCTTTCTTT